>NC_134398.1:136287413-136887413 GCF_050003625.1 Haematobia irritans | reverse complement strand
AATTGTTAGTGTATAGAATTTTAAATGCCTTAACGATCTTAGCATGCACCAACAAAGAAAGTTACTACTTCCACAAAATGTGATAACTTACAATGGACTTTGGTAGTGTGACCAAAAAATAAAATGTTTAATTTTATTGTCTCAAAAGTTTTGTTTTTATAGAATACTAGCGTAACCCGGCCCGCTTCGCTGCGCATACCGAAGCATATTTGTAGGAACAATTTGCGTTAACTTAGTCAACCATATCCTTCGTGCTGAAAACAAATTCGAAAATACGGAGGATATTCATATGTAAAACGGTTCGTCTTAATAAATGTCTGGGAGAGGGTGTACCCTTTCCTCCAAATTTTTTAAATAATGTTCTGTATTCAATTAGTTGGACAATCTTCTATATTTCTTGAGAATTTTAAGTGTGGTTTGTTTGAAAGCTATCCTTCTCCTCAAAATTAAGCACTATATTATAATAACATACAAAGAATTACTGTTTCCCATCCAATAAATCGGAAAAAGCAAAAGTAGTAAAAAAGTTTACCACATTAACCCTCTATGTTGGCTGCCAATTTCATGTAAATTTAAGTTCGTTACTAAAAAGAAGTCTGGCAGAAGCCTGTGCAAAAATCATAAAATTATGTACCGAGTTCCCATTTATGGACAACCCTCTACTTTCAATTTAAGAAAAAAAAAAAAAAACGGACAAAAGGGAACCCTCTCCCCACCTTCACTCCACACCGACCTGATATCGGAATTATAAGCCTAAAGGGGCGGCCTCTCTTCCGTCCAAATATCACAAAGTCAGGTATCAACTATTAATATCGTAACCTCTCCCCACTCCTCTGTAAATTTCAAGTAACTCGGTAAAGTTTAATTGTTTCTCTGTATGTACTTAAGAGAAGCCGATGTCTCCCTATGCCCCTTTGTTTTTATTAAAAAATCAGAAACC
Source organism: Haematobia irritans (assembly GCF_050003625.1). NCBI lineage: Eukaryota > Metazoa > Arthropoda > Insecta > Diptera > Muscidae > Haematobia > Haematobia irritans. Next base: position 136,886,473 of record NC_134398.1, on the reverse strand, counting down.
TGATATAAATTTCATAACCTCGCCCATTTTTTCCGTAAAATTTCAGTCGGGGGAATTTAGTTTTGTTTTCACTGTACTTTAAAAAAAAGTCGATTGATAGCCAACTCGGACCATACAACCAAACAAAAAGTCGCTTAAGGGGAGGTACCCCCTCCCGATCAAATTTCGAAAAAAAAAATTGCGAATCTTTGTCTAGGGATCACCCCCTACTATCCCTGAAAACTTCGTGCAAATCGGTCAAGTTTGGTTTAATTTTCAAAAAGTCGGACAAAGGGGAGGTTCCTCTCCGCGACCATATGTCAAAAAATGAGGTACCCTATTTTCAGCACATGAGTGCCCCCCACGATCTCTGAAAGTTTCAAGTAAATTGGTTCAGCCGTTTTCGCGCCAACCCGGAACATACAAATAAACAAACAAACAAACAAACAAATAAACAAACATAATTTGAATTTTATATATATAGATTTTCTATTTCTATACACAATTTTCTCAAAATTTTATTACTATAGAACATTTTGTCATAATTTTGTTTCTGTAAAATATTTTGTCAAAATTTTATTTCTATAGAAAGCTATGCCAAAATTTTATTTCTACAGAAAATTTTGTAAAAAAAAATTATTTCTATTGAAAATCTAGACAAAATTTTATTTCTATAGAAATTTTTTTCAAAATTTTACTTCTATCGAAACTTTTGTCAAAATTTTACTTATATTGAAAATTTTGTCAAAATTTTACTCCTATAGAAAATTTTGTCAAAATTTTATTTCTATATACATTTTTGTCAAAATTTTATTGATATAGAAAATTTTGCCAAAATTTTATTTCTATAGAAAATTTTCTAAAAATTTTATTTCTTTAGAATATTTTGTCAAAATTTTATTTCTATAGAAAATTTTCTGAAAACTGTGTTTCTATAGAAAATTTTCTGAAAATTTTATTTCTATAGAAAATTTTCTCAAAATATTATTTCTTTAGAAAATTTTGTCAAAATTTTATTTCGTTACAAAATTTTGTCAACATTTATTTCTATAGAAAATTTTGTCAAAATTTTATTTTTATAGAAAAATTTGTCAAACTTTTAGTTCTATAGAATATTTTGTTAAATATTGTGTATTTCTATAGATAATTTATGAAGTACCTCATTGTTGGAGAAGAATAATTTGCAAAATCTAGCAAAACAACAAGAATTTTTCCAATCTACCAAGCAGGAAAAAATCTAGCATTTTTGGTAGAATTCTACCAAAGTTTGCAACAGTGTCAGTACCACGTTCCCAGTTTTTATACCCTCCACCATAGGATGGGGGGTATATTAACTTTGTCATTCCGTTTGTAACACATGTAACAAATATTGCTCTAAGACCGCATAAAGCATATGTATTCTGGGTCGTGGTGAAATTCTGAGTCGATCTGAGCATGTCCGTCCGTCCGTCTGTTGAATTCACGCTAACTTCCGATCGAAACAATCTATCGACTTGAAACTTTGCACAAGTAGTTGTTATTGATGTAGGTCGGACGGTATTGCAAATGGGCCACATCGGTACATTTTTACGTATAGCCCCCATATAAACGGACCCCCAAATTTGGTTTGCGAATCCTCTAAGAGAAGCAAATTTCATCCGATCCGGCTGAAATTTCGTACATGGTGTTAGTATATGGTCTCTAACAACCATGCAAAAATTGGTCCACATCGGTCCATAATTATATATAGCCCCCATATAAACCGGTCCCCCGATTTAGCTTGCGAATCCTCTAAGAGAAGCAAATTTCATCCGATCCGGCTGAAATTTGGTACATGGTGTAAGTATATGGTCTCTAACAACTATGCAAAAATTGGTCCACATCGGTTAATAATTCAATGATTAAAACCGCTATGATCATCGTAATTAAAGGAATAGGAAAAACAATTAGGTAATATGGGTAAAATTTAAAGTGAAGCAGATTATTGGAAGAAGGAGTGAAGAAGTAAATTTTGTGAAAATGAAGCAAAATACTTCGATTGAAGTAGTAGCGGCAGCACTGTTCATAATCAAATTTTCATCATTGTCAAAATTTTATTTCTATAGAAAATTTTGTCAAAATTTTATTTCTATAGAAAGTTTTGTTAAAATTTTATTTCTGTAGAAATTTTTGTCAAAATTTTCTTTCTATAGAAAATTTTGTCAAAATTTTTATTTCTATAGAAAATTTTGTGAAAATTTTATTTCTATAGAAAATTTTGTGAAATTTTTATTTCTATAGAAAATTTTGTTAAAATTTTATTTCTGTAGAAAACTTTGTCGAAATTTTATGTCTATTTTATCAAACTGAATTACATATGTACTTGATCGATCTTTTTTGATTTAATATACCACGTATGGACTTACATACAATTTAGAAGATGGTGTTAGGAGGTTTTAAGATAACTTGCCATCGGCAATCGTTACCGCAACTTAAGTAATGCAATTGTGTATGGCAGAGTTTAGAAGAAGTTTCTACGCAATCCATGGTGGAGGGTAAATAAGCTTCGGTCTGGCCGAACTTACGGCCGTATATACTTGTTTTTTTTTTTACATATACTGCTGATGATTCGAAAGGCAGTGATTTGATTTGTTTCTCTTAGTGATGAGACTGACAGACAATTGTTCATTTAAAAAGTATGAAAATTTAAAACTAAAAATATTTTTTAAAGCGATTTAATTTCGAGTCGTTTTCATTTCTAAAAAATGGAAAAAAATTAAAACATATGACTTGAGTACTTAAAATTCCGGGATTTTTGAGAGATTTTGTGAAAGATTCGGGACAATTTCTGGAGACGGAATTCCGGGACAATCCAGGCGAATCCCGGCCATCTGGCAAGCCTAACACCACGTACCAAATTTCAACTGAATCAGATGAATTTTGGTCTTCCAAGAGGCTCCGAAGATCAAATCTGGCGATCGGTTTATATGGGGGCTATATATAATCATGGACCGATGTGGACCAATTTTTGCATAGTTGTTAGAGACCATATAGTAACACCATGTACCAAATTTCAGCCGGATCGGATGAAATTTGCTTCTATTAGAGGATTCGCAAGCCAAATTTAGGGGTCCGTTTATATGGGGGCTATAGCCCCCATATAAGCGACCCCCATTTTTCAATTCTGGCTCTCTACGTATTGTCTAATACATACCACGTATGGACTAACTCACAATTTAGAAAACGATGTTAAGAAGTTTTAAGATACCATAACCCAAGTAATTCAATTGTCCATGACAGTCTTTCGTAGAAGTTTCTACGCAATCCATGGTGAGGGTACATAAGTATCGGCCTGGCTGAACTTACGGCCGTATATACTTGTTTTTTTTATTCTTTTCACAAGTGTTTTAATTATAGGTTCTAAATCATGTCACCTTTCTCAATTTCCCCCCACTGTGCGATTTTGCGATTATCTATCTCTCTCTCTCCATCATTCAATCTGGACCTAAACATTGTAGACTGATTCCGCGACAATTTTAGCAATGAAAATTCGTAGATATTTTCTTTATTTTTGATTTCGCATTAGTTTTTTTTTCAGCTCTTTCTTTGGGTCAATTAAGCCATTTGAAAATATCCTGGCATGGGGCGTTTTTGGAAGGGGGCTGAGCAATTCGTATTAGGTGACTTAAATAATTGCATTGTAATTGCAATTAATACTTGCAGTCTGGCTGTTTGACTGGGCATTAACACTCCATGTGTGAGTGTGTGTGCACCGTGACACAGCTTCCAAGACACCACTCATTTGCTGTGATAATTGCTACTGCCACATTGACTTGAGCAGTCGCAAGCGACGACATACCAACAACGGCCTTTGCACACCATAATCATCATGATCATCGTCATCGCCAGTGGATATAAGCAGCAACATTTTGTTGGCAGCAACAGTTGTAGCTTTTTTTGGCATTATTGCTGCTTGCTGTTGTTTTTCCCAAATGCTAGCAGGAAAATTAAGTAATTTAAGAGGATTTGGTCGATGGAAAAATAGCAACCAGCTTACAATTTGAGTTAATGCAAAGTTATGATGCTTATGTCATTCCCATGTACAATTCCAGAGGCTCAAATCCATTGCAGTGTCATGCCCAAAAGGGTTTTATTACCTTAGTGATTACCATCTGGAGCTACAAATATGTGATGTGTCAAAAAAACTGACAAGTCACAAATTAGGTGAAACATGTGCTAGAATTATCACAAAAAGCTTTGAATGTAAATGCCCTACTTTAATGAAAATCTCCTTACATTAGGTTACCAGGATCACATGGCATACTTTAAGCATTTGATTTCCAAATATATTCCGCCTTTAGGCTTTACAATTGTCTAAGTATATAATACTACAGTATTCCGAAAATGAAAGAAAACAACAAACAATTTTCAGTGATGGATTATCCCCTCGCGGAAAAGCTGGTGACATTTCTAAGTATTTCAAACAGTGTGACCAGATCTCAAAAAATCAGCTCTGAAATAATGCTAAAAACAATATTAAATTTCCAAAAAAATAATGGTAAATTTGAAAAGTTTGTTTTTTTTTTAGCAAAGTTATCACTAAAATCGAAGAATTTTTTAAATTTTTGTGTTCAATGTTGCCTTAGAAATATATTTTATTAAGATTAAAGGATTTCATGCCATGTATTGTTAAGCCATCCCAATCGCTAACTATGTTCCGGGAGATTTTTTTTAAACCTGCGCCTATTAAGTTGAAAGCTTTCGTTCATCAAAATGTTGTAATACAAGAGAATATCGCCATTTAATGAAGAATCGGGTGATACATATATATGAAGTCTGAATTTGGACATTTTTTGTTAAATTTTCTTTCTTTGTAGTGGGTTTGTAAAATAGAATGAAAATCGATTAATACATACGCCAAGTTTTGGGCAGTAAGACATTTTGCCAAATCCGTGGACGATTGGACTTGAATTACGGCCTATACTTTCAACAAAAAAGTATATACAGTACTAAGTTCGGCCGGGCCGAATCTTAAATACCCACCACCATGAACCAAATATTAGGTTAGAGGTTAGGTTAGGTGGCAGCCCGATGTATCAGGCTCACTTAGACTATTCAGTCCATTGTGATACCACATTGGTGAACTTCTCTCTTATCACTGAGTGCTGCCCGACTCCATGTTAAGCTCATTGACAAGGGACCTCCTTTTTATAGCCGAGTCCGAACGGCGTTCCACATTGCAGTGAAACCACTTAGAGAAGCTTTGAAACCCTCAGAAATGTCAGCAGCATTACTGAGGTGGGAAATTCCACCGCTGAAAAACTTTTTGGTGTTCGGTCGAAGCAGGAATCGAACCCACGACTTGTGTATGCAAGGCGGGCATGCTAACCATTGCACCACGGTGGCTCTACCAAATATTAGGGTTTCCTTTGAAATTTCAGGAGGGCTTGAGGACTTGAGGATACTTCCCGAAGATAAATTTAAAGATTTCACCTATGAGGACTATATCAGATTCTGGATTTATAAGAACCATTTTTGTTTGAGTTTTAGAGGAATCATTAACATCTCTTGTACGTGTGCAAGAAAATTATAAAATAACGTCTTGATTTGAAATCTTAAATCTGTAGAAGTAAAATCTGGAAATTTTACAATGAGTTTCAAGTAATTTTCATGATCAGTGCACCTTCTACACCCTCAAGAAGTGAAGTCGGTCTATATGGAGGCATTACCAAATGGACCGATAAAAACTTAATCCGATACACGTTTCTGTGAGCCGAAAATACCAGAAAATCAGATAAAAACTACGGTTTCTAGAAACCGAAGAAGTTAAATCGGGAGATCGTTCTTATGAGGTCTATACTAAAATATGGACCGATACTCACCGTTTTCAGCACACCTCTTTATGATCCGAAAATACCTCTAGATTTCCAATTTCAGGCAAATAGGACAAAAACTTCGGATTCTAGAAGCCCAAGAAGTAAAATCGGGAAATCGGTCTATATGGGGGCTATACCAAAATATGGACCGATAGTCACCATTTTCGGCACACCTCTTAAATACCTCTAGATTTCCAATTTTAGACAAATTGGATAAAAACTACGGTTTCTATAAGCCCAAGACCCCAAATCGGGAGGTCGTTTTATATGGGGATCATACCAAAACATGGACCGATACTCACAATTTTTGGCACACGTATTTGTGGTCCTACAATAGCTCTAGATTTCCAATTTCAAGTAAATTGAATAAAAACTGCGGTTTCAATAAGCCCAAGAAATAAAATCGGGAGATCGGTCTATATGGGGGCTATACCAAACATTGACCGATACTCACAATTTTTGGCACACCTCTTTATGGTCATAAAATACCTCTAGATTTCAAATTTAAGGCAAATGGGATAAAAACTACGATTTCTATAAGCCCAAGACCCCAAATCGGGAGGTCGGTTTATACGGGGACTATATCAAAACCTGGACCGATATAGCCCATCTTCGAACTTGACCTGCCTGCAGACAAAAGACGAGTGGGAATAAAAATACATGGACAGATATACAGACGGACGGATTGATATAGTAAATTATCGGTGTCAAGATTCCACAGTAGCCAATCTGGCTTCGCTAGCCTTATTTTATGTAAATTTTCAAATTTGAAAAAATGTGATTTTTGTCTAACAATCGGTAACAAATGCCCTCATTAATTTTTATCGCTTTTACATATGTTTCTGATAGTGCTGGGCAATTTTTACACCTTTTTGTACATTGTTTGTTATATATATGTAATCGTATGTGAGATTGTTAGCAACTCGCCCATTATAACGTGCACCGGTCTTTCGTGGAGTGGAACTTAAAAAAATTCACATTTGTTCAGTCTAGCTCTAACTGTTCCTGGATGTGTACGATATTGTGTTTCGAAAATGTCCAAAATGCGAGTACCTTCTAGCCTTCAATTTTATGTACTTTTTCGGCATAATGTCAGTGTCAAAACGTTCCCTTTATTTATATGACACGCAGAAGCGATACCAACCAGGAAGTTTCTCTGCGTGGAAAATTTATGCTTTTGGTGCCGTTTTGAGCAAACCTAACTACACTCAGAAGGAGCATTGCGAAATTGGAAGGAAACTGCGAAATTTTACGTCTAGGCTTATACAAAAGTTGAAGGCCTGTTTAAAAAAAAATAAAAAAAAACTCACCAAGAAAGGCATTGGTATTAACGGGGACTCCCGTTAAAAGAGCTTTCACAGTGCTGCAGGTAAATGCATATCAATAAGATGTCATTCAGAGAAAGTACCGTCCGAAGCTAACATCAACTGCAAGCTGCAGTTTATACAAAGCTGCGCTTTCAAAGCTGTAGGAATTTGAAAAAACGACGAGGAGTTTGGCAGGAAGGTAATAAAACACGTCAACAAAGCAAAACCCCATCCATCAACATTTTCGGATGGATGGACATACCAGGATGTAGATGTTGGACATACCAGATACACTGGGAACTTAACAAAGAGAACAGCAAGAAACCAAAACGCTGATATATGAGAACTACAGATGAAAAAGCTTTCTGCAAGATGGGTGCCGCATTTGTTAACAGTCTATCAAAAATGCATAGGAAAGAACATTTCTCAAGATTGTTTGGATCGTTTTAAGTGAAATAAAATGTATTTTAAGCGTCCTTTCATAAGTGTTGATGAGACATGGATCCACCACTATACTCCAGAGATAAAAGAACAATCCAAACAATGGACTGAATCCGGAGGAAGTGCCCCAAAGAAGCCAAAAACAATTCAATCGGCTGGTAAGGTTATGGCAACGGGTTTTTGGGACTTCAAAGGTATTTTATTGATTGACTATCTGCAAAATGGTAAAACAATAAATTCAGAGTACTATTGCAATCTTTTGGATCAATTAAATGTACAAATTCAAGAAAAACGTCCTAGCTTACAACACAAAAAAAAAATAATTTTTCATCAAGACAACGCACTATCAAGACAACGAACCGCCCTCGTATGTTCAACAGTTTAGTATACGGACAATTGTTTGAGACAGTGTATGTATTTTATATAGTTACAATGGACGAAGTCATATGGAAATTGGAAAACAATGTTAGTACTTCTACAAAAAGAGAGCAGTTACCATGTGGTAATACAATGAACTGTGATAAAGGGTGATACGGTCAAAATTTGGTCAATATAAACTTGACGTATTTCTTTCAATTTTGCATTTCAAAAACCTGAACACCCCTCATTTTGAAGGTGTGTGTGTAGAATGTTGCTCCTATTTTGATTTTGGAATTCACTCTTCAGTTGTCAAAATGCCGTCCAAGCAAGAAGAGCAGCGTATCAAAATTTTGCTCGCGCATCGCGAAAATCCGAGCTACTCGCACGCAAAGCTGACAAAATCGCTAAAAGTTGCCAAATCAACCGTTACAAATGTAATTAAAGTGTTTGGGGAACGTTTGTCGACAGCCAGGAAATCTGGATCGAAAACCGGAAGCCGCTGGGACGACAAAGAGAGTTGCCGGTAGTTTCAAGCGAAACCCTAACCTCTCTCTCCTAGATGCCGCAAATAAGCTGGGTGTATCGTCTACAACCGTGCATCGAGCCAAAAAACGAGCCGGACTATCGACTTACAAGAAGGTAGTGACTCCAAGTCGCAATGATAAACAAAATACGACGGCCAAAGCGCGATCCCGGAGGCTTTACACGACGATGCTGACGAAGTTTGACTGCGTGGTAATGGACGACGAAACCTACGTCAAAGCCGACTACAAGCAGCTTCCGGGACAAGAGTTTTATACGGCAAAAGGAAGGGGAAAGGTAGCAGATATTTTCAAACACATAAACAAAGTTCGCAAAGAAATATCTGGAACCTAAAGAAGACCAAAAAACTGCTAAGGACGAGCAGCAGTTCAAGGCAAACTGGCTTTCTGCGGCGAAGAAGGTGGACAAGGTGGCTGTACAAAATCTGATGGCAGGTGTCAAGCGTGAGGCCCGGCAATTCGGATTTGGAAAAGCGAAAGCCTAACTGAATATTTTTCCTGAATTTTATACTAATTGAACTTGAAAAAGAAATTTAATTTGATTTTTTAAATAAACGATTTCACCGATTTACACGCGTTTTCCCTTGACCAAATTTTGACCGTATCACCCTTTAGTATGTGTCTATATCGAAGGACGGTAAAAATTTTCTAATACGAAAATTAAGATTCTTGCATATATTGATTACGAGTAAGTATTTTGATAATTCCATTTTCCAAGCATTTTCACACCCAGAGAAGGAATATGATCACCTCAAACATGTTTTAAGAGCAAAATGTTATTTTTGGGTGGTGACCATGTAGCATGGTTTTCGCAACCATGTTATTTTCTCGGAAATCACGTATCTGATTACGGCAAGCAGGTTATATTTAACGAAAAAAATAACATTTTAGTGACAAACATGTTACATGGTCACCATAAAAAAATAACATTTTGCTCTTGAAACATGTTTGAGGTGATCATTTCTTTTAAATCTCCCATATTAATATTGCGGAAATTGCAGTATAAATAAATATGGAATAGTCGGCATCTTCCCGATTACTCTGTACCGGATTTTGCCAAATATTAATGTAGTATCTCTTTGTCGAAGAATAATATTTTGAATAATACAAAAGTACATAAACGTCAAGAATTCTGCCAATTTACAGTAAAAAATCTACCAACCGTCGCAACCGCGATGAGAATTTAACAAAATTCCATATTAAGTTTTATACCACCATTCTGCTATTAATCATCATTTGAAATCTCTTTGGGTCCAAAGAAAAAAACAGGTCACATATTCAATTTTCTCATTGCATGAACAATTTTCCATTCATATGAATATCGGATTTCTAAAAAGTTCAAAATTCATCCCATGGCCACCATAAAGTAGACACGACGCCGGAGAAAAACAAAAAAAGCGACAAGCATTTAATCATCGTCCATAACGATGGCAGAGGCAATAGCAATATTAGCGCCGCCGTCGTCGCCGCTGTCACCAAACAGATTGGCAAATAACGTTGAGCTGAGTATGTCGCGATTCTCTATGAGCTCGCATCTGTGGATGGCTTTCAAATAGGCCGCCAAAAACATAGCCCAAAGGTAATGAATGGCACTTGATCGCCAATATTCAAATAGACAACGACAGGCGCCTATGTTTGGCCTCTCTTTGACGCTAAAGATAATAAAAATAAATAAAATTTGGCATGAAGACGACAGCAGCAAAAAAAAAAAAGCAAAATGCAAACACGAACGCCAACAAAATCCCCCAAAGAATAGCTCCGAAATGGCCCCCTCAAAACAAAAAATCCGTTATAAATTAAAAAGAACATTTCATAATTTATGGACAGATTGTTCTTGGACAGAAATCATATTTAACCACACCGCCAACCATATCATGAAAAATGCCATTTGGGATTTTCTGTAATTTGAATTGTTTGTTGTGTTGTTTTTTTTTTGTTTTTGTTTTTGTGCGATATGCCAAAATTATGACAATTTTGAAAAACACTTTTCGATCCATAATAAAAAAGAGGCAAACAAACGCACGATGCAAAACGGTAAGAAAATACAATTTTTAAAACTTTGTTTTTTTTTTTGGCATAACAAGTTGTTCATTATTCTTTTGAAGCGTTAGTGCTTTTTCGTCTGTCTGCAATGGTGATGCCGTTGCGATATATGAATCAAGAAATTTAATGGTCATGTGCATCCTCATAAATACGAGTACGTGTGTGAGAGAGAACATTAATATGGGCAAAATAAAATATTAATCAAATCGATACAATTAGGCCGACAATTCTTCTTAAAAGTGGGTATCTTAAAATAATAGAAAACTCTGTTGAACTCAGGACAACTTGTCTTACAATAATTGAGAAAAGCTTCAATATTATTTAAATCGTCCTTAAATTTAATGATTTTTATACCCTTCATCATAGTATACCCCTATACTCTAACTTTGTCATTTTGTTTGAAACACTTCGAAATATTGGCCTTAGAGACCATAAAACGTATATATTCTGGGTCGTGGTGAAATTTTGAATCGACCTAACTATGTCCGTCCGTCCGTCTGTTAAAATCACGCTAACTTCTCAACGGAAAAACTATCGACTTGAAACTTGGCATAAATAGTTGTTATTCATGTAGATCGGACGGTATTGTCAATTGGCCATATCAGACCACGTTCCGGTATAGCCCCATATAAACCGACCCCTAGATATGGCTTATGGATCATCTTGAATTAGCTAACTTCATCCGATCCGGTTGAAATTTGGTACCTGACGTCAATAACAGGTTGGGTGATAAGTCCCCGGTCTAACAAAAAAAAAAAACACATTTTTTTGTCAAAATTCGTTTTCATTATTCAACATAGTTCCCTTCAAGGGCGATACAACGATTATAACGACCATTTTGGTAGTATTCCTTCGGTTTTGCCTCAAAATAGGCCTCAGTTTCGGCGATCACCTCTTCATTGCAGCCAAATATTTTCCCTGCGATTATCCTTTTTAGGTATGAAAACAAGAAAAAGTCGCTGGGGCCAGATCTGGAGAATACGGTGGGTGGGGAAGCAATTCGAAGCCCAATTCATGCATTTTTTGCCATCGTTCTCAATGACTTGTGGCACGGTGCGTTGTCTTGGTGGAACAACACTTTTTAGACCCTCCACCATAGGATGGGGGTATATTAACTTTGTCATTCCGTTTGTAACACATCGAAATATTACTCTAAGACCCCATAAAGTATATATATATTCTTGGTCGTGGTGAAATTCTGAGTCGATCTGAGCATGTCCGTCCGTCCGTCCATCTGTTGAAATCACGCTAACTTCCGAACGAAACAAGCTATCGACTTGAAACTTGGCACAAGTAGTTGTTATTGATGTAGGTCGGATGATATTGCAAATGGGCCATATCGGTCCACTTTTACGTATAGCCCCCATATAAACGGACCCCCAAATTTGGCTTGCGATTGCTATAAGAGAAGCAAATTTCATCCGATCCGGCTGAAATTTGGTACATAGTGTTAGTATATGGTCTCTAACAACCATGCAAAAATTGGTCCACATCGGTTCATAATTACATATAGCCCCCGATCGCCCGAGTTGGCTTGCGGAACCTCTAAGAGAAGCAAATTTCATCCGATCCGGTCCATAATTATATATAGCCCCAATATAAACCGTTCCCCAGATTTGATCTCCGGAGCCTCTTGGAGGAGCAAAATTCATCCGGTTGAAATTTGCAACATGGTGTTAGTATAAGGCCATGCCAAAATTGGTCCATATCGGTCCATAGTTATTTATAGCCGATCCCCAATCACACAAAAATTGGTCCATATCGGTTCATATTCATGGTTGCCACTCGAGCCATAAATAATCTACCAAAATTTTATTTTTATAGAAAACATTGTCAAAATGTTATTTCTATAGAAAATTTTGTCAAAATTTTATTTATATAGAAAATTTTGTCAAAATTTTCTTTCTTTAGAAATTTTTTTTTAAATTTTATTTCTATAGAAAATTTTGTTAAAATTTTACTTCTGTAAAAAATTTTATAAAAATTTTATTTCTATAGAAAATTTTGTAAAATTTTATATTTATAGAAAATTTTGTAAAAATTTTATTTCTTTAGAAAATTTTGTAAAAATTTTATTTCTATAGAAAATTTTGTACAAATTTTATTTTTATAGAAAATTTTGTCAAAATTTTATTTCTATAGAAAACTTAGTCAAAATTTTATTTCTATAGAAATTTTTTCCAAATTTTATTTCTATAGAAAATGTTGTCAAAACTTTATTTCTATAGAAACTTTAAACTTAATTATATACGTATTTAATCGGCCTTTTTTAGTTTAATATATACTATGTATGGACTACCTTGTAATTTGGTGGACGATGTTAGGAAGTTTTAAGATACCTTGCCATCGGCAAGTGTTACCGCAAGTCAAGTAATTCGATTGTGGATGACAGTCTTTCGTAGAAGTTTCTACGCAATCCATGGTGGAGGGTACATACTTGTTTTTACAAAAAATTTTTTGTACTGTGCAAACATATTTTATGTTTCACCCTAAGCATATTTTTTAAGGCTCCGAATGTACAATTTAATGTGTAAATTATATAATGTTTAAATTAAAGCAATTAAAATTTTTGATTTTGATGTATTCAAGCTTATTTATCAACATACAAAAATATGTCTCTCAAGCAGAGCACCATTCTCATTTAATCTTCTCACTGTGTTACGTTGATGTCTTTCGTTATCATCTCTATCGCCATGTTTATCTCTCTTGCACTATCTGACATTTCTAAACTCATATATGTTTATACGAAAATTCCAAACTAATATATGTTTGCATCCAGAGATATTTATTTAAGAAAATGTGATGTCCCAAAAGCGTCGCCAAAAAAGCTGTGGAAATGTTCTTTTTGGATTCGGAAGTGGTGCAAAATTGGCGCAAAAGCTATGATTTTAACATGGGCTTGTCATAGGACGGATGTCCACCATTTCAACAGCCGTTGCACTGAATTTGCATCACTTCTTATGTTGTGATCCCAATTCAATGTTTTGGATGTGAATTATAAAATTGTGTAGTATTTTGCCAAATAAATATTTTTTTATGATTTTTAATAAACGCTTGTCTAATGCGTTTGACCTCAAATATTTTCAAAAATTTGCAATTTTTCTAAAATGTAGTTAGAATTTTTTTTTTCGACAAAATTTAATAATTTGTACCACTTTATTAATTCTTACTCTCTTTTTAGCCTATTTGAAACAAAATAATTTAAAATTTCTTATTAAAAATATGAGAAAAGCGAGTTTTAAAAAATTGAATCAAAATAACGTCCTGTATAGTTAAAATAAAAAAACATCTTTAGGGCGGCATTTCTGGAAGCGCTTTTAAAGTTGTGCCTTTAGAAGAACTTCAAATTTTTTTTGCTGGAATATATGTCCCAAACATGTCTTACTGCTAAAAATTGGAGTGTCAAACATATAATTTTTTCGTGTAAAAGTTTCTACGCGAACCATAGTGGAGGGTACTTAAGATTCGGTCTGGCCAAACTTAAACATATATATAAACTATAGCAATTGATTTACATATACACTTGTGAGTTGTATGACCCACTCTAATATGTTTACCTCTTATGCAGATACAAATTGTTGCCTTTTTTCTGCTGATCATTTGTTGCGATTGTGTTTTGTGATGATCATCACTCACCAGGCGTAACGAAGGTGCACCTTCAATCAAGCCTGACCATATATGGAACCCCATGAAGTTGCCAGTACTGTGCCACTACTACTGGTGTTCTTCCAATTCAACTTTTGAGGTTTTACAAAGGAACAGAACTCCAAATGAGAAAAACAAATGAGATGCCACACTAGCGATTTAAATGATTAGAATCTACATACGCTACATACGTTACGTGTATTATGTACAATGGAACCACACACATACTCTGTCACTCATACTGAGTGACTTGTGTGACATTTGCACAGTGGTAAAGCTTGAAGAAAGGAACTAAAGAATTTTATTACAAAACTAGTAAGAAAAGTTTAAAGTCGGGCGGGGCCGACTATATTAAACCCTGCACCACTTTGTAGATCTAAAATTTCGATACCATATCACATCCGTCGAATGTATTGGGTCAGTAAAAATATATCGGAAACATTTAAATCTGAAGCAATTTTAAGGAAACTTCGCAAAAGTTTATTTATGATTTATCGCTCGATATATATGTATTAGAAGTTTAGGAAAATTAGAGTCATTTTTACAACTTTTCGACTAACCAGTGGCGATTTTACAAAGAAAATGTTTTTGACCTTTTTTGTCGAAATCAGAAAAACATGTATGTGGGAGCTATATCTAAATCTGAACCGATTTCAACCAAATTTGGCATGCATAGCTAAAATGCTAATTCTACTCCCTGTGCAAAATTTCAACTAAATCGGAGTTAAAAATTGGCCTCTGTGGTCATATGAGTGTAAATCGGGCGAAAGCTATATATGAGAGATATATATGGGAGCTATATATAAATCTAAACCGATTTCAACCAAATTTGGCACGCATAGCTGCAATGCTAATTCTACTCCCTGTGCAAAATTTCAACTAAATCGGAGCAAAAAATTAGCCTCTGTGGTCATATGAGTGTAAATCGGGCGAAAGCTATATATGGGAGCTATATATAAATCTGAACCGATTTCAACCAAATTTGGCACGCATAGCTATAATGCTAATTCTACTTCCTGTGCAAAATTTCAATTAAATCGGAGTAAAAGATTGGCCTCTGTGGTCAAATGAGTGTAAATCGGGCGAACGATATATATGGGAGCTATATCTAAATCTGAACCGATTTCAATAAAATTCGGCACACTTGACTATAGATCGAATTGTTCTTCTTGTGCAAAGTTTTAAGCAAATTAGGTTAAAACTGTGGTTTCTGGGGCCATATAAGTCCATATCGAGCGAAATATATATATGGGAGATATATCTAAATCTGAACCGATTTCTTCCAAAATCAATAGGGTTCTATTCTGAGCCAAAACATAAACTTGTGTCAAATTTGAAGTCTGGACTAAAACTGCGACCTAGACTTTGATTACAAAAATGTGTTCACGGACAGACGGACATGGCTATATAGACTCAGGAGTCCACACTGAGAATTTTTGCCAAAGACACCATGTGTCTATCTCGTCTCCTTCTGGGTGTTCACAGTGAGGCGCAGGGTATAAAAACTTATCAAACAAATATTGTTATTGGAATATATGGTGTACTTCTCTGGTATATTGTCTGGCATGTCCACCATCCAGCAAAGCTATTATGGGTTCAATTTGGATTCTGACAACTCGCAATTTAGATTTTGTTAGTTTTTTCACCTTTTTTTCTTCAGGCGATATTAATGTCTGTTAAACACGAATTATCCAATTGTATTTCTCTAGAAAATTTTGTCAAAATGTTATTTATATAAAAAATTTTGTCAAAATTTCATTTCTATAGAAAATTTTGTCAACATTTTATTTCTGTAGAAAATTTTGTGAAAATTTTATTTCTTTAGTAAATTTTGTCTAAATTTTATTTCTATAGAAAACTTTGTCAAAATTTTATTTGTATAGAAACTTTTTTCAAAATTTTATTTTTTTAGAAAATTTTGTTAAAATTTTATTTCTGTAGAAATTTTTTGTGAAAATTTTATTTCTGTAGAAAATTTTGTCAAAATTTCATTCCTATAGAAAACTTTGTTAAAATTTTATTACCATAGAAACTTTTTTCAAAATTTTATTTTTATAGAACATTTTGTCAAAATTTAATTTCTAAAGAAAATTTCGTAAAAATTTTATTTCTATAGCAAGTTTTGTCGAAATTGTCAAATTTTGTCAAAATTGTTTTCCATAGACAATATTCTCAAATTTTTATTTCTATAAAAATTTTGTCAAAATTTAATTCTATAGAAAATTTCTTTCTATAGCAATTTTGGGAAACATGTATTTCTATAAATAATTTTGACAAAATTTTATCTCTATGGCAAATTTTGTAAAAAAGTTATTTCTGTAGTACATTTTGTGAAAATTTTATTTCTTTAAAAAAGTGTATTAAAATTCTATTTGTATAGAAAATTTTAATCCAATAAGCTTATCAAACAAAAATGTTTATAGGAATATAGGACATAAGCGTACTACTGTGGTGCATTGTCTGGTACATCTACCTTCCAGCAAAGTTATTATGGGTTCAATCTGAACCCATAACCCATACTCTATAGAAAATTTTCTCAAAATTTTATTTCTATAGAAAAGTTTCTCAAAATTGTATATCTACAGAAAATTTTCTCAAAATTTTATTTCTATAGAAATGTTTCTCAAAATTGTATATATAGAGAAAACTTTTTCAAAATTTTATTTCTATAGAAAAGTTTCTCAAAATTTTATTTCTACAGAAAAATTTCTCAGAATTTTATTTCTATAGAAAATTTTGTAAAATTTGTATCTCTTTAGCAATTTTGTCAAAATATTTATATTTATTTTATATATATTTACTTTATATATTTTATATATTTATTTTATATGTCTAATTTTGTGAAAATTTTATTTCTATGGAAAATTTTGTCAAAAGTTTATTTCTATAGAAAATTTTGTCAAAAGTTTATTTTAATAGAAAATTTTGCCAAAAGTTTATTTCTATGGAAAATTTTGTCTAAAGTTTATTTCTATAGAAAATTTTACCAAATTTTCATTTCTATAGAAAATTTCGTCAAAATTTATTTCTATAGCAAATTTTGTCAATTTTTTTTTTCTATAGAAAATGTTTTCAAAATTTTATTTCTATAGAAAATTTTGTCAATATTTTATTTGTATAACAAAATTGCTTCTGATCAAATTTTGCACGATTTCCGAATCCACAAAGAACATTTTCATAGCTCTTTTAGCTACACTTTTACTGGACAACTACACGCAAAGAAAAAAACGTTTGGAAAACGAGTACCGAAAACGTTTTTCTTTTGTTAGAGTTTTTTGAATTGCTTCGAAAAATGTAAACTTTTATCACCAAAAAAATTCGTTTGTTACAAAATTTTTATTTTTTTCAATAAAGTTATTTTTGAAACAACAACACAGTCCATTTCGTTTATATTAAATACTGTTCTTTTCTGACTTTAGGTCTTAAATATGACACATTTTACAGTTCAAAAATTTAATATACTAGAATGTAATGTTGAACATTTTTTCGGAATCTTTCGAACATATCTTTAATATATGTAAAAAAAAAAAACAAGTATAAACGGCCGTAAGTTCGGCCAGGCCGAATCTTATGTACCCTCCACCATGGATTGCGTAGAAACTTCTACGAAAGACTGTCATCCACAATCGAATTACTTGGGTTGTGGTATCTTAAATTGTTTTCTAAATTGTGTGTTAGTCCATACGTGGTATACATTAGACAAAAAAAAGTATGTGTAGGTAAGTCTACAAATAATTACGAATCGATATTGACTTTTGCACGGTACGTAGGGAGCCAGAATTAAAATATGGGGGTCGCTTATATGGGGGCTATATACAATTATTGATATGGACCAATTTTTGTGTGATTGGGGATCGATTTATCTGAGGGTTACATATAACTATAGACCGATATGGACCTAGTTAGGCATGGTTGTTAACGGCCATATACTAGCACAATGTACCAAATTTCAACTGACTCGGATGAAATTTGCTCCTCCAAGAGGCTCCAAAACCAAATGTCGGGATCGGTTTATATGGGGGCTATATATGATTATGGACTGATATGGACCAATTTTGGCATGGTTGTTAAATATCATATACTACCACCACGTACAAAATTTCAACCAGATCGGATGAATTTTGCTTCTCCAAAAGGCACCGGAGGTCAAATCTGGGGATAGGTTTATATGGGTGCTATATATAATTATGGACTGATATGAACCAATTCCTGCATGGTTGTTGGATACCATATACTAACATCACGTACCAAATTTCAACCGAATCGGATGAATTTTGCTCTTTCAAAAGGCTCCGGAGGTCAAATCTGGGGATCGGTTTATATGGGGGCTATATATAATTATGGACCGATTTCAACCAATTTTTGCATGGGAGTTTGAGGCCATATATTAACACCACGTACCAAATTTCAACTGAATCAGATGAATTTTGGTCTTCCAAGAGGCTCCGGAGGTCAAATCTGGTGATCGGTTTATATGGGACCGATGTGGACCAATTTTTGCATGGTTGTTAGAGACCATATACTAACACCATGTACCAAATTTCAGCCGGATCGGATGAAATTTGCTTCTCTTAGAGGCCTCGCAAGCCAAATCGGGGGATCGGTTTATATGGGGGCTATATATAATTATGCACCGATGTGGACCAATTTTTGCATGGTTATTAGAGACCATATACTAACACCATGCAC
Organism: Haematobia irritans; assembly: GCF_050003625.1. Classification (NCBI taxonomy): domain Eukaryota; kingdom Metazoa; phylum Arthropoda; class Insecta; order Diptera; family Muscidae; genus Haematobia; species Haematobia irritans. The sequence continues at coordinate 136,867,633 of NC_134398.1, read as the reverse complement.
CAAATTTCAGCCAGATCGGATGAAATTTGCTTCTCTTAGAGGCCTCGCAATCCAAATCGGGGGATCGGTTTATATGGGGGCTATATATAATAATGGACCGATGTGGACCAATTTTTGCATGGTTGTTAGAGACCATAACTAACACCATGTACCAAATTTCAGCCGGATCGGATGAAATTCGCTTCTCTTAGAGGCCTCGCAAGCCAAATCGGGGGATCGGTTTATATGGGGGCTATATGTAGTTATGGACCGATGTGGACCAATATTTGTTTATATGGGGGCTATACGTAAAAGTGGACCGATATGGCCCATTTTCAATACCGTCCGACCTACATCAATAACAACTAGTTCTGCCAAGTATCAAGTCGATAGCTTGTTTCGTTCGGAAGTTAGCGTGATTTCAACAGACGGACGGACGGACGGACAGACATGCTCAGATCGACTCAGAATTTCACCACGACCCAGAATATATATACTTTATGGGGTCTTAGAGCAATATTTCGATGTGTTACAAACGGAATGACAAAGTTAATATACCCCCCATCCTATGGTGGAGGGTATAAAAAACAAAAAAAAAACTTTGGTCGAAGCAGGGATCGAACCCGCGACCCTTGGCATGCAAGTCATACGTAGCAACCACTGCTCCACGGTGCCAAACTAAATGTTTGTTTTTGTTAAATAAACTTTGTTTATTCGGTTCGTGGGCGCCGCAAGCTATGCTATATAAATATAACTTATATGGATATTAATCTATTGATGACCATAACAGGTACATAGGTCAGTGGTTAGTGTGTTGGCTTACAAAGTGCATGGTTCGCGGTTCGATTCTCCGTCCAGGCGAAAGGTAAAAAAAATTTTAAAAATTTATAAAATCGTATAATTTCTTCTACATTGTTGATATTACAGGAAAAGGTGTTAAGAACTAAAAAACATCGTGGATGTGAGAAAGATGTGAGGAAAAATGCAATTAGCAAGAAAACAATGTTTTTTTTTTTTGAGTTTGTCTTTATGAAATTGTTTTTATATCCTGGAAAATAATAAACGTTTATTACAAAAAGTATATACTTTTCTTCAAATACACCTTCTTACAGCGAAAAGCAAATGAGGAACGAACTTTGTTTGTCTAAAATTTCGTTTGGGAGGAAAGAATTATTTTTTGCGTGTAAAACTTCAACGTCTAACCCTACCTAAAATGTAAATGGATGTGCGGCTAGAACACTGTACATGGGTCAATTAAAAGATTGAAAATTTAATTTCTTTTTGCATATCATAGCTCCATAAAAACGACGAAAAAAATCTACGTTTAAATGTGGATTTATTACGACTCTTCCGATTACTTTAGCTTATATTGAAGAGGGGGAACAACAATCAAACCATCCAAGACAATTTAAAGGAGCAGCCGTAACGAATTTAAGAATAACAAAATTCTAAATGGGATAGGGGAGACAGAATTGATTTGATTACCTGCGGTGGCATGGTGACTAAACACTTGTCTCGCTTCACTAACGCACCATGCGCATGGCACTCAATGTTCAAGTTCTTTAGCAAATCCAGCGTATGTCCGCCCGTCCGTCTTAGACTCTGCATGGTTGATTTGTAAAATTGCTTGCGTCCTCACCGCCAGTGCCGCTTAAATTAAGGTGAATATGCGAACAAGCTCTCAATTAAATTCCACTGAAACGTAACAGAAATTAGAATTAAGGTAGTAACAGTGGTGATAGCTATGTTGATTTCTTGGGGACATAGGTTACTCCTTAATTTTCAGTTGTGTGGTGCGATATAAGACTGCCTGCCATATAAGTAAATCGGACAATTAGAAGAAAAAAAATTTCCAACTTTTAGTTCAATGAAATTTTAAGGTGTGATCGATCGATCCACTGGCAATTACACAGAGCACACTTATCATGTTTTTTTGGATTGTCTGGTGAATTGGGGTGGTGGTGGTTTAGAGGTTGGGTGATCTGTCTCTGTCAACCATTCCGGTAAAGAAGCTCGTATGGTGGTTTCTTGGGTTGTGGCATTGCTGTTTTACATAAAATTTCACAATTGATTGCTTTTTATTAAAAAAGAGGGTCAAATTAAAAGAAAGAACATGTCTTAAGAAAAGGCTGTGCCTGTTCTTAGCATTTGTTATTTTTTTAGGAAATTAAATCAACCATAGCGGATCGTGCCATATATGACCGACCAAACCCCGTAACTCATGGTATGTTCCACGTACCTCGTTTTAATTCTTTTATACGTATTTGGATTGAACGAACCTTGCTTTCTTTGGAACCGGATTTGGTATTTTTCATTAATTCAATATTTAACCTGATCAATAAATGTCCAAACAATTTTAAATTGTTTCGGATCAGGTATTTTCATCACATGAGGGTGGTATAATAAGCTGCAATAGCAGTTGTCCCACTAGACAGACATCGGCTGCACACCAAATAGCTGAGACATTCTACGATATTTCCCCAACTCTGACGTACATATATATGGGAGCTATATCTAAATCTCAACCGATTTTGACCAAATTTGACATGCATACACCATTTTCGTAAATTTTACGAAGAACATTTTACGAATATACGAAACGTCCACGAAATATTCTACATTAATTTTTCATCGTACTTTTAACGAAACTTTCTTCAAATTTTATGATTTTTGTGAAGAAGTATTTACGAATCTATGAATATATTACGAAACATTCTGCGTTAAAATTTCTTCATAAAAAGTACGAAACATTTTCTTTAAAATAACGAAGAAGTTTCATTGGGAGCCACCGTGGTGCAATGGTTAGCATGCCCGCCTTGCATACACAAGGTCGTGGGTTCGATTCCTGCTTCGACCGAACAGCAAAAAGTTTTTCAGCGGTGGATTATCCCACCTCAGTAAAGCTGGTGACATTTCTGAGGGTTTCGAAGCTTCTCTAAGTGGTTTCACTGCAATGTGGAACGCCGTTCGGACTCGGCTATAAAAACGAGGTCCCTTGTCATTGAGCTTAACATGGAATCGGGCAGCACTCAATGATTAGAGAGAAGTTCACCAATGTGGTATCACAATGGACTGAATAGTCTAAGTGAGCCTGATACATCGGGCTGCCACCTAACCTAACCTAACCTAACCTAACATTCATTGAAGAAGTTGTAAAATTTCCGTTCGCAACGAAACGGATAATGATAATGTGCTTGAGTGCATTTCTTTATTCAACTTTTTTATGCATGTCTATGTTACTTCTCATTTGGGTGATAGCGCGCTATGAATAAAAGTGAAGCAATAAAACTAAAAATTATTCAAAAAGTTAAGACGTAAAGTAGTGATGACATTTTTCACACTTGTTACCAAATGCACTTTCGACTATAACATTTTTTTCTAAAAGTTCGAACATTTTTGAAAAAATTACGAAAGTTTTTCATAAAAAGTACGAAACATTTTCATAAAAAGAACGAAATTGTTTCATAAAAATTACGAAAATTTTTCATAAAAACTACGAGACATTTTCATAAAAAGAACGAAATTATTTCATACAAAGTACGAAGATTTTTCATAAAAAGTACGAATTTTTTTCTTACAAACTACGAAAAATTTGGAAGAAATTTTCTTCGTAAAAAGTACGAAATATTTCGTACTTTAAATGAAAAGTTTCTTTGGCCGTAAAACAATGACAAATTTCATAATTTTAACGAAATTTTTCGTTCTTTTTACGAAGAAAATTCTTTCGGTGTAGTTGGAATAATAATTCTGCTATCTCTGCAAAATATGACGTAAATGCAAATCGTAAGAAAGATATATATGAGAGATATATCTAAATCTGAACCGATTTCAACCAAATTTGGCACACTTATTTATACTATCAAATGTACCCCTTGAAGTAAATCATGGTAAAACTCTGGTTTTTGAGGCCATATTTGAGATGATATAAGTGCAAATCGAACGAAAGATGTGTATGGGAGATATATCTAAATCTGAACCAATTTGGTTGATATTTTGCACATATTACGAAAGCCCCAAAACATTTGGCTGTACGAAATTTTAGGAAAATACGTTCATAAATACGTCAATTATGACCAGATCGGTGATAAATATATATGGCAGCTATAACTAAATCTGAACCGATTTTTTCCAAATTAATAGCGATTGTCTTTAAGCCAAAGTAAAACTCTGTGCCAAATTTGAGGATGATCGGAGTTGAACTGCGAGCTGTACTTTTCACACAAAATTACATATACAGACAGACAGGCAGACGGACATCGCTAAATCGACTCAGAATTTAATTCTAAGACGATCTGTATATTAAATGATGGGTCTCAAACTTTTCTTTCTTGGCGTTACATACAAATGCACAAATTTATTATACCCTGTACCACAGTATAAAATTGGGGTATAAAAATGGTACAAACTATTTACATTCTGTCGAAAACATACTGAATCCATGATAGAAAAATGCGAATTTTTGAAATGAAAAAAGAATTATAAAAAATTATATAGATTATTTATTTGGCAAAATATTCCAAATTTTTTATGCTCTTCACCACTACTCTGGTCCAGGGTATAATAAGTTTGTGTATTTGTACACTGAAAAAATATTTAAAAATATTAAAAACTACGCAACTTAAATTTTAGGATGCGCTATTTACAAAATATTAAAGACAAATTTCTTTAAAACAATGAAATTTTAATTAAAATAACATTTATAATCTTTGCTTCAATATTTTTTTTGTTAAATTTAGGACACAAATTTTGGAAATTTGCGTCCCTCATTAAAGAAGTATGCTTTTTTTAGAAGAAACAAGTATATACGGCCATAAGCCGAATCTTATGTACTCTCCACCATGGATTGCGTAGAAACTTCTACGAAAGACTGTCATCCACAATCGAATTACTTGGGTTGTGGTATCTTAAAATTTCTTAACATCGTTTTCTAAATTGTGAGTTAGTCCATACGTGGTATGTATTAGACAATACGTAGAGAGCCAGAAGTGAAATATGGGGGTCGCCTATATGGGGGCTATATACAATTGGAACAATTTTTGTGTGATTGGCATTGGCGTAGCTAGGGGGGTGCTGGGGGGGGCTATGCCCCCCCCAGAATAGTTCTTGCCCCCCCCAGAATAATCAAAGCTACAGTTGTTTTATATTTTAATTCAAGCTTTGCGATGTGTTTAATCCAATTAAGATTGTGGCAGAGAGAGTATGTTAAGCATATTTTTTAGTATTGATATTTACATTACAACTAAAAACACGTAATAAAAACACTAAAAGGAAACTTGAGACGCACATTTTCAAAAATAGTCAATTTATAACTACGTTGATTAAAATCATGAATCGTCACATGCCCAATTTACCATCTAAAATCGTCAAAATCACGAAAAATCCACAGAGTTGGCACCGCTGCTCTCAACAGTTGCTTCGTTGTATTCTGTTCTCACAGAATTTTTAAAAACTAATCGAAGATAGACGTTTTATAGTATTCAATTTATTTTTTGCCTTTTATTTAATTTTTTATTCTTAGTATTTTTTATACACGATGAATATGTTAAGTTTATGTTTTGCTTTATGATTTCTAGTCCTGTTTTAAAACACACATTTTAAATAAAATATTTTTCAAACACATACTTAAAGCAATGCTTTTATTTTTTGTTATATTAAATAATGGTAAGTTGCTATTTGATTATTTATAGCGGTGTCGTGGAACCGGCTCCCACACACAATAAAATATTTTTTGTCTTCAACCATGAAATTAATTGATCTAATTAATTATACCCTTCACCACTACTGTGGTCAGAGATGGTCTGTATCAAATTTTTTTAGGTTTGCGACTGTCGCAAAGTTGTAAACGTCACATACACGTCGTAAATGTAGAAAAAGTAACAAAAGTCGCAAACTCAAAATACTTTAGTCGCATCAGCTAGGCAGCGAATTCGATGATATGCAAGACGATGGTATGCGCGAAGAAGTTTCAATTCTTAGGAATGTTCACAAATTTCGGTTTCAATTCCCTATTGGCTTTTGCACGAGTACAGGGTAACCGTGGATTTTCTCATCCTTTCTTAGCTTTAAGTTCAGTCTCCTGTCCAATATAACCCCAAGGTATTTTGCACACTCACCAACGGGAATTTCGATACCACCTAAGAAAATAGGCTTGACCGTGGGAAAACTTTCACAAATTTCTGCAGAAACTCACAGCGAATGCTGTCAAACTAAATTAAAAAATGTTCAGGATTTCTTCTATTCAAAATTAGGTTTTTACAGTAGGTTTACGACTTTTGCGACATACGTATTATACCGTCGCAAATGTATGTCGCAAAAGTTACAGTTTGTGACAGGCCAACCCTGACTGTGGTACAGGGTATAATAAGTTTGTGCATTTGTATATAACGCCAAGAAATAGTGGTCATAAACCCATCTTTTAGTATACCGATCGGGTAAGAATTAAAATCTGAGTCGATTTAGCGATGTCCGTCTGTCTGTCTGTCTGTCCGTCCGTCTGTCTGTATATGTTATTTTGTGCACAAAGTACAGCTCGCAATTTAAGTCCGATCGTCCTCAAATTTGGCATAGGGCCGTTTCTTGAGACAGAGACAATTGCTATTGGTTTTGGAAAAAAATCGGTTCAGATTTAGATATAGCTGCCATATATAATTATCTACGATGTGGTCATAGTTAGCGTGTTTATCAACCGATTTTCTTGAAATACTGTACATCCAAATATTTAATGAATCTCGCAAATCTTGCAAAATATCAGCCAAATCGGTTCAGATTTAGATATAGCTACCATATATATCTTTCGTCCGATTTAGACTCATATGACCACAGAGCCCAAAGTTTACTACCGATCTTCATGAAATTTTGCACAGAGGGTAGAATTGGCATTCTACCAATGCTTGGTACACTTGATTGAAATCGGTTCACATTTAGATATAGCTCCCATATATATCTTTCGTCCGATTTGAACTTATATGGCCTCAAAATCCAGGGTTTTGCCGTGATTTGCTTCAAATTTCGCACAAGGAGTACGTTTAGTAGTATAGGTAATTGTGCCAAATTTGGTTGAAATCGATTCAGATTTAGATATGGCTCCCATATATATCTCCCGTCCGATTTGCACTCATATGACCAGGGGGCCCAAAGTTATACTCCCATTTACGTGAAATTTCGCATAGATAGCAGAATTATTATTCTAACTATGCATGCCAAATTAAGTCAAAATTGGTTCAGGTTGTATATAGCTCCCATATATACGTACACCAGAGTTGGGGAAATATGGTCGACTGTTTCATATTTTAGACCCATTTTCAATGGGATTTTCCTCCAATTGACTGGATAGTTTCCACAGAGAATACAAATATGGCCAAAATTCTCACAGTTTACACAAAATTCTGTGATGATTTCCCCATATCTTAGCCATATCCTACACACTGCAATGCCAAAATTTCCACAGAACGGATGAGTTTTAAATAAGGCTCCAAGTCGCCCTACACATATCTTGGCGAGATCTAACCAATATCCTTGTAAAATCGCCACTGCTGAGTAGCAAAAATTGTAAATATTACTCTAATTGTCCTATATCTCGAATACATATGTATCGCCTGAAAAATCATAAATCTCTTTTGTACAATTGCATTAAAATTTCTCTCGCTTCATATTTCCCATATTTTTTACTAACATTGTGTATCATCCCAGGGCGTTAGCCGATTTAAATTTTAATTCTAGAGTTTTTGTAGAAGTACAAAAAATTGTTTCCATTAAAAGTATTTGTATCTGGAAATGCAAACCTTGTATAGCTCCCAGCAAATTTTAAGTAGTTGAGATGGTAACACAAATGTTTGTCTACATAGTGTTGAAAGGTATAATATAGTCGGTTCCGCCCGACTTTAGACTTTACTTACTTGTTTTTAATTGAAATGTATTCAATAAAAAAATGATAGTATCAATCATCAAAGCCAATTAAAAAATTAATTGATACAACTAATTTTTGTGATTGAGTTTTTTTTTGTTTTTGATTGATTTTGCTGCATATTGCCTTTAACACCGCAATAAAATTGTGGATGTATAGTTTTATCAATAGGCGTAATTTATCGCTTCGGAAATTTCGACAAAATTGTGAAGGGTGTCTGGGGGGGGCATAGCCCCCCCCAGAGAAAATTTCTAGCTCCGCCAATGGTGATTGGTGATCGATTTATCTGAGGGCTATATATAACTATAGACCGAAATGGACCTAGTTAGGCATGGTTGTTAACGGCCATATACTAGCACATGGTACCAAATTTCAACTGACCCGGACGAGCCTCTAAGAGGCTCCAAAACCAAATCTCGGGATCGGTTTATATGGGGGCTATATATGATTATGGACTGATATGGACCACTTTTGGCATGGTTGTTAAATATCATATACTACCACCACGTACCAAATTTCAACCAGATCGGATGAATTTTGCTTCTCCAAAAGGCACCGGAGGTAAAATCTTGGGATCGGTTTATATGGGGGCTATATATAATTATGGACTGATATGAACCAATTCCTGCATGATTGTTGGATCACGTACCAAATTTCAACTGAATCAGATGGAATACTGTCTTCATTAAATGATGACCCATATCCCGGGTGGATCGCCTAATGCTGTTTCGTATATTATGTGTCTTCTCGTTGGTCAAATCCTCAATTTTGACATATTCAGTCTGCGATGAATCGGATTTTAATTTCATTGTCCTTTCACTACCATCCAATATGGATAATTCACATTCGTTTATATGGAATGCTTCCTCCTCTTCTAATAAATGTCTAGGAGGCTTCCGGCGAAGACTTTGTCGTATAGTGTTGATTAGTCCAAGGGTATGTTTTGCTTCCTCTTCTGGAGTCTCACCACAATGATCCTGTTTGTGTTGAGAGCTGGCATTTGGATGCATTAATTTTCTTATGGATTTGCGTATCATATTTTTAACGTTCATGGATTTTCGTGTTGTCTCTTCCTCATGATTGTCTTTTTTCTCCAATGACTCCTTGCTTACTCTTAGTTTTGGAGTAGCAGGTTTAGTATAAGCTCTAACAAAAGGAGCTGGTGCTTTAAAGTCGAATGATTCATCGGCAGCTTCGACATCACTATCGGGACCATAAAGTTCATCCAAATCGTCCGGTTTTGTTAGAGCATCATCCTCGGTGTCAATAAATGGATTGTTACTTGTAATTGTTGAAATCTCTGGAGCGAGATTTTCTGCGTTATTAAAAGGATTGTTTGTGTCAACGGATTGTCCAACTTTTTCTATTGTCCTTGGCTCACGATTGACTTCTATTTCAGTGTGTTGTTGTGTGGTTTTCTCTACTATTTCCTCTTCGACCATTTCAGTTTCAACATCTTCCTTTATTTCGGTGAGCGTGTGAGTTATGGAAATTTTTTGTTCTACATTTATTTCATATGTTTCTTTCAATGGTGAAGTTTCTCCGTTCTTACGTTGTTTCGCCTCATTAATGCTGTTCTCCAACTCTAGTTGATAACGATCCAGTTCTTTTCCTATAACCATGGTTTCTTCTCCAATAGAGCCCAGATGTTTTACTTTTAACCACAGGAGAAAAGACAAGCTTTTCTGCCAAAAGTTTGGTTGGTGTAATCTGGGACATTGACATATCCTTAAAATCAATGCGACAACCAACATTGGGAACAAATGGTAAACCAATTTTAAGTTTACAAGGCATTATAGGAATGGTCTCCCTTTGAATTTCAAAGGGATTTCGTGATGCTGGAACCTCATCATTGCTCTTTAAATTCAAAGCTGGATTTACAAAGCAATTAGTATTGGTCAATGGGACTGGTTCTCGTGCAATCTTTAAAAGAAGAAAATAAGTGGAATATTTGAAATATTAACTTAGTTCTGATTAAATCATCCTATAAAAGATTTCATATTCTTTATTAAATGATGCATGCCGAAATTTGTCTCTGATCGTTAAAGTTTTATGTCCCCCTTAAATAATGAATGGGACGCATTCAGAGAATAGCACCATAACATTGGAATGAAAACTGAGCCTCAAATATAAAGCTGCACTACTATAACCCAACATTTATTTATTATTAATTTAATTTAAAAATAAAATTGGCCTATCACAAATATTACTCTGCTCGATTAACGATTCCCATATTCCTGTTTTGGGTGATTGACTTTCACCGTGACCGCCAAGAATATTCTTGAGACATTGAATAGAATTCACCCACCTCTTCCAAGAGACTCCGGAGGTCAAATCTGGTGATCGGTTTATATGGAGGCTATATATAATTATGGACCGATATGGACCAATTCCTGCATGGTCATTAGAGACCATATTCTTACACCATGTACCAAATTTCAACTGAATTGGATTAATTTTGGTCTTCCAAGATGCTCCGGAGGTCAAATCTGGTGACTGGTTTATATGGGGGCTATATATAGTTATGGACCGATATGGACCAATTCCTGCATGGTCATTAGATACCATATTCTAACACCATGTACCAAATTTCAGCCGGATCTGATGAAAGTTGCTTCTTTTAGAGGATCCGCAAACCAAATCGGGGGATCGGTTTATATGGGGGCTATATAATTATTGACCGATGTGAACCAATTTTTGCACGGTTGTTAGAGACCACATACTAACACCATGTACCAAATTTCAGCCGGATCGGTTGAAGTTTGCTTCTCTTAGAGGCTCCGCAAGCCAAATCTGGGGATCGGTTTATTTGGGGCTATACTTACATCAATAACAACTACTTGTGCCAAGTTCAAGTCGATAGCTTGTTTCGTTCGGAAGTTAGCGTGATTTCAACAGAATGACGAACGGACATGCTCAGATCGACTCAAAATTTCACCACGACCCAGAATATATATACTTTATGGGGTCTTAGAGCAATATTTCGATGTGTTACAAACGGAATGACAAAGTTAATATACCTCCATCCTATGGTGGAGGGTATAAAAATTCCTTAAAGTAAAGAAACACATTTTTGATTTAAAGAAATCGTCCTTAAATTAACTGAAATATTGAATCTTTAGATTTAAGATGAAAACGCTTCAAATATAGGCTAAGATTTATGTTGAAGATTTAGCATCTTTGCTTTAAAGTTTTTTTTTTGAATTAAGAAAACATTTTTACTTTCAAGTATCTGTTATAATTTGGATTTTAAAGTTTGTTTGTACGTGAATAGTTTTATTTATACACCGCAAAAGGAGAACAAAAAATTCCATAAATGAGATTTGTATCCAAATTTATTGATCTTATATTTAAAGCCAGATAAGTTGTTAAAGATATTTTTATTTTAAAGAAGCCGCATCTTTGGCTTGGAATCAATACCAAAATCCTAAAGGTAAGGTCAAAAACTTTGGATATAAGTAAACTTTTTTCCAGAGTATATGTAACGCCAACAACGACCAGTCTCAGACCCATCGTTTAGTATATCGTTTAGGTTAGGGCCGACTATCCTCTAATTTGGCATACGGTCTTATTTCCGCTTAGACACAATCGCTATTGAAAAATCGATTCAGATTTAGATATAGTTGTCATATATTTTTATCACTGAAATGCTCATAATTCGCATGTTTATCAACCGACCTTCTTCAAATTCCGTATATCCAAATAATTTGTGACTCTTGGAAAACTTGCAAAATATCAGTCAAATCGTTTCAGATTTAGATATTTATCTTTCGCCCGATATGCACTTCAATGGTCCCAGAAGTCAGAGTGAAATCGGATTAGATTTAGATATATCTCCCAAATATATCTTTCGCCAGATTTAGATTCATACAACTTTTGCACTACGAGTAGAATTAAGATTTTAGAAATGTGTACTAAATTTAGTTCAAATTGGTTACGATTTGGATATAGCTCCCACACTGTAAAAAAAATATTGTCGTGAGGCCAAAGATTTCATGTCCTTAAAATACTAATGCAAATTTGGCTGAGCATAGAAGACTCATTTCTCTAATATAAAGTTTTTTTTTTTTGTCAAAAAGTCGATAAACTTTTCTATGAATTCATATTGTTCTTATAATTAAGTGATTTGACTTAAAAATGGGTATCATAACATGAAAGACAATTTTTTTGGGGAAAGGTCAACTTGACTTTAAATTAATGAAATTGTCTTTAAATTTGTTGTCTTTTTGCATCTTGACTACAAAGCAAAAAATCATTTAAAAATAGGACATGTTTTCAACACTTTATTATAAAGACGTATTTTACTATAAACATATGTTAGCATAACTTCTACTGGAAGTTGAGTCTGAAGTTGGAAAATAAAGTTGTCGTTAACTCGTTTTTAAAGGACTTTGATAGCATAAGGTGAGTACTATGTTCGGCTTTTTCACCAAAACACTAAATTAAAAGTACAAATATATTTATGAAGACGATTATATTTTGATCAAGTCTTGCCAAATATAGGATGGAAAAGATCCAAGGAATTGTTTGCAAATAAAACAAGCTGGGTTTCAGCTTGAAAAGTGAACATAGTACTCAGCTATATGAAGAAAAAAAGCTGAAATACGAAAAATTAAAATTTGCTTCCTAGAAAAATTAAAATTTGCTTCCTAGAAGCAAGAACACAAAACTAAATTTAAAAGAGAATTGTGTCTTAAAAGTATCCTTACTTGTATTATCCGCTTCTTTGGCTCCGAATCAATACCAAAATTTTTAAAGTAAAGACAAAATCTTTGGAACCGGGCATGCTTTTTTTCAGTGCATATACCTATGCCTGATTTGGGGAAATATGGTAGAAAATTTCATATTTTACTCCCATTTCAATAAGATTTTACTACAATTTTACACACACTGAAAAAAAGCATGCCCGGTTCCAAAGATTTTGTCTTTACTTTAAAAAATCTGGTATTGATTCCGAGCCAAAGATGTTGAGAATACAAGTAAGGATACTTTTAAGACACAATTCTCTTTTAAGTTTGGGTTTTGTGTACTTGCTTCTAGGAAGCAAATTTTAATTTTTCGCTTTTTCAGCTTTGTTTCTTCATATGCTATCAAAGTACTTTAAAAACGAGTTAACGACAACTTTATTTTTTAAATTAAGACTCGACTTCCAGTAGAAATTGTGCTATGTTTCAAGTAAAAAGCGTCTTTAAAATAAAGTGTTGAAAACCATGTCCTATATTTGAACGATTTTTTGCTTTGTAGTCAAGATGCAAAAAGACAACAAGTTTAAAGACAATTTCAATAAATTTAAAGAATTTTTCTGAATTATTAAAGTCAAGTTGACCTTAACCCAAACAGTTTTTCTTTCATGTTATGATACCCCTTTTTAAGTCAAACCACTTAATTATAAGGACAATACGACTTCATTGAAAAGTTAATCGACTTTTGGACAAGGAAAAAAACTTTATATTTGAGAAATGCGTTTTCTATGCTAAGCAAAATTTGCATTCGTATTTTAAAGACATGAAATCTTTGACCTCACGACAATATTTTTTTCAGTGCAGAAAAAGATTTAGCATTCTATCTAGTTGTGTCGAATTTTATACAAATCGGTTCAGATTTAGATAAAGCGCCATATATTCTTCCGATTTAGTCAAAAATGGCACAAGATTTCCCCAGACTTTCCAAAGAATCGGATAAGATTTAGACAAGGCTCTGGCTAATGTAAATGTCGCTCGATGTGGCCAATATTATCACAAACCCCAAAATTGGCCAACTATCTTGGAAAAATCTAGCCAATATCCTTGTGCAATCGCCACTGCCAAATAGCAAAAAATTTTAAAAGTACCCATACCTGCAATACATGAATTTATAAATCATAAATTCACTTTTTGCAATGAAATGGATCTAGATTTATATTTCTAATATTTTTGTACTTAATTGTATTTCGTTTCACGGCGTTAGCCGATTTAAATTTTAAGTCTAGAGTTTTTGTCTTCTAAAAATTCTCATATCAAATTCTCGAAATTCTCATGGAATTTAATTAACCCTCGTGAAATATCCATATTCTTCAATGCTAAACTCATGTGTGTACATGAGTGTTAAGTGTACAAAAAAATCACCATAAATCCATGATGATACACTTCAATGACAATCATTTCACGCTTTTTTAGAACCTGGAACATTCTTTACATTTATTTGTTTGTTTGATTTTTTTTATGAAATGAACAAATTATTAAATATTTGCCTTTACCCCCAGTTGTCTTCCACCCGAAAATTAAGACGAAGAGAATATTATGGGAAATTAAAAAAAAAACTCATATTTTATTCATGAGAAAATTGGTTTTGTTGATAATTTGGATCGCTGTTTTGCAATCATCCAAATCATAGCTTGATGACTCGCCTCCATCGCCCCAGTCATTCTCGACGTTTTTGATTATTATGACAACAAGTCAAGTAAATCGCCTTTTTGAGGTGCGTCTTTTTCACCTTACCCGGACAATACAATTATGAATTTGTTTCTTTTTTACATTTTAACGTCTGTCTGTACAACTGTCTGTTGAGTTCGTCTACGTTTCATCATTTATTGTATCCGTTTCTTATGTACTATGTATTTTATTTTGTTATATTATTGTTAATGTAGCGATGATATTTGTCATTTCTTGTCGTTTGTCATAATTCACACATTTTGGTTTATAAAGATTTGTTAAATTTTAAAATTTTAAGGCTGTATAAGATTTGAAGAAATGGCTACAAATATATGCATCAAAAAAAAAAGTGAACTCATGAAAGAAAATGTACGCTCAAAAAAGTGAACCCTGTAGGTCACTAAAGATAATTGAACTTTTTTTTTTAATTCATAGATACATTATGTTTGAAAAAGATTCCCAGACTTTAATAATTTTATACGTATGTTCATTAAATTAACTACAAAAGGATAAAACAAGTAAAACAAGTATATACGGCCGTAAGTTCGGCCAGGCCGAATCTTATGTACCCTCCACCATGGATTGCGTAGTAACTTCTACGAAAGACTTTCATCCACAAATTTCAACTCACATGGTTGTTAAATATCATATACTACCACCACGTGCCAAATTTCAACCAGATCGTCTGAATTTTACTTCTCCAAAAGGCACCGGAGGTAAAATCTGGGGATCGGTTTATATGGGAGCTATATATTATTATGGACTGAGAGGAACCAATTACTGCATGGTTGTTGGATACCCTATACTAACATTACGTATCAAATTTCAACCGAATGGGAAGAATTTTGCTCTTCGAAGGTGCTCCGGAGGTCAAATCTGGGGATCGTTTTATATGGGGGCTATATATAATTATGGACCGATGTGAACCAATTTTTGCATGGTTGTCAGAGACCATATACTAACACCATGTACCAAATTTCAGCCGGATCGGATGAAATTTGCTTCTCTCAGAGGCGACGCAAGCCAAATCGGGGGATCGGTTTATATGGGGGCTATATATAATTATGGGCCGATATGGACCAATTTTTGCATGGTTGTTAGAGACCATATACTAACGCCATGTACCAAATTTCAGCCGGATCGGATGAAAATTGTTGCTCTTAGAGGGTCTGCAAGCCAAATCGGGGGATCGGTTTATATGGGGGCTATATATAATTATGGACCGATATGCACCAATTTTTGCATGGTTGTTAGAGACCATATACTAACACCATGTACCAAATTTCAGTTGGATCGGATGAAATTTGCTTCTCTTAGAGGCCTCGCAAGCCAACTTTGGGGGTCCGTTTATATGGGGGCTATACGTAAAAGTGGACCGATATGGCCCATTTGCAATACCGTCCGACCTACATCAATAACAACTATTTGTGCCGAGTTTCAAGTCGATAGCTTGTTTCGTTCGGAAGTTAGCGTGATTTCAACAGACGGACGGACGGACGGACATGCTCAGATCGACTCAGAATTTCACCACGACCCAGAATATATATACTTTATGGGGTCTTAGATCAATATTTCGATGTGTTGCAAACGGAATGACAAAGTTAATATACCCCCCATCCTATGGTGGAGGGTATAAAAATGTACATATATGAAGCATAAAGATTTCCTTATTCCCATAAATTTGTTAAGAAGAAATTTGTACATTTTAGTACAAGTGCACCTATCGTTAAGTTGTGGTATGGCGCTAAATATTTGCTTGCAATTCTGACTCAAATGTTTTTCCTTTAGACTATGAAAATTTTCTTTATCAAGTGAAAACAATTAATTACGTCTAAACAATTTTCTTGAATTTGTCGAGAAATATTTATTTATTTCCGCGATATCGGTGTGTAATCGGCATATGTTATACAATTTAGTTTAAATTTTCTACAATTAACCAAAATTTATTTAAAATAAAAATTTTTGCGGTTATTGTTAAAATGCCTTAAGCATTTGCGAAGCCTAAGACAGACAAATTAAAGTAAAATTTACTAATTTTTGAAAATTATAAAAAAATAAGTAACAAGTTAGAAAAATATGAATGTCCCAGCAAAAAAATTTGGAAGTTCTTCCAAAGGCACAAATTTAAAAGCACTTCCATAGGATGCACTCCCAACGATGTTCTTGATTTTAACTACCCACACGCAAAAAAATAATTCTTTCCTCCCAAACGAAGTTTTAGACAAACAAAGTTCGTTTCTCATTTGCTTTTCGCTGTAAGGAAGTGTATTTGGAAGAAAAGTATATACTTTTTGTGATAAACGTTTATTCTTTTCCAGGATGTAAAAACAATTTCATAAAGACTAGCTCAAAAAAAACATTATTTTCTTGCTTGCATTGTCCCTCACATCCACGAGGATTTTTAGTTCTTAACACCTTTTCCTGTAATACCAACAATGTAGATGAAATTATACGATTTTATAAATTTTTAAAATTTTTTTTACCATTCGCCTGGACGGAGAATCGAACCGCGGACCATGCACATTGTAAGCCAACACACTAACCACTGAGCTATGTACCTGTTATGGTCATCAATAGATAAATATACATATAAGTTATATTTATATAGCATAGCTTGCGGCGCCCACGAACCAAATAAACAAAGTTTATTTAACAGAAACAAACATTTAGTTTGGCACCGTGGAGCAGTGGTAGCTACGTCCGACTCTCATGCCAAGGGTCGTGGGTTCGATCCCTGCTTCGGCCAAAGTTTTTTTTTTTGCGTTTGCTTTTTTTATATATATTCCAGATATATTCGGAAGATTCCGAAAAAATGTTCAACATTACATTGTACTATATTAAATTTTGAACTGTAAAATGTGTCTTATTAAAGACCTAAAGTCAGAAAAGAACAGTGTTTGATATAAACGAAATGGACTGTGTTGTTATTTCAAAAATAACTTTTTTTATTGAAAAAATAAAAATTTTGAAACAAACGAATTTTTTTGGTGATAAAAGTTTAAAATTTTCGAAGCAATTCAAAAAACTCTAATAAAAGAAAAACGTTTTCGGTACATGTTTTCCAAACGTTTTTTTTCTTTGCGTGCAGGAACTTCTTTTCATTGAATATTTTATAACATGCTTTTTTCATACTATTAATTGGTAATTTTAACTTTTTATACCCTCCACCATAGGAGGGAGGGTATTGCTCTAAGACCCCATAAAGTATTTATATTCTGGGTCGTGGTGAAATTCTGAGTCGATCTAAGCATGTCCGTCCATCCATCCGTCTGTTGAAATAACGCTAACTTTCGAACGAAAAAAGCTATCGACTTCAAACTTGGCACAAGTAGTTGTTATTGATGTAGGTCGGATGGTATTGCAAATGGGCCATATCGGTCTACTTTTACGTATAGCCCCCATATAAACGGACCCCCAGATTTGGCTTGCGGAGCCTCTAAGAGTAGCATATTTCATACGATCTGGCTGAAATTTGGTACATGTTGTAAGTATATGGTCTCTAGCAAACATGCAAAAATTGGTCCATATCGGTCCATAATTATATATAGCCCCCATAGAAACCGATCCCCTGATTTGGTTTGCGGATCCTCTAAGAGAAGCAAATTTCATCCGAACCGGCTGAAATTGGGTACATAGTATTAGTATATGGTCTCTAACAACCATGCAAAAATTGGTCCATACCGGAGCCTCTTGAAGAAGCAAAATTCATCCGATCCGGTTGAAATTTGGAACGTGGTGTTTGTATATGGCCGCTAATAACCATGCCAAAATTGGTCCATATCGGTCTATAGTTATATATAGCCGATCCCCAATCACACAAAAATTGGTCCATATCGTTTCATAATCTTCGTTGCCACTCGATCCAAAAATAATCTACAAAAATTTTATTGCTATGGAAAATTTTGTCAACTTTTTTTCCTATAGAACATTTTTTCAAATTTTATTTCTATAGAATATTTTGGCAAATTTTATTTCTATAGAAAATGTTGTCAAAATTTTAATTCTATAGAGAATGTTGTCAAAATTTTAATTCTATTGAAAATTTTGTCAAAATTTTATTTCTATAGAAAATTTTGTCAAAATTTTATTTCAGTAGAAAATTTTTTCAAAATTTTATTGCAGTAGAAAATTTTGTCCAAATTTTACTTCTATAGAAAATGTTGTCAAAATTTTATTACTATAGAAAATTTTGTTAAACTTAATTATATACGTATTTAATCGGCCTTTTTTAGTTTAATATATACCACTTATGGACTACCTTGCAGTTTAGGAGATGGTGTTAAGAAGTTTTAAGATACCTTGCCATCGGCAAGTGTTACCGCAACCCAAGTAATTCGATTCAGTAGAAGTTTCTATGCAATCCATGGTGGAGGCTTCGGCCTGACCGAACTTACGGCGGTATTTAACATACTTGTTTTGTTTCAAATAGATTAAAAACAGAGTAAGAATTCAAGCGTTAGAATCCATTAAAAATTTTAAAACTTATTTATTTGTCGAAATATCATAGAATTTTACATTTAGGAAAATGGTTTAGAACTGTTTTTCTCACTTTTAGTTAATGTAATTAAATTAAGCAAAAAATGTCTGAACTACAATAAAATTGAAACGTCTACTGAAATTTTCACTGACTTTTTTTTTTGAGGATGGATTTTAGTTCCAAACCATCTTTGTTTTATAATTGGCTTATTATGCAGGGTGGTTGATATGTATAGCAACTAATTTTAGGTTGACAGATTTATTCCAGTGAGAGTTTATTCTATTGTTTACAAGCTAACAAACGCATTTTAATATCCCAGCAAAACAATTTAAAGTTATTATTTTCTCGAGATCATCCATCGATTTTATCCCCATTTTCGATAAAGTTATTTTGGGCCAGTCTTAAAAACTACGCTATTTAGTTGTTCAACTTTAAAATTTTAATTTAAGATAATGATATGTTGCAAAAGAGAATAGAAAATCAATAAAAAACAATGAAAATAAAATTAAAAATTTACCCCGCTGGGATTGGAAGCTATGCCAGTTATATTTTTCATATCCAAGCAAGTGCTTTGGTGATATTTTGCAAATTATGAGAATTTTCAATGTTTTGTTGATTTGCACCAACTAGTGAACAGTAAGCCATCAAAGTTCCAAAACCTGTAAGAGCTCACCGATGTACAAAAAAAACTTTAGACTCGAAAAGGCCAAGCTTCAAGCAAGAATAAATGTCTATAGAAGCCTCCATAGTTTTTGATAATTATATATCGATGAGTCTATATATAATTATAGACCTACGAGTATGTGGACCAATTCTTGCATGGTTGATAAAAGTTCTATACTAACCTCACGGATGAGATGTGCTCTTCCAAGAGGCTCAAATCTGGACAAGGGGTCTATATATAATTATGGACAATATCGACAATTTTTGTATGGCCATTATAGTAACATCACGTACCAAATTTCAACCAGATCTGATCAAATTTGTTCGCCTAAAAAGTTTCGCAGTACAAATATGGAGTTCGATGGAGTTATATGGGGGCTATACCGAACAGTGACTACATATATATATATATATACTTTATGATTTACTTTACTTTATTATTTATATACTTTATTTCGATAAAATTTTCTATAGAAATAAAATTAAAAAAAAAAATATATATAAATAAAATTTCTGTTGGTTAAGTTATCCGTGTAGTTTAGTCAACCTATGGTTTTAAGGTGAAATCAAAGTAATAAGAAATAACACCGTCTTCTCAATTGTAAGTTAGTCCATACGGGGTATATATTAAACAAAAAAAAAAAAAAAACAGGCCGATTAAATACGTAAATAATTCAGTTTGAAAAATTTTCTATACAAATAAAATTTTGACAAAATTTGCTATAGAAATAAAATTTTGACAAAATTTTCTATAGCAATTAAATTTTGACAAAATTTTAGATAGCAATAAAATTTTGAAAAAAATTTCTATAGAAATAAAATCTTTAAAAAAATTTGTATAGTAATAACATTTTGACAAAATTTTCTATAGAAATAAAATTTTGACAAAACTTTCTATAGAAATAAATTTTGACAACATTTTCTATAGAAATAAGATCTTCTTTATATGGGGGCTATATATAATTATGGACCGATGTGGACCAATTTTTGCTTAGTTGTTAGAGACCATATACTTACACCATGTACCAAATTTCAGCCGGGTCGGATGAAATTTGCTTCTCTTAAAGGCTCCGCAAACCAAATCGGGGGATCGGTTTATATGGGGGCTGTATATAATTATGGACCGATATGGACCAATTTTTGCATGGTTGTTAGAGACCATATACTTACACCATGTACCAAATTTTAGCCGGATCGGATGAAATTTACTAACACCATGTACCAAATTTCAACCGGATCGGATGAATTTTGCTCCTCCAAGGGGCTCCGCAAGCCAAATCTGAGCGTCGGTTTATATGGGGGCTATACGTAAAAGTGGTCCCATATGGCCCATTTGCAATACCATCCGACCTACATCTACGGACGGACGGACATGCTTAGATCGACTCAGAATTTCACCACGACCCAGAATATATTATTTATGGGGTCTTAGAGCAATATTTCGATGTGTTACTAACGGAATGACAAAGTTAATATATCTCCCATTCTATGATGGAGGGTATATAAATTGGAGAACATTTTCTATAGAAAAAGATTGTTATTGTTGTTTTGGTTTCAGCTTAAAACCGTGTGTTGACTAATCTGCAAGTGTAGCTTAGCCAACACAGAAAAAGTATGTTTGCCAAATTTATTTGGAACTTTTTTTAATTTGGTACATTTTCGGTAAAATTTTCTTCAATGTTTGGTAGATTTCTTTTGGGACGGGTGACAACCGTGATTACATGCATTAAAATTCTTTGACACACTTGACGGCACTATTAAATGTACTCCTGGTGCAAAATTTTAAGCAAGTCGATATGAAACTCTGGCCTCTGAGGACATATGAGCGCATATCGGGCGATATATATGGGACCTATATTCAAATCTGAGCCGATTTCGCTGATGTTTTGCAAAGTTTCTTAATACTCAAAAAAGATTCGGCTGCACGAAATTTTAAGAAAATCGGTTAATAAACACCCCAATTATTCCAAGTCTGAATCAATTTTTGCCATAATTAACATAAATTGTGCACAAAAAAGGCCGGCGGACATCATTGAATCGACTCGGAATTTAATTCTAAGATTGGTATACTAAACAATGGGTCCCAGACTGGTCCTTCTCGGCGTTACATACAAATGTACGAACTCTGTACCATAGTAGTGGTAGAATGGTGGATACTCGTAAAAAGTTCATTGTTGTTTTTATTTTTCATAAAATAAAAAAAATGAACTTAGAATTTCTCATTGCAGAGAACCTATGTAGTACGAATATCACTGGCGGGAAAATTCAGTAATTGTATCCAACTCTAAGTGAATTTTAGTCTACGTAACATTCCCATAACAAACTGGTCTCTAATTGGTTTCCTTATTCTCTTCCTTCACTTGTCAAGCTCTATGCATACCACAATTGCACCAGTCTAATCTATCAAATTTATCCAAGTTGGTCATTATTTAATAACGAAATATGTTGTGACAAAAATATTTACTCAATCAAATTATTCTGCCTAGCAGGTCAATATTAAGCAAAAAACCAAAAAATATTAACTGACAATTTGGCAGATAATAATTTCCATATTTCCAATCCAAAATTATGCTCTAAGGCCCTTAACTCGTTAACGTGACTTGAAGAATGGCCCCTACAGCTGCCACAACCTTCGATCGGTAGTGATTTGATTTTAGCTAACGATCTTAGTGGAGGAGGTTAGTGATGGTGCTATGGCCTTATTTCTACTACTTTTGCTCATATTTAGGCAAAGAGGGAGCCAGGAAAAAAAATAAAAAAGAATGTTAATGAAGATTTTAAGCAAACATACCTTTAAGATGCCCAATCGATGAAAATCACAACAGCACGAAATTTAGTTATTTTCCAGTAGAGATGCCTGCTTGGAAAATGTTGATTTAAAAATCTCAGAAGGAATAGTGACAAATATGAGGACTTCCAGCTATTGTTTTACTCTTAATAGTATGAGGCCTCCTATTTATATTAGAAAGGAATAGCGTTCTACATTCGATGAGTTGACTAATCGGCATAACAACACAAAGCTGCTAAACGGTGGGTTATCGTCTTGTAGTAAGGCATTTCTGATTATTTAACAGAGTTTTAAAGTGATTTCACCATAACGTGAAACGCCGTTCGGATTCAGAAGGCTCTTTATCATTGAGCTAAATATTGCATCGGCTTAGCGTAACGTAGGTATACTCAGTCGCCTCCAGAGTCTTCGTCAGGACCCACTAAACCTTTCGGAATAGGAATACAAGTATTTATCCCTTTCGAGTAATATATTAATTAATTTGGTATATACGACTTCAAAAAAGCTACATCGTGCGGGAAAATAGCTAAATTGGCAACACTGCTAGGAAGTTTCAGTGATGGAACTTTAGATCCGAAGATCTGAGTAGTGAAACAGTAGCACCAATAGTCTCAGTGATAGAACTGTAGGTCGAAAAGTCTCAGTTGTGGAAGTGTAGGCAAGAGGGTCTCAGTGGTGAAACTTTAGATCAAACAAAGTCAGTAGAGGAACTGTAAGTCCGGAGGTCTCAGGTTTGGAGCTGTAAGCCCGAAGGTCTCTGTAGTGGAACTATAAATCCGAAGGTCTCAGCGGTGGAAATGTAGGCTCAAAGGTCTCTGTGGAGGAACTATAGGCTCGAACGTCTCAGTGGGGTGACTGCAGGACCAAGGGCTCAGCGGTGGAGTTGTAGGCCAGGAGGTCTCTGTGGGAAAATTTCAGGCCCGAAGTTCTCAGTGGGGAAACTTTAGATAGGAAGATCTCAGTGGGGGAACTGTAGGCACGAAGATCTCGTTGGTAGGACTGCAGGCACAAAGGTCTCAACGGTGAAACTGTAGGCCTAAAGGTCTCAGTGGGAAAATTACGGAACTGTAGATCCGAAGGTCTCAGTAATGGAACTGTAGGAAAGGTCTCAGTGATGGAACTTTTGATCCGAAGATCTTAGTGGTGAGACTGTAGGCCCGATAGTCTCAGTTGTGGAACTGTAGATCAGCAGATGTCAGTGGTGAAATTGTAGACTCGAAGATTTCAGTGATGGAACTGTAGGCCTGAAGGTCTCACCGATGGAACTTTAGATCCCATGGCATCAGTTGTGGAACTATAGATCAGAAGATTACAGTCGTGAAACTGTAGACCCGAAGATCTCAGTGTGGGAACTGTAAGCCCGTAGACCCAAAATACTCAATGCGGAAACTGCAGGCCCGAAGGTCTCAGTGGTGGAATTTTAAATCCGATCTCTGTAGTGAAATTATTGGCCCGATGGTCTCAGTTGTGGAACGGTAGATCAGCAGATCTCAGAAGTGAAATTATGGCCCCAAGGTTTCGGTGGTGGAATTGTAGACCAAAAGGTTTCAGTGGCCCGATAGTCTCAGTTGTGGAATTGTAGATCAGCAGATGTCAGGGGTGAAATTGTAGACTCGAAGATTTCGGTGATGGAACTGTAGGCCTGAAGGTCTCACCAATGGAACTTTAGATCCCATGGCCTCAGTTGCGGAACTATAGATCAGAAGATGACAGTGGTGAAACTGTAGACCCGAAGATCTCAGTGTGGGAACTGTAAGCCCGAAGGCCCAAAATTCTCAATGCGGAAACTGCAGGCCCGAAGGTCTCAGTGGTGGAATTTTAAATCCGATCTCAGTGGTGAAATTATTGGCCCGATGGTCTCAGTTGTGGAACGGTAGATCAGCAGATCTCAGAAGTGAAATTATAGGCCCCAAGGTTTCGGTGGTGGAATTGTAAACCAAAAGGTCTCAGTGGCCCGATAGTCTCAGTTGTGGAATTGTAGATCAGCAGATGTCAGGGGTGAAATTGTAGACTCGAAGATTTCGGTGATGGAACTGTAGGCCTGAAGGTCTCACCGATGGAACTTTAGATCCCATGGCCTCAGTTGCGGAACTATAGATCAGAAGATGACAGTGGTGAAACTGTAGACACGAAGATCTCAGTGTGGGAACTGTAAGCCCGAAGGCCCAAAATTCTCAATGCGGAAACTGCAGGCCCGAAGGTCTCAGTGGTGGAATTTTAAATCCGATCTCAGTGGTGAAATTATTGGCCCGATGGTCTCAGTTGTGGAACGGTAGATCAGCAGATCTCAGAAGTGAAATTATAGGCCCCAAGGTTTCGGTGGTGGAATTGTAGACCAAAAGGTCTCAGTGGGGGAACTGTAGGTCCGATGGTTTTAGTAGTTCAACTGTAGACTCGAAGACTTCAGTGGTGGAATTGCAGACCTGAAGATCTCAGGTCTGCACACTGATAGAAAAAGTTTCGTTATATTAACGAAATGTGTCATAAAAAGTAAACCAACGAAACAAATTCGTTAATACAATGAAATGTTTCGTTATTATGACGAATTTTCTATTACTCAACGTAACGTTTCGTACTATTAACGAATATTTTCATTGTATTAATGAAAATGTTTCGTTATATCAATGGTAAATTTTCATTGGCTCAATTTTAATGAAATTTTCTTCGTGTGCAATCACCATCACTAAGACTGGAAGGTCTTAGTGTTGGAACATTACATCCGAAGATGTAGTGATGAAACAGTAGGCCCGTTGGTCTCAGTTGTGGAACTTTAGTTCGGAAACCAACGAAACGAATTCGTTAATACAATGAAATGTTTCGTTATTATGACGAATTTTCTATTACTCAACGTAACGTTTCGTACTATTAACGAATATTTTCATTGTATTAATGAAAATGTTTCGTTATATCAATGGTAAATTTTCATTGGGTCAATTTTAATGAAATTTTCTTCGTGTGGAAGGTCTTAGTGTTGGAACATTACATCCGAAGATCTAGTGATGAAACAGTAGGCCCGATGGTCTCAGTTGTGGAACTTTAGTTCGGAAAGTTTTGCTTGTGGAACTATAGGCCCGAAGGTCTCGGTGTTGGAACTGTAGATCCAAAGGTCTGAGTGGTGGAACTTAGACCGAAGGTCTCAGTGAGGGAACGGTATGCTCGAAGAGGACACTGCAGTCCCGAAGTGGAGAAAGTGTAGCCTGAACGGTCTCAGTGGTACTATTTACTTCGCCTCTGGATTGAAATTTCGCAGACGTCGTCAAAAATTATGAACCAACCGTAGAACTTTTATTAAACAGTAAGATGCTGTTATGTTCCTATGTTTCAGTCAGTCGCCTATGCCTTTGATTGCCAAAGGTTAAAAGTTTCAACCATCCATGCGATGGCTTCATTGAGGATTTGCTCGCTGGATGAGTAAAGTACTGCAAAATAAATAGCTAAATAGGTTTTGTAATGTTACATCGGGCAGAACTCTGTGATAAGAGGGATACACAATGAACAGAATAGTCTAAGTGATGCCGAAATAACAGACAGCGACTTTACCTATTCTAGATCTAGAACTGGGATTGAACCCATTACACCACTGTGGCTTCCATTATGGGTTTGAAAATAGTGAAATTAATTTTCCTTATTTTCAAATCAACAATTGAATCTGAGATTGGTCTACGAATTTATTTTTTTGATAATACTGTAGTATGTTGTGTAACGTTAGAAACGCTACAATACTAAAAATTACTCTACTCTCGAAAAGGTCATCCCTACTTCTGTGGCTTAATGGAGAAGCTAAAGCACACACAAAAAAATTATGAGTAATTTTTCCAAAAAAAAAGCAAACTTAGTAACTTGTCGTGATGGCCGATATTATTATGAGTATTGATGGATTTAGGGCGATTATAAGATTGTTGTCGTCATCCTATTGCCAAACTTGGTCAATAACAAGACGACATCAAATAGACACAATTGCCTAAACTAAGCTGGGCTGAGCAGATTACCAACCAAGCAGTTGCGCAATTTATTTGCAATGGTTTTTATAACGGATGCTGTTCAACGATGTGGAACAAGTCAAATTTTGGGTTTTTGTATTACATCCATCAGAGTTTAGACTTTCCAAATAAAGCTGTCATGTTTGTTTGCTGTTAATCATCTATTGTTGGATTTAAGCAATCGCAATGTTAGATTACATTGTCAATTGGAATACCCTACAAAAGTCATCGATATCATAAAACACCACAATGGAGATATTTTTTGTAATTTCTAGTATAGAGAAAATTTTATAAATATTCTTCTCCTATGAAAAAAAACTAGATCGAGCTACAGCGTTGAGCTATCTTGCCCAATAATTAACGTCTAGCCTATATGAGATCGTTAACGCTTTTGATGAATTCGTCATCAACCACAGACATCCGTCCGTGTCTATGACGGATCCTAGCGATTTAAAGCCCTCGCAGGATGTTTAGAGGCTGCCCCACTCATAAAATTTCATTTGACAAAAATTTTATGAACCACGTTTCCATCCACTGACAAACAACATGTTATTTGATCAGATTACAGGTGAAAGGATTTCACACAATAACATTGTGTTCCTGGTTAATGGAAAAAAGAGTGACCTGATGCCAGACGTATGCGCATGCGCCCGCATTAAACAAATACACCTATCAAGGGATAATGAAACAAAAACCCAATGAAGTATGGCATTCCTCGGTGAACAAGAAAACTGCAAGTCAGGTCAATGATGCAGCAGCTACCACACAGAGTAACAATATCCGTAAATGTCACCTTCACAACACCTTTAACTGGACACAGTACAAACAAAAGAATCAAAGTGCATGCATGGATGGGTGCAATCACTCGTGCGACAAAACGTAAATGTTTAGTGAAAAAATATCAAATATCATCCAATGATGATGAATTTAGTTATGAGGAAAACGAGTCGCATATAGATGACCAGTGTACAACAACAGTGGTTTGTTGGGTAGAAAATATTTTAGTTTAGAAATATTTCACCACAATTTTTATGTGATTTTTTTTAATTTGATTGGAAATCTAGAAATATTTGCTGAATACTGTGTATATCAGCCCACGTTTTGGTATAGCTCCATATACAATGATCTGCCGTTTGAATTGTTGGTCAATTTTTATCCAATTGTCCTGAAATTGGAAATCTTAGAAGAGTTAATTTAGGTCTATAATTTTGTTAGATTCGGTTTATATCAGTAAGATTTTGATATATGTAGCCCTAATATACCCGATTTAAATTCTCAATAGGTTCGAAGCACGGTTGTCGCTCGTGCCAAAAATAAACCAAATTAAAACAAGTATATACGGCCGTAAGTTCGGCCAGGCCGAATCTTATGTACCCTCCACCATGGATTGCATAGAAATTTGTACTAAAAACTGTCATCCACAATCGAATTACTAGGGTTGCGGTAACACTTGCCGATGGCACGGTATCTTAAAACTTCTTAACACCGTCTTCTCAATTGTAAATTAGTCCATACGGGGTACATATTAAACAAAACAATAATATACGGCTGTATGTTCGGCCAGGCCGAATCTTATGTACCCTCCACCATGGATTGCGTAGAAACTTATACGAAAGACTGTCATCCACAATCCAATTAATTGGGTTGTGGTATGGTTGTTAAATATCATATTCTACCACCACGTACCAAATTTCAACCAGATCGGATGAATTTTGCTTCTCCAAAAAGCACTGGAGTTCAAATCTGGGAATCGGTTTATATGGGGGCTATATATAATTATGGACTGATATGAACCAATTCCTGCATGGTTGTTGGATACCATATACTACACACCAAAAAATTTCACAAAAATTTTTCCAATTAAAATTTTAATTGAGTTTTAAAAAATATTCAATTAAAAATTTAATTGATTCAACAAATGTTTTAATTGAAACAAAAATCAATCACAAAAATAATAGTATCAATTAATTTTTTAATTGGATCATTTAACTTTTAATTGACCTTCAATTAATTTTTTAATTGATACTATCATTTCTGTGATTGAAGACATTTCAATTATAAATTAATTGGATCAACTGATTTCGTGATTGAATCAGAAAATTTTTTTTTTGTGTGTAGCACAATGTACCAAATTTCAACTGACTCGAATGAAATTTGCTCCTCCAAGTAGCCCCAAAACCAAATCTCGGGTTTATATAGGGGCTATATATGATTATGGACCACTTTTGGCATGGTTGTTAAATATCATATACTAACATCAGTTACCAAATTTCAACCGAGTCAGATGAATTTTGCTCTTCCAAGGGGCTCCGGAGGTCAAATCTGGGGATCGATTTATATAGGGGCCTATATATAATTATGGACCCATTTCGACCAATTTTTGCATGGGTGTTTGAGGCCATATATTTCAACCGAATCGGTTGAATTTGGCTCTTCCACGAGGCTCCGCAAGCCAAATCTGGCGATCGGCTTATATGGGGGCTATATATAATTGTGAACCGATGTGGACCAATTTTTGCATGGATGTTAGAGACCATATACCAACACCATGTACCAAATTTCACCCGGATCGGATGAAATTTGATTCTCTTTGAGGCTCCGCAAGCCAAATCTGGGGATCGGTTTAAATGGGGGCTATATATATTTATAGACCGATATGGACCAATTTTTACATGGTTGTTAGAAACCATATACCAACGCTATGTACCAAATTTCAACCGGATCGGATGAAATTTGCTTCTATTTGAGGCTCCGCAAGCCAAATCTGGGGATCGGTTTATATGGGGGCTATATACAATTATGGACCGATGTGGACCAATTTTTGCATGGTTATTAGAGACCATATAATACTAACACCATGTACCAAATTTCAACAAGATCGGAGGAAATTTGCTCCTCTTTAAGGCTCCGCAAGCCAGATCTGGGGATCGGTTTATATGGGGGCTATATATAATTATGGACCGATATGGACCAATTTTTGCACGGTTGTTAGAGACCATTTACTTACACCATGTACCAAATTTCAGCCAGATCGGATGAAATATGCTACACTTACAGGCTCCGCAAGCCAAATCTGGGGCCCCGTTTATAAGGGGGCTATACGTAAAAGTGGACCGATATGGCCCATTTGCAATACCATCCGACCTACATCAATAGCAACTACTTGTGCCAGGTTTCAAGTCGATAGCTTGTTTCGTTTGGAAGTTAGTGTGATTTCAACCGACGGACGGACGGACATGCTTAGATCGACTCAGAATTTCACCACGACCCAGAATATATATACTTTATGGGGTCTTAGAGCAATATTTCGATGTGTTACAAACGGAATGACGAAGTTGATATATCCCCATCCTATGGTGGAGGGTATAATAAGGAAAATGTTGGTATTTTGACCATTTTTGTCGAAATAAGAAAAACATATATATGGGAGCTATATCTAAATCTGAACCGATTTCAACCAAATTTGGCACGCATAGTACAATGCTAATTCTACTCCCTGTGCAAAATTTCAATTAAATCGGAGTAAAAGATTGGCCACTATGGTCATATGAATGTAAATCGGGCGAACGATATATATGGGAGCTATATCTAAATCTGAACTGATTTCAATAAAATTTGGCACACTTGACTACACTACTAATTGTACTCCTAGTGCAAGATTTCAACCAAATTGGGGTAAAACTCTGGCTTCTGGTACCGTATTAGTCCATTTCGGGCGAAAGATATATATGGGAGCTATATCTAAATCTGAACCGATTTCAATAAAATGGTTGCAACAATCATGTTCCATGTTCGCCGTCCAAAAATTTTGTTCTTGAAATATGTTTGGGGTGATTATATTCCTTCTCTGTGTATAATTGTTATGTTTTTTTGCTAAGAACCTGAAGGAATGCCCATTTTGGTTAGATCTCTACATGATGGCAATTCATATCTGCCATTCTAGCATCTACAAAACCACAGTTTCTTAAGCCAAAGGCAAATGGTGACACAAAACACCCCCATGTCTGAAACAAAGACCGGCAGGAGAACGATATGGTATTGATTTCTTAGGGCTGCTGGAAACGAAATGCAGATGGAAACAATGACCAATGCCACCACTGGTAACAAACCAACGAACAACAATTAATGGTCAATTAAAACAAGAATCGTTTAACAGAGTCAAGGGAGTAAAAACAAAAAGGGGTCAATGATAAATCCTTACCATCTCATATTTTGTGTGATTTCCAAGGAATATTTCTTCGGACAAAAGGATGCTGGTATGCAGTGAAGAGACAGCTGTAAATGGTTAAGTATGTATGAGCCCACCATTATTGGTGAGTTAGTGAGTTTGTTTGATATTTCTGGTCTAAAAGTCAGCAAATATTTCCAAATTTCACTTCCCTCACACCACTCGTTTGTTTCACTTTTCCCCCATATCTCTTATTTGGAATTGCATATGCCAAAGTTATTCTGTTAATTGTCCCATCTCATATATCAATGTGAATATAGAAAAAATTCTCATGTGGAGTGTTCGAAAAGCGGTTACTTTTTCCTAGTTCTGTCACTCACATTGAATGAACGAATGAGTGCAATGGCATAGAGGACCAGTTTGTCTTGGTAATTGACCACTAGTGTCATAATTAACGTGCTCCATTAGCTATATAATGTATCACTTTGGTCTGTGCAAATGACACACGCCCCATACATATGATGATGGATTCGCTACTGTGGTAAAAGTTCTAGTTTTTTAGGTGAATCTGAGACAAATCTGGTAGAGGTGAAGGAAATTATTTGAAGAAAATAATGTTTGGATAACATACAAGTATGTCTGTCAGAATAGAAGTAGAACATTTAGTACAAAAATAGCATTTTGCCCTTGAAAATGTTTGGGGGATCATATTCCTTTTCTAGGTGAGACTTTGCTTTGGACGAAACTTAAGAATCTCCCACCAAGGATTGGATACAATAGAAAGGAAGATTGTACAAGAAGATTAGTTGGTCACTACCAGAGATGGTCTGTATCAAACTTTTTTAGGTTTGCGACTGTCGCAAAGTTGTAAACGTCGTAAACGTCACATACGCGTCGTAAATGTAAAAAAAGTAACAAAAGTCGCAAACTGAAAATACTTTAGTCGCGTCGGCTAGGCAGCGAATTCGATGATATCCAAGACGATGGTAGGTGCGAAAAAGTTTCAATTCTTAGGAATGTTCACAATTTTCGGTTTTAGTCCCCACATTTTCCCTATTGCTTTTTGCACGAGTACAGGGTAACCGTGGATTTCCTCGTCCTTTCTTAGCTTTAAGTTCAGTCTCCTGTCCAATATAACTCCAAGGTATTTTACACACTCACTAACGGGAATTTCGATACCACCTAAGAAAATAGGCTTGACCATGGGAAAACTTTCACAAATTTCTGCAGAAACTCACAGCAAATGCTGTCAAACTAAATTAAAAAATGTTCAGGATTTCTTCTATTCAAAATTTGGTTTTCTACAGTAGGTTTACGACTTTTGCGACATACGTATTATACCGTCGCAAACGTATGTCGCAAAAGTCACAGTTTGTGACAGGCCAACCCTGGTCACTACGAATTTTATATACCCTTCACCATGAATTGCGTAAAAAGTTCTACTAAGGACTGTCATCTATAATGGATGGAAAGGTATCTAAAAATTAATCAATTAATCAAAAACATTATTTTCTACACTGAAAAATATATTGTTCTGAGATCAAAGATTTCTGTACCTTAAAATACGAATGCGTTTCTCTGATATAAAGTTTTTTCTTGTATAAACATCTCAATAAAGTTGGTTTGTCCTTACAATTAAGAGACTCGACTGCGTATTTCTACATGAAAAAATTTCTGAAAAATTGAAATAAAAAAAATAATAATAATAAACAAGTATATATGGCCGTAAGTTCGGCCAGGCCGAAGCTTATGTACCCTCCACCATGGATTGCGTAGAAACTTCTACTGAAGACTGTCATCCACAATCGAATTACTCAGGTTGCGGTATCACTTGCCGATAGCAAGGTATCTTAAAACTTTCTTCTAAATTGAGAGTTAGTCCATATGTGGTATATATTAAACTATAAAAGGCCGATTAAATACGTATATAATTAAGTTTGAAAAAAATTTCTATAAAAATAAAATTTTTATAAAAGTTTCTATAGAAATAAAATTTTGACAACATTTTCTATAGAAGTAAAATTTGGAGAAAATTTTCTATAGAAATAAAATTGTAACAAAATTTTCTACAGAAATAAAATTTTGTCAAAATTTTCTATAGAAATGAAATTTAGACAAAATTTTCTATACAAATAAAATTTTGACAAAATTTGTATAAAAATAACATTTTGACAAAATGTTCTATAGAAATAAAATTTTGACAAAATTTTCAATAGAATTGAAATTTTGACAACATTATATAGAATTAAAATTGTGACAACATTTGCTATAGAAATAAAATTTTGCCAAAATTTTCTATAGAAATAAAATTTGACAAAATTTTCTATAGGAATAACATTTTGACAAATTTTACCATAAAAATAAAATTTTGACAAAATTTTCTGTAGAAATAAAAGGTTAAAAAAAATTTCAATAGAAATAACATTTTGGAATATTTTTTTGGCTCGAGTGACAACCATGATTATGAACCAATATGGACCAATTTTTGCGTGATTGGGGATCGGCTATATATAACTATAGACCTATATGGACCAATTTTGGCATGGTTATTAGCGGCCATATACTAACACCACGTTGCAAATTTCAACCGGATCGGATGAATTTTGCTTCTCCAAGAGATTCCGGAGGTCAAATCTGGGAATTGATTTATATGGAGGCTATATGAGTTTTGAATTTTGCTCCTCCAAGAAGCTCCGGAGGACAAATCTGGGGATCGGTTTTTATGGGGGCTATATATAATTATGGACCGATATGGACCAATTCATTCATGGTTGTTAGATACCATATAGTAACACCACGTACCAAATTTCAACTGGATCGGAAAAATTTTGCTCCTGCAAAAGGCTACGGAGTTCAAATCTTGGGATCGGTTTATATGGGGGCTATATGTAATTATGGACCGATATGGACCAATTTTTGCATGGTTGTTAGAGACCACATACTAACACCACGTACCAAATTTCAACCGGATCAGATAAATTTTGTTCCTCTAAGAGGCTCTGGAGTTCAAATCTGGGGATCGGTTTATATGGGGGCTATATATAATTATGGACCGATATGGACCAATTTTTGTATGGTTGTTAGAGACCATATACTAACACCACGTACCAAATTTCAACCGGATCGGATAAATTTTGCTCCTCTAAGAGGCTCCGGAGTTCAAATCTGGGGATCGGTTTATATGGGGGCTATATATAATTATGGACCGATATGGACAAATTTGCACGGTTGTTAAAGACCATATACTTACACCATGTACCAAATTTCAGCTAGATCGGATGAAATATGCTACACTTATAGGCTCCGCAAGCCAAATCTGGGGGTCCGTTTATATGGGGGCTATACACGGATGAAAAAGACTGTTTTTCATATGTTTGGCTATAAACATTATATGTTTGGAACACAAATTTTTAAACACAATATTTTTGAGTGCAAGCATATAATGTTCATAAACTAGCATAACATGTTTGGGACATATATGTTAATATGTTAGAACATATTATGTTTGGGACATAAAATGTTTGTAAATATAATATGCTTGGATGCAAACATATATTAATTTAGAAATAGCCTATAAACATATATGTGTTTAGTAGCTTGGAGCGCTATTTAACAGGGAGCGATATTGAATTAAGTTGGTGGTTGTTGCTTGTTATTACAAAATTAACATTTTATTTTTCCTTGGGCAATTGATCAGCTACTTCTTTGATCCTTACAAACTGTGTGGTCCGCTGCTCGAATCCCCGTCCGGCAAAAGGTAAAATTAAAATAAAAAAAATCATACAATTGAATAATTTCTTCTACAATGTTTGTATTACAGAAAAAGGTGCTAAGAACTAAAAAATCTCGTGGAAGTGAGAAAGATGTGGGGGAATATACAATAGGGCAGAAACAAAATTTTGAGCATTCAGGTCGAAAACCTATGTTGTTAGCACCTATATTACCTGTTTATTTTCACAATTCATTATGATTGTAAATATATAAATAAATAAATAAAATTTTATATAGAAATTGTTATTAAAAGAAAGTTTATAATTATTGGATCAAACAAAAACATTTTAAATTTAGGACATAAATTTTGGAATTTTTCGTCCCTTCGTTAAAGTCGTATGTCTTTGAACTAAGGCAAATTGTCCTTAAAGTAAAGAAAAACAGTTTTGATCTAAAGAAATTGTCCTGAATCTCTATATTTAAGACAAAACCGCTTCAAATATTCCGTAAGATTAATTTTGAGGATTTTTTATCTTTGGTTTAAAGGTTTTTTTAGAATGAAGAAAACATTTTTACTTTGAAGTAACTGTTTTAGTTTGGATTTTTAAACTGACATTTCTTTGTACGTGAATAACTTCATTTATATATAGCAAAAAAAAATGAAAATTCGATAAATGAGATCTGTATGTTAATTTTAATTTTATTGATCGTAGATTTAAAGCTATATAGGTCCCTAAAAAAAGTCTTTATTTTAAAGAAGCAGCTTCAATACCAAAATCCTTAATGTAAATTTGAAATCTTTGGATCCAATTTTTTTTTTAGTGTAGTTAAGTGGTACTTCTTAAAAATGGTTATCTTTACATAAAATAATATTTTTTTTGACTAAGGTCAAACAAAATTTTCTATAGAAATAAAATATTGACAAAATTTTCTATAGAAATAAAATTTTGACAAAATTTTCTATAGAAATTAAATATTGACAATATTTTCTATAGAAACAAAACTTTGATAAAATGTTCAAAAGAAACAAAATTTTGAAAAAGAAATTCTATCGAAATGTATGGTTTTAAGCTGAAATAAAAAACGACAATAATGCTTAAAGAACAAAACCAACAATAACAAAACAAAACGAATGGAAAAAGAAGAGGAAGCACGCTCAAAATAAACCCAGCCAACTGCACTCAAATCGATGATTTGACAGTGGCATAGGAAAATAGATATGTTTGTTTCGAATTTATTTCGGCATAAGCCGACTATCATACAAAACCTTTTTCGGAAGGTTCAAGTGTGGTTCATTGTTGGGTTTAATGAACTGCCTGAATTTATTCTGATAATGGGTTGATAGTTTTTCTGCAAGTAGAAGATGTTGATGAGGAATGTAGTACTTCCGAAACGTGCGTCCATCCAACCATCTTGCAGTCTATAGGGCTTTGCCCAAAAAAATTTGACAAACATTCCTCTGTTGGTTAAGCTACACTTGTAGTTTAGTCAATGTATGGTTTTAAGCTGAAATAAAAAACAACAACAAATAAAATTTTGAAAAAATTTTCTATAGAAAAACAATTTACAAAATGTTCAAAAGAAACAAAAATTAAAAAAAAAAATCTTAGACATAAAATTTTAAAAAAATTTCTATTGAAATAAAATTTTAACAAAATTTTCTATATAAATAAAATTTTCACAACATTTTCCATAGAAATAAAATTTTGACAAAATTTTCTATAGGAATAAAATTTTGACAAAATTTTCTATAGAGATAAAATTTTGACTAAATTTTCTATAGAAATAAAATTGCGACAACATTTTCTATAGAAATAAAAATTTTTATAAAATTTTCTATAGAAATAAAATTGCGACAAAATTTTCTATAGAAATAAAAGTTTTACAAAATTTTATATACACGCAAAGAAAAAAAACGTTTGGAAAACGTGTACCGAAAACGTTTTTCTTTTGTTAGCGTTTTTTGAATTGTTTCGAAAATTTTAAACTTTTATCACCAAAAAAATTCGTTTGTTACAAAATTTTTATTTTTTCAATAAAAAAGGTTATTTTTGAAACAACAACACAGTCCATTTCGTTTATATTAAACACTGTTCTTTTCTGACTTTAGGTCTGTAATAAGACACAGTTTACAGTTCAACATTTAATATAGTACAATGTAATGTTCAACATTTTTTCGGAATCTTCCGAACATATCTGGAATATATCTAAAAAAAAAAAAACAAACAAAATAAAAACTTTGGTCGAAGCAGGGATCGAACCCACGACCCTTGGCATGCAAGTCGGACGTAGCAACCACTGCTCCACGGTGCCAAACTAAATGTTTGTTTCTGTTAAATAAACTTTGTTTATTCGGTTCGTGAGCGCCGCAAGCTATGCTATATAAATATAACTTATATGGATAATTATCTATTGATGACCATAACAGGTACATAGCTCAGTGCTTAGTGTGTTGGCTTACAAAGTGCATGGTCCGCGGTTCGATCCTCCGTCCAGGCAAAAGGTAAACAAAATTTTAAAAATCGTATAATTTCTTCTACATTGTTGGTATTACAGGAAAAGGTGTTAAGAACTAAAAAAACCTCGTGGATGTGAGAAAGATGTGAGGGAAAATGCAATTATCAAGAAAACAATGTTTTTTTTTGAGTTAGTCTTTATGAAATTGTTTTTACATCCTGGAAAAGAATAAACGTTTATCACAAAAAGTATATACTTTTCTTCCAAATACACTTCCTTACAGCGACAAGCAAATGAGAAACGAACTTTGTTTGTCTAAAATTTCGTTTGGGAGGAAAGAATTATTTCTTTGCGTGTAGAAACAAAATTTTCTATAAATTTTAATTTGTGTTACTACATTGAAATCAAATTTAGAGTCAAACGTATTGTTTGTATCTGAGATACTTTTTTGATCTGTGTTGGTAACTCACACAGATCAAAAAAGTATCTCAGATACTAACAAATTGGGTTTTTCACATACCCAGATGTATTTGTTCTTCCTGCTTTATATGATTCAGTATTCGATTTTCTCTCGAGTTCGTTCCAATTTTGTTTAATTGTCAAATTACTTAAGTCTAAAAAATGTTCTTGAATTTTTATGATATCGTTGTTTGTAATACAGTTTAGTTTTAATTGGCCAAAATTAACCTTATTTTCCTTCCTGGTGGATCCATGAGCCGTTGGGAACTATATTACCAAAAAATTTGTACCTTAGTGATCTCTATGGGATGAAAGTTTAGCGTCTTTATATTTATTCCCTTGTATTTTTTGATTTATGTGCAACTTGATTGAACTTCGATTAATGTTTCGCTTAGTTCTCACAAGCTTTGGGGATGTGTTGTTAAAATCATAATAAGTGAAATTTAATGTACAATCTATGTCGTTGACCATCACATCTCTTAAGTTAAATATTGCTTTTTCTTTCTGAACTGAAGAATATAAGAAGAATTAGCTTATAGTATAGGTTTTTAGTATAAACTTGTGGAATCTCCGAGTACTATTATTATTCAGTAATGATTTATGAGCCTAAATCTACAATGTGATTTTATGACCTTATTAGCTCTTTCCATTGTATTATTTTAAGTGTGAATTTCTACGTTATGAGTCCAAAGTGTAACCTTTTTCATTATTTGCCTTTGGCATAACATATAAATAAAAATTAATCATCGATGTGTCCAAAATGTCCTCAATACGCAATTTCTTGAGCACAATTCCTGTTTAAGAGTTTTACGATCTTCATTAATACAAATTATATGTACGCTTTATAATTTTATATAATTGACACGAAGTACACCTAATAACCCACCAAACAAAAATTTATAACATTTCGAGAGGACTCAAAATTTATATTGAAGATTTATATGATTTTTAAACAAGAACATATACTCAAAAGAAAAAACATAAAACGTGAACCGTCTGTGCCACTAACACCCAGAGAAGGAATATGATCACATGTTTTAAGAGCAAAATGTGATTTATGGACGGGGAACATAAAACATGTTTGTCGCAAAAATGTTATTGTCGCGAAATTTCGGAACCATGTATATGTTTGCCGAGTAAAGAACATTTTGCCACGAAAAAGTTCCATGCTCACCGTCCAAAAATAACATTTTGCTCCACACTGTGGAACAGGGTATTATAAGTTAGTGCATATGTTTGCAACACCCAGAAGGAGACGAGATAGACACATGGTGTCTTTGGCAAAAATGCTCAGGGTGGGCTCCTGAGTCGATATAGCCATCCCCGTCTGCCCGTGAACACATTTTTGTAATCAAAGTCTAGGTCGCACTTTTAGTCCAATCGACTTCAAATTTGGCACAAGTATGTGTTTTGGCTCAGAACCCTGTTGATTTTGGAAGAAATCGGTTCAGATTTACATATAGCTCCCATTTATATATATTTCGCCCGATATGAACTTATATGGCCCCAGAAGCCAGAGTTTTAGCCTAATTTGCTTAAAATTTTGCACAAGAAGAACAATTAGTACCATAGTCAAGTGTGCCAAATTTTATTGAAATCGGTTCAGATTTAGATATAGTTCCCATATATAGCTTTTGCCCGATTTACAATCATATGACCACAGTGGCCAATTTTTTGCACAGGGAGTAGAATTAGCATTGTATCTATGCGTGCCAAATTTGTTTGAAATCGGTTCAGATTTAGATATATCTCCCATATATAGCTTTCGAAAGAAAATTTTGACAAAATTTTATATAGAAACAAATTTTTCTATAAATTGTAATTTGTGTTACTACATTGAAATCAAATTTGGAGTCAAACATATTTTTTGTATCTGAGGTACTTTTTTGATCTGTATGAGTTACTACACTGAAAAAAATATTGTCGTGAGGTCAAAGATTTCATGTCTTTAAAATACGATTACAAATTTTGCTTAGCATAGAAGACGCATTTCTCTAAAATAAAGTTACTTTCCTTATCCAAAAGTCGATAAACTTTTCAATGAAGTCGTATTGTCCTTATAATTAAGTGATTTGACTTAAAAATGGGTATCTTAACATGAAAGAAAAAATTTATAGGCTAAGGTCAACTTGACTTTAATAATTCAGAAATTCTTTAAATTTAATGAAATTGTCTTTAAATTTGTTGTCTTTTTGCATCTTGACTACAAAGCAAAAAATCGTTCAAATATACGACATGTTTTTCAAAACTTTATTTTAAAGAAGTTTTTTACTTCAAACATAGCATAATTTCTACTAGAAGTCGAGTCCTAATTTGGAAAATAAAGTTGCCGTTAACTCGTTTTTAAAGGGCTTTGATAGCATATGAAGTAAAAATGCTGAGAAAGCGAAAAATTAAAATTTGCTTCCTAGAAGCAAGTACACAAAACCTAAATTTAAAAGAGAATTGTGTCTTAAAAGTATCCTTACTTGTATTCTCCGCTTCTTTGGCTCGGAATCAATACCAAATTTTTTAAAGTAAAGACAAAATCTTTGGAACCTAGTATGCTTTTTTTTCAGTGTAGGGGACTAACAAATTGGGTATTCCAAATACCCAGATTTTAGACTTTCCTTACTTGTTAAACATAAACATATACTGAATAAAAAACCCTCTATGATACTAAAACCAATATAACTCTATTTTAGTTCATGGAATTATTATGTTTCCTTGTCTTAAATTTTAAATAATGAATCATAAAGATTTACTAAATTCGCATTTCCGCAAAATGGCTAAGAATTTCATAAAATTTGTAAATTTCGCATGACGATAAAGACATTTTTGTAATTTCGAAAATACGAAATTTTCGTTAAGAAGTGAATAAAATAATTACGTCTAATAAATTTTCTTGATCTTATCAAAAAATATTTATTTATTTTTGAGAAGTCGGCGTTTTTTTGATAAAAGCTTAGTTGCAACTGTTAAACAACATTTTCTACAATTAACCAAAATTATCCTTCCTAGTGGATTCACTGTTTTTTGAGTGTAATGCTGAAAGTTGGATGATTCTTATGGATGGCGTACATAATAAAAATTCTTATGATTGTTTTATACCCTCCACATAGCATGGGGGTATATAAACTTTGTCATTCCGTTTGTAACATAACGAAATATTGGTCTAAGACCCCATAAAGTATATATATTGTGCGCAAGGTGAAATTTTGACTCGATCTAGCGATGTCCGTCTGTTGAAATCACACTAACTTCCGAACGAAATAAGCTATCGACTTCAAACTTGGCACAAATAGTTGTTATTGATGTAGGTCGGACGGTTTTACAAATGGGCCATATCGGTTCACTTTTGCGTATAGTCCCCATATAAACGGACCCCCAGATTTGGCTTGCGGAGCCTCTAAGAGAAGCATATTTCATCCGATCTGGCTGAAATTTGGTACACGGTGTTGGTATATGGTCTCTAACAACCATGCAAAGCAAATTTCATCAGATCTGGTAGTTTATCCCACCTCAGTAATACTGGTAACATTTCTAAGTGGTTTCACTGCAATGTGGAACGCCATTCGGGCTCGGCTATAAAAAGGAGGTCCCTTGTCATTGAGCTTATCCCCAGGTTTGACCTCGGGAGACTCTTGGAAGAGCAAATTTCTTGGAGGCGCAAACTTCATCCGATTCGGCTGAAATTTTGTACATTGTGTTAATATATGTTCGCTAACAACCATGCCAAAAATGGTCCATATTCTCACAGAAACCGATCCCCAAATTTTACTTCTTCCTGGATAAGCAAATTTCGTTTCATCTAGCTAAAATCTGTTACTAATCACACAAAAATTTAACCATATTGGTTTATAATTTTATGTAGACCCCATATAAACCTATCCCCATATTTCACTTCTGCCTCTCTTTTAATGCGATAAAATTCATACCGGTCAAGAACTGAATTAATATATATAGGTTTTTAATCTGCCTTTTTTGCCTACTATATACCCCGTATGGACTATCTTCCAATTTAGAAGACGATTTTAAGGAGCTTTAAGATACCTTGCTATTGGCAAGTATTACCACAACCCAAGTAATTCGATTGTGGATAAAAGTCTTTAGTAGAAGTTTCTACACAATCCATGGTGGAGGGTACATAAGATTCGGCCTGGACGAACTTACGGCCGTATATAATTGTTTTAATTGGAACCCAGCTAAAAAATTGGAAGTTGTTCTATAGGCACAAGAAATGGTACAAATTAAAATGCTAAACCCTTACTAGAAAAAGTCCAAAGCACTGAACTCGGATCACACCTTAAGAAGTGTGCAACGGCTGTTTGAATGATCGGCATCTGTCCTATGCCCATGTTAAATTCATCGCTTCTGCGCCAAGTATGCACCAGTTTCGGATCCAATTTTCGCTACTTTTTTGGCGACGCTGTTTTGCTGGACACATCAAACAGGGCCACAAAATAACATGAGGGCTCATTTTCACTTTCGATTTAAAATACTTTGTGAAACTTAACCGTAACTGATGGAAGAAATATGAAGAATTACGAAAAATTAAAAATGTGTTACTGAGTACGAATGTCTTAGGAATTGCATTAGCCAACTTTGAACTCTGTTTTAACTGCACTGAAAAAAAAGCATGCCCGGTTCCAAAGATTTTGTCTTTACTTCAAAAATTTTGGTATTGATTCCGAGACAAAGAAGCGGAGAATACAAGTAAGGATACTTTTAAGACACATTTGTCTTTTAAATTTAGGTCATGTGTACTTGCTTCTAGGAAGCAAATTTTAATTTTTCGCTTTTTCAGCTTTTTTTCTTCATATGCTATCAAAGTCCTTTAAAAACGAGTTAACGACAACTTTTATTTTCCAAATTAAGACTTGACTTCCAGTAGAAATTATGATATGTTTCAAGTAATAAACGTCTTTAAAATGAAGTGTTGAAAAATATGTCCTATATTTGAACGATTTTTTGCTTTGTAGTCAAGATGCAAAAAGGCAACAAATTTAAAGACAATTTCATTAAATGTAAAGAATTTTTCTGAGTTATAAAAGTCAAGTTGACCTTAGCCCAAAAATTTTTTCTTTCATGTTATGATACCCATTTTTAAGTGAGATCACTTAATTATAAGGATAATACGACTTCATTGAAAAGTTTATCAACTTTCGGACAAGGAAAAAAACTTTATGGTAGAGAATTGCGTCTTCCGTGCTAAGCAAAATTTGCATTCGTATTTTAAAGACATGAAATCTTTGACCTCACGACAATATTTTTTTCAGTGTGCAGGCCGAAGATCGTCCACTTAATAAAGAAATAGGATGCGATACCAGAATGAATGGTCCACTTGGAAACGAAGCACAATCCTAAAATTTGCGGTTCATTTTCATTTCATATATTGGGGAAATATTTCCATAACACAAACGGACACCCAAAATAAAATGAAGTTGCTCATATTTAATATGAAGATATTTTTTTCATCAGCTATGATTAATTTTCACAAAGTCTTTTAAATCGAAAGTGAAAATGAGCCTCAATTTTGGGGTCCATTGTCATGCTTCAGTTACATTTTGTTGGCGGCTCATTTTCGTTGTGAATAGTTCCCCACATTTGTGGCCGTGTCTCATTTCAATTTTCTTGGGGTCAATCATTTCGTACCGTCGAGTATTGTTATTTCCCGGCGCTATGAATATGGGTATCATAAAAATTGGCCCCGAAACGAAGATCCCAAAAATGTATATACGAACCCGCAACACCAATTTTTAATATTTTTTTGGGGAAGTAACTTCGTTCTTTTGTTGGGACGTTTGCATTCTGAAAAAAAAAAATCAAATGAAAATTAGCCCCAGTTTCCTTTTTAAGATTGTTTTTCATTTTCAAGTGAGACACTATTTCACTTTTGGGGTCTTGGCAATGGTGGGAACTATACATCCTTCTGATGCCCTTTTCTTGAGTGGCTGTTCGCGCGTTCAAAGTGGTATAAGTGAAAGGCCTTCAGAACTAACGCCATTCCAAAGTTCTTTTTATAAACTTTAAACATTTTCCAACAGTTAGGCTTAATTTTCACGCGATCTTTTCTCATTTGGGTTTTGGGGCTGATTTTTCGGTGCTCATTTTCATACCACCGTACTTCTCATCTAGGTTTTGTAGCCCAATTTAAATGGACATAGAACACCAATTTTAGATTCGGTTATAGTGTTGTAACGTACAGTTTTCACTCAAATCTTTTGTTGGGTATTATATTTATTGTCTGACCAAGATATCGTGACACCATCAACGCATCATCGTCACCATCAGAAGCTTCATCATTTTGGACAGATTGTATATACTTATCATACAATTTTTATACGCGTGCCACAAGAGTTAACCATTCATTTAAGAAAGGAATACAGATGGATTTACATATGGTGGATAGCACCTTTCACACACATGGGTATGCGCATGCGTAGCTTTTTTCTCCACAAATTTCTCTGCAATTTCACTTCTTTTTCCATGGCTATGAGAAGAGTTTGGTGCAAGTGGTATGTGGTACATTCAATTATAGCCAAAGGGGCTAAAGGATGAACATGTGCTTATCTCTAGAATGTTTGTATGAATTTTTCTGGTAAAACTTGGATGGTCTTGTTTGGTGGCAGTAGGAATTTGCCATCACATCACGCTTTAGTGGCATTGCATTTGCTTGGAGTTACAAACAATTAATCAAACAGAGTACATCATTGCATCGTCTTCTTTTCGCATATATCTACTTGGCTACTTGGTGTGCTTACAGTGTGGCAATATCTCTGTGGTAGTGTTGGAGTTAATGTTCTTCGCCATGTCCATTCGATCTGTCTAAGCCATTGGATAGTGTCAGTGTGGTGTTGGTTGGTTGGTGCACGGTGGAAATCAGCAAATAGTTTTCCATTATTTCATGGTGTACAAGCCCTCTACGAAATATGGCTGCAATATGTAACATCCAGAATTACGATCCTGTAGAGTTGAA
This sequence comes from Haematobia irritans, assembly GCF_050003625.1. NCBI lineage: Eukaryota > Metazoa > Arthropoda > Insecta > Diptera > Muscidae > Haematobia > Haematobia irritans. Next base: position 136,823,680 of record NC_134398.1, on the reverse strand, counting down.
TGACGCCAGCCAGATCGATCAATTGCACCTTCAATTCCGAATTCCAGTTAAAAAGGTACAAGCATTTGAGAGTTAGGCATAGTGGTAGCCCGATTTTTAATACTCTTTTAGACTATTCACACCATTTCATTGTGATACCACAAGTGGTGAACTTCTATCTTATCATTGAGTGCTTCCTGATTTTTTGTTGAGCTCATTGACAGGGATATCTTCTTATAACCAAATCCGAAAGACACTTTATATTACGGTGAAACAGCTTTTAGATATAACTCAAGTTTACTGAGATGGGATGAACCACCAGTGAGAAAACTTTTTGATATTCGTTCGACTGGGATTGAACTCGTGGCCGTTTGCATGAAATTCATTATATAGTCGGTATACCAGTCTCCGTCTCGCCCAATGTTATGACCTCGACAAACTGTCCGATCGCTGCGTGGAAGTCAATGCTAGGTAATGGGAGATTTGCAGTTACAACATCAGAGGGTTTCGCTGTTTTCAGTGCAGGTGGGATGGGCGCACACAGGCGGTAGTGCCATCTACAAACTTCTTGAGTTACGAGCAATGCATGTGTATCAATCGCTGCACAGCATAGAGTAACCTCCGCGTGCAATTTGTTGCGAAGAGACTGAATACCCGTACTTACTCTTGGATTCTCATCAGACAGGATCAAAGACTCTGCCAAGGAAGGAAAAATAGATGGAATAGAGGTGTCGGAGAGGGTCTCCCATGTATTCCCTTGAGGTTGTTGCAGTCTTTGGGCATACTTGAGCCGCATACTCACTGGTCCTGCGTTGCTCTCAATGTTGCCAGTGTAAAGAAGCAGGATCCTGATCAGCATCCGACAGCAAGTGTAGCATTCACTCCACACGTGAGTGGTTGCGAAGATACTGAAGACGCGTACTTACTTGTGAATTCTGATCAGACCGGTCGGCAAAGACTGTCCAGGATAAAAATGCATACATGTATTCCTGTGGAGTTTTTATTGTCTTTGGACAGACTAGAGTTGCATACTCACTGGTCCTGAATTCCTCTCAATGGCGGCGTCGCAAAGAAGGAGGATTCTGATCAGACTGACAGACGGTTTCTGCCCAGGAAGGAAAAAGGAATGGGATTTGGTAAAATACGAACTCATATTGCCATGGACGTGTTGCAGTCCTTCAACAAGTAGGAGCGCTTTGTGTCGACCCCGATGTGTTGAATCGACTGCTATGAAGATTGTCTGTGTGCGATTTTGGGGAGTTCTTGGTGTCTGAGATTTGAATGGTTAGGCTCCCCCTTTTGTTTATATTCTTCGGCAATAGGGACAGACAAAACCGAGTGTAATCACTCCAATTTCTGAGGTCTGAGCATCTCAGGTGTCCACACGTCCGTCATACGCAGTATCTTATTGGCGCGTCCTAATTAATATCCGCTTACAGGTACAGTCATACTTGGCAACACTATTGTCTATTGTAACAGACTGTTTATTTACACTTGGGGTATGTAATGGGGAGGGATGTGTAAAGCTATGTAGAATTATAGCTCCTATCTAGGTGAGTGGTACTAACGTGACTGCCGTCGAGACTGCTTTGACATTTAAGTCTAGATCGCACATTTCGGACATTGATAAGGTGTGATATTCCCCACCTTCCTGAGACTTGAACAATGGAGGTGTATTCATTCGCTACACCAGTTTCGTATCACGGAGTAACGGATCCCACTGGAAGGAAAAAATGTAAATGGAATCCTGTCTCCTGTGAGTTGCAGTCCTGGTACAGGGGGGATACTCAATGTCAGAAGAATCGATTGCAGTGAGGGTTGGCTTTGTTGATGGCATCAGTAAGTTCGACTGAGGCTAATAGCGGCATATCATTGGTTCGGAGATCGCGAATGACTTTACCTGTCGCTCTATCTCTCTCGAGAATCTCTATGAATTGTTGTATATTCTTGAGGATCAGTCACCGTCTATTGAGGGGGCTATAGGAAGTTATAAAATTAACCAAATGCGAAATGGGAAGCCAACATGAAGCAATGGGTAACTTGATCGCCTTGCATAAAAACGACCATGGGTTCAATCCCCGTTACGAACGATGGATTACTCCCTACCAGTAATGCTGGTGATATATCTGAGTTTTTATAAAGCTTCTCTGAGTAGTGAAACGCCGTTTGGACTCGGCTATAAAAAGGACGTCCCTTGTCATTAAATATGGAATGGAGCAGCACTTATCGATAAGAGAGAATTCCACCACTTTTGATTAAATAACAAAATGCCACTATACCTAAAATAAACAAAATCGAACGGCTAGTACTTTGTCAGCTTTACAATAGAAGGACGCTAGCATTTTGAAGCTGAAGACATCCTTATTGGCTTTCTTTCGATTGATAACTACCCAGCATTCAAACGTTGGTGGGTGGGCAACTCGAAAGAATTACGGGTAGTTGTATGAATCCAGTGAAGTTACGTAATTCCGAGTTATGAGAATTCTATGCCCAGGTGACGCCGATGGTAAGATAATGCAGTCATTTATAATTTTGGCAGGGAAATCGTCGTTCACGTTCGTTCAAAATGTGGAGTAATGCTCTGTCTGTAGTTGATCATTTAGGTTCATAAAATCATCTAGTATGAATCGGTTAGCCTGCAAATAAAAATTGTGGCCTCTTCCCATATCCTGTACGAAAATTTGAAGGATGTAACAGCTGTCGGTGCGATGGTGCCGCCTTTGCTAAATCCGACCACAAGTCTAACCACTTATTAAGAATCCTGTCAAAATCGACGGACGTGTCCCGAAGTAAGTCCCATCAGTCAGTCATAAGTGCTGTCCACCATTTTCTGGGACTCAGAAGTATCGACATCCTGAATAGGAATAGACGATCATAGCTCTGTACTAAGACGAATTATTGTGCAGATTCGACGTTGCATGGAAGAGAGAAGAAAACTTACACATCCCGCACAGATTGTATAACCAAACTCGGACACAACTATCCGTAATTATTGCCGTAAGTTGGGCCGTGCAGCTTCTCTTTCTTTCCAAACAAATAACTACATCATCCAAAACTAATTTTTTTAATTCGATATCCAAAAATCTTGTGATTTTTTTTCTAGACTCAATGTGCAAATGATGGACCCACAAAACATAGCCGCCACCTAACTTGCAGGCGTAATTAGTTGAAAATTGTCTTAAAGTGTTCTCCCCAACTCGCCACATAATCCACAATGGGTAGAGCTATGCTGCTGCTATGACTGCTCCTGCTGTCTCCATTGCATTGGTGATTCGTCTGCGATTTATTCCTAAGTGTTGCGGTGATTTGATAAGTTGATATGGTTTTTGGTATTTCTTAGTCAATCGTAGTGGGTTGGGTCCGTTTCGTCTGCAATGGCCAATCTGGCCTACTCCTTCGAGTCTGGTGCATTGGGACATTGGGAATTGAGTTCGTCGTAGCTTTATACGAAAAATAAAAGAAACAAGCAACGGAGACTGCCAAGAAAAGAAAAAGTGTGTTTTTAGATCACCAAGTTATTAAGTCATTAATTATGCAAAGTGGTACAAAATATTTTTGCTTTATTAACCGGTGAAAAATAACGACAGGTGATTTAATAAAAAATGGCCAACTATTAAAAATGTCATTTAGAAATTTACCCAAACCGATAGAGTAGCTATGAATGATGTTGTTCGATTAAGAAAAATTGACTACAAATATTTTGTTTTTTTTTTCTTTTCTAATCAAATAAATGGGGTGTAGCATATAGGACTTTATTGGTCATATCTTAATTGTGATCAATTGCAAATGAATGGATTAATTTTGGTATTAGAAAATTTGAATTGAGAAAATAGATAGAAAATATTTCTTTAATTGACAATACAAATTTCAATCCAATTAAAATTCATAACACATGAATATAGACCCATGAAAAATTCACGTAAATTTGGGATTGAGTCCCGGCCTGAACAAAGTTCATAAGTGGAAAAGGTTATATGAACTTTATATGTATCCAGATTTCGTTTTATAAATGCTCAAGAAGTGATTCACAGAAAATACCCCACTGATAGTCGGTAGTGTGCGACAGTTGTTAATGAATTATGCCACATAATTTTATATTGTTCTAAAAATTAAAGTACTTTTAACGCGTTTTATGATGAAATTTCAAAATTTAAGAAAAATAGATTTTGCATATTTCAGAACTATTTAAAATTCCAAATCTCCACAACGGATGTTTTATACCCTCCACCATAGGAAGGGGGGTATAATAACTTTGTCATTCCGTTTGTAATACATCGAACTGTTGCTCTAAGACTCCATAAAGTACATATATTTTCTGGGTCGTGGTGAAATTTTGAGTCGATCTAAGCATGTCCGTCCACCCGTCCGTCTGTTGAAATCACGCTGACTTCTGAACGAAACAAGCCATCGACTTGAAACTTGGCACAAGTAGTTGTTATTGATGTAGGTCGGATGCTATTGCAAATGGGCCATATCGGACCACTTTTACGTATAGCCCCCATATAAACCGACGCTCAGATTTGGCTTGCAGAGCCTCTTGGAGGAGCAAATTTCATCCGATCCGGTTGAAATTTGAAACATGGTGTAAGTATATGGTCTCTAACAACTACGCAAAAAATTGGTCCACAGCGGTCAATAATTATATATAGCCCCCATATAAACCGATTCCCCGATTTAGCTTGTGGAGACTCTAAGAGAAGCAAATTTCATCTGATTCGGCTGAAATTTGGTACATGGTGGAACTATATGGTCTCTAGCAACTACGCATAAAATTGGTCCACATCGGTCCATAATTATATATAGCCCCCATATAAACCGATCCCCCGATTTGGCTTGCGGAGCCTCTAAGAGCAGCAAATTTCATCCGATCGGGCTGAAGTTTGGTACATGGTGTTAGTATATGGTCGGAGCCACCGTGGTGCAATGGTTAGCATGCCCGCCTTGCATACACAAGGTCGTGGGATCGATTCCTGCTTCGACCGAACACCAAAAAGTTTTTCAGCGGTGGATTATCCCACCTCAGTAATGCTGGTGACATTTCTGAGGGTTTCAAAGCTTCTCTAAGTGGTTTCACTGCAATGTGGAACGCCGTTCGGACTCGGCTATAAAAAGGAGGTCCCTTATCATTGAGCTTAACATGGAATCGGGCAGCACTCAGTGATAAGAGAGAAGTTCACCAATGTGGTATCACAATGGACTGAATAGTCTAAGTGAGCCTGATACATCGGGCTGCCACATAACCTAACCTAACCTAACCTAGTATATGGTCTCTAACAACCATGCAGGAATTGGTCCACATCGGTCCATAATTATATATAGCCCCCATATAAACCGATCTCCAGATTTGACCTCCGGAGCTCTTGGAGAAGCAAAATTCATCCGATCCCGTTGAAATTTTGGTACGTGGTGCAATTTGGTATATGGCCGCTAACAACCATGCCAAAATTGGTCCATATCGGTCTATAGTTATATATAGCCGATCCCCAAAAATAATCTACCAAAAATTTATTTCTAAATTTTATTACTATACATAATTTTGTAAAGATTTTATTAAAATACAAAATTTTATCAAGATTTTATTTCTATAGAAAATTTTGTCAAAATTTGATTTCTATAGAACATTTTGTCAAGATTTTATTTCTATAGAAAATTTTGTCAAAATTTTATTTCTATTGAAAATTTTGTCAAAATTTTATTTCTATTGAAAATTTTGTCAAAATTTTATTGCTATAGAAAATGTTGTCAAAATTTTATTTCTGTAGAAATTTTTGTTAAAATTTTATTTCTGTAGAATTTTTTGTCAAAATTTTATTTCTATCGAAAATTTTTAAATTTTTTTTTATAGAAAATTTTGTCAAACTGAATTATATAAATTGGCCATATGTCCTTAAATATGCGTCCTAGAGCAAAAAGAAGGTTAATTCGTGACCACCCCCCAAAAAATCAAAATTTTGATGAAAATCCTCGAAAAATCAAATTTTTCATATGGAAAACTTAAATTGGCCATATCTCCTTAAATATGCGTCATAGAGCGAAAAGAAGGTTAATTCGTGACCACCCCCCAAAATTCAAAATTTTGATGAAAATCATCGAAAAATCTAATTTTTCATATGAAAAACTTAAATTGGCCATATCTCCTTAAATATGCGTCCTAGAGCGAAAAGAATGTTAATTCGTGACCCCCCCAAAAAATCAAAATTTTGATGAAAATCCTCAAAAAACAAATTTTTTATATGAAAAACTTAAATTGGCCATATCTCCTTAAATATGCGTCCTAGAGCGAAAAGAAGGTTAATTCGTGATCACCCCCCAAAATTCAAAATTTTGATGAAAATCCTCGAAAAATCAAATTTTTCATACGAAAAACTTAAATTGGCCATATCTCCTTAAATATGCGTCCTAGAGCGAAAAGAAGGTTAATTCATGACCACCCCAAAAAATCAATATTTTGACGAAAATCCTCAAAAAAATCAAATTTTTCATATGAAAAACTTAAATTGGCCATATCTCCTTAAATATGCGTCCTAGAGCGAAAAGAAGGTTAATTCGTGACCACCCCCAAAAAAATCAAAATTTTGATGAAAATCCTCAAAAAATCAATTCTTTCATATGAAAAACTTAAATTGGCCATATCTCCTTAAATATGCGTCCTAGAGCGAAAAGAAGGTTAATTCGTGACCACCCCCAAAAAAAATCAAAATTTTGATGAAAATCCTCAAAAAATCAAATTTTTCATATGAAAAGCTTAAATTGGCCATATCTCCTTAAATATGCGTCCTAGAGCGAAAAGAAGGTTAATTCGTGACCACCCCCCAAAATTCCTAGAGCGAAAAGAAGGTTAATTCGTGACCACCCCCCAAAAATCAAAATTTTGATGAAAATCCTGGAAAAATCAAATTTTTCATATGAAAAACTTAAATTGGCCATATCTCCTTAAATATGCATCCTAGAGCGAAAAGAAGGTTAATTCGTGACCACCCCCCACAATTCAAAATTTTGATGAAAATCATCGAAAAATCAAATTTTTCATATGAAAAACTTAAATTGGCCATATGTCCTTAAATATGCGTCATAGAGCGAAAAGAAGGTTAATTCGTGACCACCCCCCAAAATTCAAAATTTTGATGCAAATCCTCGAAAAATCAAATTTTTCACATGAAAAACTTAAATTGGCCATATCTCCTTAAATATGCGTCCTAGAGCGAAAAGAAGGTTAATTCGTGACCACCCCCCGGTCTTTTTTTGTTTAATATATACCCCGTATGGACAAACTTACAATTGAGAAGACGGTGTTAAGAAGTTTTAAGATACCTTGCCATCGGCAAGTGTTACCGTAAGCCAAGTAATTCGATTGTGGATGACAGTCTTTAGTACAATCCATGGTGGAGGGTACATAAGATTCGGCCTGGCCGAACTTACGGCCGTATTACTTGTTTTAACATAAAATGGAGGAGAAATGAAAAATTTAAAATCAATCTACACTGAGAATATATTTTTATATCCACCACCATAAAAACACCTCGAATTGTTGGACTCAGATCTCATTGTGAAATTCTGAGTCGATCTAGTGATGTCCGTCCGTCCGTTTGTTGAAATCACTTTTACTTCCAAAGTAAACAACCAATGAGTCTTGAAACTTGGCACAAGTAGTTGTTATTGATATAGGGAGTATGGTATCCCCAAAAAAGACCATATAGGATGTTGTGGTATTTTGGACCCGTAACCAAATGAGCGGAAGATGGTGTATATCGGTCCATGTTTCGGTATAGCTCCCATATAGCCCGAATCCTGATTTCATTTTATACAATTATACGATTTGCCTGAAATTGGAAAACTAGAGGTATTTTGGGTCCGTAAATAAGCGTTCCGAATACGGTGTGTATCGGTTCATGATTTGGTATAGCCCTCATATAGACCGGTCTTCCGACTCCGGGTCTTGAACATCTAAACATCCGAATTTTTATCCGATATGCCTGAAACTCTGAGGCATTTTGGGTCCTTAAACAAGTGTGGTGAATATGGAGTGCTGTAGCTCCCATATAGCACGATTTCCTGCTTTATACTTCTTGGCCTTCGAGACCACGCAATTTTATCTGATTTCCCTGAAATGGGAAATATAAAGGTATTTTGGGTACGTAAATCACTGGGCTGAATTCGGTGTGTTCGGGGGGCATACTAACTTTATAATTCCGTGTGTAACATATCGAAATATTGGTCTCTGGCCGCATAAAGTATATATATTTTTTGTAGTGGTGCAATTCTGAGTAGAGATCCGTTCGTTGAATTCACGCTAACTTCCGAACGATACACGCTATCCACTTGAAACTTGGCATAAATAGTTATTATTGCTGTAGGTCGGGTGGTATTGCAAATGGGTCATATCAGATCAATCTTAGGTATAGCACCCATACAAACCGATCACTAATTTGGCTTATGGACACGGTTGCCACTCATGCCAAAAATAATCCACCAAAATTTGAAGACAATTTTACCACAATCTACCAAATTAAAAACTCTTATTTTGAAGTGTTTTCTTCGAATGAAATGATCACTTTTATTAGAGACAAGTCCTTCGATCCTTTGAATTGTAAATGTGTCGAATTTTAAACGTAACAATCTCATCTTGAAACAACAAAGGAAATTTACTTCTACAAAAAGGAAAAAATTGAAAATTTTATCAAATATTTTCACAATTTTATCGAAAATTTTCTCAAAATTTTATTTTTATAGAAAATTTGGACAAAATTATATTTCTAAAGAAAATTTTGTCAAAAATTTTATTTCTATAGAAAATTTTGCCAAAACTTTATTTCAATAGAAAATTTTGTCAAAATTTTATTGCTATAGAAAATTTTGTCAAAATTTTATTTCTACAGAAAATGTTGTCAAAATTTTATTTCTACAGAAAATCTTGTCAAAATTTTATTTCTATAGAAAATTTTGTCAAAATTTTATTTTTGTAGAAAATTTAGTGGAAATTTTATTTCTATTGAAAATTTTGTCAACATTTAGTTTCTATAGCAAATTTTGTCAAAATTTTATTTCTATAGAAAATTTTGTCAAAATTTTATTTCTATAGAAAATTTTGTCAAAATTTTATTTCTATAGAAAATTTTGTCAAAATTTTATTTCTATAGAAAATTTTGTCAAAATTTTATTTCTATAGAAAATTTTGTCAAAATTTTATTTCTATAAAAAATTTTGTCGAAATTTTATTTCTATCGAAAATTTTCTCAAAACTTTATTTCTATAGAAAATTTTGTCAAAATTTTATTTCTATAGAAAATTTTGTTAAAATTTGATTTCTATAGTAAATTTTGACAAAATATTTTTCTGTAGAGAATGTTGTCAAAATTTTATTTCTATAGAAAATTTTGTCAAAAATTTATTTCTATAGAAAATTTTGTCAAAATTTTATTTCAATAGAAAATTTTGTCAAAATTTTATTTCTATAGAAAATTTTCTCACAATTTTATTTCCATAGAAAATTTTGTCGAAATTTTATTTCTATATAAAATTTTGTTAAAATTTGATTTCTATAGTAAATTTTGACAAAATATTTTTCTGTAGAGAATGTTGTCAAAATTTTATTTCTATAGAAAATTTTGTCAAAATTTTATTTCTATAAAAAATTTTGTCGAAATTTTATTTCTATCGAAAATTTTCTCAAAATTTTATTTCTATAGAAAATTTTGTCAAGATTTTATTTATTGAAGTCATGTTGTAATAAAACAATAAAACAATTTTGTTTTATTATAACATTACATCAAGCCTTATAAACTCTACAAATAATTATATTAAAAAGTCAACTATACAACAACTACAAAATTTTATTTCTTTAGAAAATTTTGTCAAAGTTTTATTTCTATAGAAATTTTTGTCAAGATTTTATTTCTATAGAAGATTTTGTCGAAATTTTATTTCTATCGAAAATTTTCTCAAAATTTTTTTATTTCTATAGAAAATTTTGTTAAAATTTGATTTCTATAGTAAATTTTGTCAGAATATTTTTCTGTAGAGAATGTTGTCAAAATTTTATTTCTATTGAAAATTTTGTCAAAATTGTATTTCTTTAGAAAATTTTGTCAACATTTTATTTCTATAGAAAATTTTGTCAAATTTCATTGCTATAGAAAATTTTGTCAAAATTTCATTGCTATTGAAAATTTTCTCAAAATTTTATTTCAATAGAAAACTTTGTCAATTTTGTGCAAAATTTTATAGAAAATTTTAATAAAATTTTATTTCTATAGCAAATTTTGTTAAGAGTTCATTTCTGTATAAAATTTTGTTAAAATTTTACTTCTATACCAAATTTTACAAAATGTTAATAGTTACATCTTAGTTGGAGAGAAATATTTTGCGAAATGTACCAAAACATTAAAAATTCTACCAATCTTCCAAACAGTAATAAATCTATAATTTTTGGTAGAATTCTACGAACTGTGGCAATCAATCGTGTCTCTGGTTGCACTTAAAATGAAATGTTTATGTGAGACAATTCTCATTTTTATTTCGCTGGGATCCTTAGAGACTTCATTACTACCAAAATAAAGCCAATTAAGGCCCAACCATTAACACCCTTCCAATTTAGTAAAGAAAAATACATTTAAATTTACGTAGCTTTTATGATTCCATTAAACTATCTTTAGCTAACGACACAAGGTGCATGACCTCCATTTTTGTAACAAGTTGCTACCCGAAAACTCACTTCACCCATAGACACAACTAATTCAAAATTTCTTGATTTATGACTTTTGTAGATAATTCACAGATTTTTTCCATCATAATTTGGACATTTATGGTTCATTATTATTTTAGAACAAGATCTATAAAAATCAATGTCATTCAAATGAAAAACAGAAACTGTGTTAAGTAAAAACTTTGAATGTTGGCTTCTATTTGAAATGGGGTTTAGAGGAATTTTATGCATCTGTAGGAAATTATGTTGTTAAACAATTTTATTGCACATTAATCTGAAACTATCTTCTACTCCCCCTACTCCCACAAAAGAAAAAAAAAGACATAGAAAATACACATGTTCGCATATGTGTACAATTTTTACAGTCAGACAATTACATCTGCATTTGATGTGTCCCTCTCTCTCCCTCCCGAATTACACTCGCTCCCTTTCTCACGTAATAAAATGTCATGTAATGTTGACATAACCTCTCCACATTTGTTTTATGACCGAAAAGATTTTTACATATTCAGTTGGCTATATTGAAGTCATGGGATAGAGATATTGAACTACACTAAAGATCATAATTATATAGAAATATTTCATTGAAGGTATAAATTAAGATTTTATATATTAAGCGTACTCCAAAAGAATTATATTCGGGGTTTCTTCATTAAATATTCTTCAAAAACTTTTCAATAAAACAATGACATTTTCATTGATCTTCAACAATTTTAAGCATAACTTTTTACGAATGTGTACATTAAATTTTCTTTAAAAATATTCTAATTTTATAATTTGTCCCGTTTTTAACAAATGTCTATACTTCCTTCTCTGCGTATAAAAAAACTTTTGTTTCACTTTATAGTTATTTATAAAATAAAGCTTACGTTTAATGTTTGTCCTTCAGTGTTAAGGAAAGCTTGTTTCCATTTGGAAATGGTGTAAACATTGTCTATATTCAGGAATTGGTGAATTTATTACATGTCACCCACCTAATTTATGGCTGTTAACAAAAAACCTACTTTACTACCAACACACATTGAGAAAAAGTTACAAACCTATTTATATAGAGAAAAAACTGAAAAAAAATCAAACGAAATGGAATTTTCATGTTGCCGTAAATGACCATGTTTATCCTTACTATCATTGGCAAATAACATCTTGATTTTATTTGAATCGGCATTTGTTATACTCTCCATCATAGGATGGGGGTATATTAACTTTGTCATTCCGTTTGTAACACATCGAAATATTGCTCTAAGACCCCATAAAGTATATATATTCTGGGTCGTGGTGAAATTCTGAGTCGATCTAAGCATGTCCGTCCGTCCGTCCGTCCGTCTGTTGAAATCACGCTAACTTCCGAACGAAACAAGCTATCGACTTGAAACTTGGCACAAGTAGTTGTTATCGATGTAGGTCGGATGGTATTGAAAATGGGCCATATCGGTCCACTTTTACGTATAGCCCCCATATAAAGGGACCCTCAGATTTGGCTTGTGGAGCCTCTAACAGAAGCATATTTCATCCGATCCGGCTGAAATTTGGTATATAGTGTTGGTATATGGTCTCTAACAACCATGCAAAAACTGGTCCACATCGGTCCATAATTATATATAGCCCCCATATAAACCGATCCCCAGATTTGGCTTGCGGAGCCTCAAAGAGAAGCAAATTGTATCCGATTCGGCTGAAATTTGGTACATGGTATTGGTATATGGTCTCTAACAACCGTGCAAAAACCGGTCCACATCGGTCCATAATTGTATATAGCGCCCATATAAACCGATCCCCAGATTAGGGTTGCGGAGCCTCAAAGAGAAGCAAAGTTCATCCGATCCGCCTGAAATTTGGTACATGATATTGGTATATGGTCTCTAACAACCATGCAAAAATTGGTCCACATCGGTTCATAATTATGTATAGCCCCCATATAAGCCGACCCCCAGATTTGGCTTGAGAAGTCTCCAAGAGAAGCAAATTTCATTAAATCCGGTTGTAATTTGGAACATGGTGTTAGTATATGATCTTTAACAACCGTGGCAGAATTGGTCCATATCGGTCCATAATTATATATAGCCCCCATATAAAACGTTCTCCAGATTTGACCTCCGGAGCCTCTTGGAGGAGCAAAATTCATCCGATCCGGTTCAAATTAGGAACGTGATGGTAGTATATGGTCGCTAACAACCATACCAAAATTGGTCCAATCACACAAAAATTGGACCATATCGGTTCATAATCATGGTTGCCATTAGAGCCAAAAATAATCTACCAAAATTTTATTTCTATAGAAAATTTTGTCATAATTTTATTTCTAGAGAAAATTTTGTTAAAATTTTATTGGGTTCATAATAAAATTTTCATCATTGTCAAAATTTTTTTTCTATAGAAAATTTTGTCAAAATTTTATTTCTATAGAAAATGTTGTTCAAATTTTATTCGGTTCATAATCATGGTTGCCACTCGAACCAAAAATAATCTACCAAGATTTTATTTCTATAGAAAATTTTGTTAAAAGTTCATTTCTATAGAAAATTTTGTTAAAATTTTATTTCTGTAGAAATTTTTGTCAAAATTTTCTTTCTATAGAAAATTTTGTCAAAATTTTGTCAAAATTTTTATTTCTATAGAAAATTTTGTGAAAATTTTATTTCTATAGAAAATTTTGTTAAAATTTTATTTCTGTCAAAATTTTATGTCTACTTTGTCAAACTGAATTATATACGTATTGGATCGATCTTTTTTGATTTAATATATACCACGCATGGACTTACATACAATTTAGAAGATGGTGTTAGGAGGTTTAAAGATACCTTGCCATCGGCAAGCGTTACCGCAACTTAAGTAATTCGATGACAGTGTTTAGAAGAAGTTTCTACGCAATCCATGATGGAGGGTACATAAGCTTCGGCCTGGCCGAACTTACGGCCGTATATACTTGTTTTATTATGTTTTATTTAAATGATGATTTGAAAAAGTTAAATTTCAAAGAGACTCAATAAGACTGCAAATAAGTCCTAATACGTTTGTAGATGCTAAAATTCACTTAATACCACATACAAAAATTGGTCCATATCGGTCTATAGTTATATAGCCGATCTCCAATCACACAAAAATTGGTCCATATCGGTTCATAATCATGATTGCCACTCGAGCCAAAAATAATTTACCAAAATTTTATTTCTATAGAAAATTTTATTAAAAATTTATTCGGTTCATAATCATGGTTGCCACTTGAACCAAAAATAATCTACCAAAATTTTATTTCTATAGAAAAATTTGTCAAAATTTTATTTCTATAGAAAGTTTTGTCAAAATTTTATTTCTATAGAAAATTTTGTCAACATTTTATTTCTATAGAAAATTTTGTCAAAATTTTATTTCTATAGAAAATTTTGTTAACATTTTACTTCTATAGAAAATTTTGTTAACATTTTATTTCTATAGAAAATTTTGTCAAAATTTTGTTTCTATAGAAAATTTTGTCAAAATTTTATTTCTATAGAAAATATTGTTAAAATTTTATTTCTATAGAAAAATTTGTTAAAATTTTCTTTCTATAGAAAATTTTGTCAAAATTTTATTTCTATAGAAAATTTTGTGAAAATTTTATTTCTATAGAAAATTTTGTTAAAATTTTATGTCAATACACCCTCAAAAAAAAAATCGCTTCTCTAACATATGTTCCAAACATATTTTGCAGGAAGTACATATATTATTGGATATTGCCGAAACATTATTATGTTTGTTTTATGTGAACATATTATATGTTTGGAAGCATTTTGAGCCCAAAAATATTATATGATTGGAAGAATTTTCTCCCCAAAAAGATTGTCCTCAATCCCTCATATAATTTTCACTTCCACGAAATTTTTAGTTCTTGGCACCTTTTTCTGTAATACAAATAATGTTGAAGAAATTATTCAATTTTTTTAAATTTTACCTTTGGCCTGGACGGAGAATCGAACCAGGAACCATGCAATTTGTAAGCCAACACACTACCACTGGGCTACGTAGCTGTTATAGTCACCAATAGACAATTATCGTTGTAACTTACATTTATATAGCATAGTTTGCAGCTCCCACGAGCCCATGCAAACATAACATTATTTAACAGAAACATACATTTGTTGGTCACGTGGAGCAGTGGTTAGCATACATTCCGATTTCTTTTAACGAATCAAGAAAAAAATTGTGCCCAAAATGCCAAAATGATAAACAAAACACATGTCCACACATGCATAAAATGCTGCTCTCAAGGCGAAAACACATGCTGTTTTTATACCCACCGCCATAGAATGGAGACGGGGGTATAATAAGTTTGTCATTCCGTTTGTAACACATCGAAATATCGATTTCCGACTACATAAAGTATATATATTCTTGATCAGGGAGAAATTCTAAGACGATATAACGATTTCCGTCTGTCTGTCTGTCTGTTGTAATCACGCTACAGTCTTCAATAATGAAGCAATCGTAAATTTTGCACAAACTCGTCTTTTGTCTGCTGGCAGGTCAAGTTCGAAGATGGGCTATATCGGTCCAGGTTTTGATATAGTCCCCATATAAACCGACCTCCCGATTTGGCGTCTTGGGCTTATAGAAATCGTAGTTTTTATCCAATTTGCCTGAAATTTGAAATTTAGAGGTATTCTATGACCTTTAAAAGGTGTGCCAAAAATGGTGAGTATCGGTCCATGTTTTGGTATAGCCCCCATATAGACCGATCTCCCGATTCTACTTCTTGGGCTTATAGAAACCGCAGTTTTTATTCAATTTACTTAAAATTGGAAATCTAGAGGTAATGTAGGACCACAAATACGTGTGCCAAAAATTGTGAGTATCGGTCCATATTTTGGTATAGCCCCCATATAGACCGATCTCCCAATTTTACTTCTTGGGCTTACAGAAACCGCAGTTTTTATCCAGTTTACCTGAAATTGGAAATCGAGAGGTACTTGAGAACCGTAAAGAGGTGTGCTAAAAATGTTGAGCATCGGTCCATGTTTTGGTAGGGTCCCCATATAAACCGACCTCCCGATTTGGGGTCTTGGGCTTATAGAAACCGTAGTTTTTATCCAATTTGCCTGAAATTGAAAATCTAGAGGTATTTTAGGACTATAAATAGGTGTGCCACAAATGGTGAGGATCGGTCCATGTTTTGGTATAGCCCCCATATAGACCGATATCCCGATTTTACTTCTTGGGTTTCTAGAATCCGAAGTTTTTATCCAATTTTCCTGAAATTGGAAATCTAAAGGTATAAAGAGGGGTGACGAAAACGGTGAGTATCGGTCCATATTTTAGTATAGCCCCCATAAGAACGATCTCCCGATTTAACTCCTTGGGTTTCTAGAAACCGTAGCTTTTATCCGATTTGCTTGAAATTGTAAATATTCTGGTATTTAAGGCTCACATTTTTGTGTATCGGATTAAGTTTTTATCGGTCCATTTGGTAATGCCTCCATATAGACCGACTTCACTTCTTGAGGGTATAGAAAGCGCACTGATCAAGAAAATTGTTTGAAACTCAATTTAAAATTTCCAGATTTTACTTCTCGGGTGAAAATCTACAGATTTAAGATTTCAAATCAAGACGTTATTTTATAATTTTCTTGCACACTTACAAGAGATGTTAATGATTCCTCTAAAACTCAAACAAAAATGGTTCTTATAAATCCAGAATCTGATATAGTCCTCATAGGTGAAATCTTTAAATTTATCTTCGGGAAGTGTCATCAAGCCCTCCTGAAATTTCAAAGGAAACCCTAATATTTGGTTCATGGTGGTGGGTATTTAAGATTCGGCCCGGCCGAACTTACTGCTGTATATACACAGAAAAAATTTTCACGAAAATTTTTCCAATTAAAATCTTAATTGAGTTTTAAAAAATATTCAATTAAAAATTTAATTGATTCAACAATTTTTTTAATTGAAATAAAAATCAATCACACAAATTAATAGTATCAATTAATTTTTAATTAACTGTCAATTAATTTTTTAATTGATACTATCATTTCTGTGATTGAAGACATTTCAATTAAAAAATTAATTGGATCAATTAATTTCGTGATTGAATCAGAAAAAAAATTCTTTGTGTGTACTTGTTTTTTTTTTCAAATGTCTAGTCTCTTGGTTCCGAATGTCTATTCTCTTTACTCCGAATACTCATTCTAATATTCAAATTAAATAATATTTAGACTTAAGCATATCAAATTACCATAAAACAGTTTTCCGAAACAACATACAAGCGGTTTTACAGAAATTGCTCTCATTTCATTCTCTCGCTGTGTTATGTTGATATCTTTCGCCAACCCTCCCGGTTTCCATCTCTATTTCTTTCTCTATACTCTCTGCCGCTCTCTGAATAAAATATCACAACATATATATGGTTTTATTCGAAATTTGTAAATTTATATATGTTTACATTCACACATATTATTTTTATAAAACAATCATGTCCCAAACATAATATATGCTAACATATTAACATATGTGTCCCAAACATTTAGTGTTAGTTTAGGAACATTACATGTTTGTACTTAAATATATTGTGTTTAAAAATTGTGCCCGAAACACATTTTGTTTATATCGGAACATATGAAAAACATATTTTTCTAACAGTGTAGAAAATTTTGTTAAAATTTTATTTCTATAGAAAATTTTGTCAAACTGAATTATGTACGCATTTGATCGATCTTTTTTGATTTAATATAACCACGTATGGACTTACATACAATTTAGAAGACGGTGTTAGGAGGTTGTAAGATACCTTGCCATCGGCAAGCGTTAACGCAACATAAGTAATTCGATTGTGGATGGCAGTCTTTAGAAGAAGTTTCTACGCAATCCATGGTGGATGGTACATAAGCTTCGGCCTGGCCGAACTTACCGTACATACTTGTTTATATTTTATTGTGCCCATATAAATGAATTACTTTGTTTAACCGACAGCGTACTTTGGCCGATTATTCCTTAATATACTCGTCTCTGTAATTTTCTAATTCCATCACGCTCACTTCCAAACGAAACAAGCTATTGCCTTGAAACCTGGCATAAGTATTTGTCAAGGATATAGGTTGGGTTAGGTATAGAACTAGCCTGAGCTGCGTTTGAACGGCGTTTCATATTGCGGTGAAATCGCTTAGGGAAGTTTTCAAACACTCAAAAATGTCACCAGAGAGGGGATAATCCACCGCTGAAAAAGTTTTTGGTATTCGGTCAAAACTGGAATTTAGGCCACACAGAACAAAAGTAAACTGTTTTATAGGAAGAATGAACTACCGAGTGCGAAAATTGAACTATATTGTACTCCCCATTTTGAAATTTTACTCCACAAAGAATTGTTAAAACCAGGAAAATTTAATGGTTTGGTGTACTTCTTAACTATAATTCATTCGAAATTACACCGTCTTATAGAAGAACAAGTATATACAGCACTAAGTTCGGCCGGGCCGAATCTTAAATACCCACCACCATGAACCAAATATTAGGGTTTCCTTTGAAATTTCAGGAGGGCTTGAGGACACTTCCCGAAGATAAATTTAAAGATTTCACCTATGAGGACTATATCAGATTCTGGATTTATAAGAACCATTTTTGTTTGAGTTTTAGAGGACTCATTAAGATCTCTTGTAAGTGTGCAAGAAATTATAAAATAACGTCTTGATTTGAAATCTTAAGTCTGTAGAAGTAAAATCTGGAAATTTTGCATTGAGTTTCAAGCAATTTTCATGATCAGTGCGCCTTCTACACCCTCAAGAAGTGAAGTCTGTCTATATGGAGGCATTACCAAATGGACCGATACAAACTTAATCCGATACACGTTTTTGTGAGCCTAAAATACCAGAATATTTACAATTTCAGGCAAATCAGATAAAAACTGCGGTTTCCAGAAACCCAAGGAGTTAAATCGGGAGATCGTTCTTATGGAGGCTATACTAACATATGGACCGATACTCACCATTTTCGGCACACCTCTTTATGGTCCTAAAATACCTCTAGATTTCCAATTTCAGACAAATTGGATAAAAATTACGGTTTCTATAAGCCCAAGAAGTAAAATCGGGAGGTCGTTTTATATGGGGACCGTACCAAAACATGGACCGATACTCACAATTTTTGGCACACGTATTTGTGGTCCTACAATACCTCTAGATTTCCAATTTCAGGTAAATTGAATAAAAACTGCGGTTTCTATAAGCCCAAGAAATAAAATCGGGAGATCGGTCTATATGGGGGCTATACCAAAACATGGACCGATACTCACCATTTTTAGCACACCTCTTTATAGTTATAAAATACCTCTAGATTTCAAATTTCAGGCAAATTGGATAAAAACTTCGACTTCTATAAGCCCAAGACCCCCAATCGGGAGGTTGGTTTATATGGGGACTATATCAAAACCTGGACCGATATAGCCCATTTTCGAACTTGACCTGCCTGCAGACAAGAGACGAGTTTGTGCAAAATTTCAGCACGATTGCTTCATTATTGTAGACTGTAGCGTGATTACAACAGACAGACAGACAGACAGACGGACATTGGTATATCGTCTTAGAATTTCTCCCTGATCAAGAATATATATACTTTATATAGTCGGAAATCGAAATTTCGATGTGTTACAAACGGAATGACAAACTTATTATACCATTCTATGGTGGTGGGTATAAAAATAATTGAATCAATTAATTTCGTGATTGAATCGGATTTTTTTGTTGTTTGTACGCAATCCATGGCAGCCGTATTTCCTTATTCGTTTATATTTACGGAATCAAATGGAAATAGATGACTTATTTAAAGGTTGAAGAGGTTTCTCTGCGGGTGGCTAGCAAACCAAATTAATAAAAATAGAAGAAGGGAGTTGACGCTGCTAATAGGCATCATAACAAGACAACTAAGGATTGGCTAAATGAATGATGATATTTGCAGTTTTTGTCTAGACCCGGAAACTCCAAGGATTTCTACCATTTTCTGAGCTAGGGTCCAGCATTATCATTTAGAAAAAAAATATAATACTGGGTTCCCTATTCTTGCTATTTCCGATTTACTAGACTGCAGTCTGAGAAATATACTCGGTTTCATCAAGAGTGGAAGACCAAAACAATCTTTATTGAACTGGTTGAAAATTATTGTGCGATTAATCTAGACAAAGTAGAAGTCGTCAAAAAGATGAAGATGAACTGGGGGGAATGGCAATGGATCATTAAGGCCTTAGAGGACAATAATTTTTGTCAATTTTCCATATCCTCATTTTCCATAACTTAAACTATCCCAGCCATAAATGGACTTAAAGCCTTTAGTATTTCCTATAAATTTATTTGCCAATCATTACTACTAATTACAGTTTAAAATATTTTTACAATTCATTCAGTCATTCATTCATTCGTTATTCATTCAATAATTCCTGCTAAACGGGCCTTGCTTAGGAAATCGGTTCTGGCAACAAAACATCCATTCATTGCACGATGACCTGTATAGGCACAACGTCCATGAAGCAAACGCCAATTGTCAAAAATCACAACTGTACCAGGATTCAATTTCAATTGGAACCAATTATTTGGCTCATGAACTATGGACAGGAACTCACGCATACTCTCATAGAAGTCACGCATTTCGGTTTGGGGAATGGTATCGAAAATAGAGCGATCGTATAAATTCAAACGGAATTGTACAATTTCCTTGGTCACTGGATCAACTCGAATAGTGGGTGATGAATACCGATGACATTCGTCCTTATCGAAGAATTCGGCTGGCACATGAACCGTCGAAAGAATTTCAAATGCCTTGGGATTTCGCTGACGTAGTTCTTTGGCCACCTGATAGCCATCAATGAAAAAATTTTCACCACCTTCACCATCATGAACGACACAGTGTAATGCCTGTAGACCAGCTCCATCACAGAAATACGTGTGATCTGTATGGGGTCCAATGTAATCACTCGAATAAGTGATGTCATCATGTAAGTAGACATCGGCAAATGTGAACATGGGATTTCCGTAAAGGGTTTTCATTAGAGGGAAAACACGTCGTACAGCCATCTCAGTCATATCGGAGGTGGGTGGAACATCATCGATAAACACCAAGCCATAGCGATAGAGGGATGCCATCAAATCCTTTACCACTTGATCAGAGGTAGACAAATCGCCCAATTTAAAATGTAGTTTACTCTTATTTTTCAATATTGTAGGAACATCCCAAATGGTTTGAGTCTCACTTTCCTTGACCAATCTATTTTGGAATTTGTCATATTGGGAATTGGCAATAAAATCAATTTCATATTCGGAAACATGTCCATCTTGCCCTGAAATGGAAAGGAGAAGAAATTGAAATTAAAATAAATCATAATAACTTACAATTCTCAAGTTTAACAAATTAAAATTTTTCCATTTAACTTTATTAGATTTAATTGACTAGATATAATCTATTTTTTTATTTTAAATTATATTTAATTTTTGTTTTAACTTTAATGTGAATTTTTTAATTTTAATTTAAGTTTAATTTAAATTTTAATGTTAATTTTTAACTTAATTTTAATTGAAATATTCTATATATTTTATTTTAATTTATTTGTAACTATTATACCTACATGCAAAAAAAATTCTTTTTTGAGTTAGTTACGAAATTAATTGATCCTATTAATTTTTTCATTGAAACGGTTTCAAGAATGAATAAGTCACAGAAATAATTAGAACTAAACATATACGTGATTAAAAAATTAACTGATTTACTCGGCATTTTCAATTATGTTTTTAATTGGTACAATTAATTGGTAATTAATTGGTTTTGGTTGGAAAACTGAAATAATTTTCTTGTAATTTTACATTAGTTTATACTTTCTTATGAATTTCCGATTATAGTTGAAAATTTCATTAGATTTGAGTTAAAATTTAATGAACTAAAGTATAGTATGAAATAAATTATTTCTGAACGAAAATTGCAATTATATTTTTAATTGGATATTTTGTTTTAATTAAAATATTTATTGGGATTATTAATATTTTTATTGAAAATGGAAAACCATTTCTAGTTCTATTTTTTTAATTGGACTAAAAAGTTAATTGTATAAATTAATTATGTAATTGATGACGTTTTCAAGTTTAATCTGCTATTTAATTGGAAATGTTTTGTTGATATTTATCCGTTTCTTTTTTTGTAATTTTAATACTAATGTAAGTTTTAAAGTTTATTTTAAATCTAATTTACAATTTTAATGTTAATATTATTTTAGTTTTAATGTTTATTTAAAATTTAATTATTAATTTTGATTTTAATTATAAAATTAAAGTTAATTTTTATTTTAAATTAAATATTTAATATTTTGTTTTAATTTATTAATAAAGATTATACGAGATTAATGGAAAAAGATGATTATGGAACTTGTTCAATTGAGTCATTGAGTATTAATTTTTATTTTAAATGTAATTTTTATTTAATATTAATTTATTATTTTAATGTTAAGTTTAAATTAAATATTTATTATTTTATTTTAATTTATTTATAACTATTATACGAGCCTAATGGACAAAGATGATTAAGGAACATGGTCAATTGAGTCATGAATTTTAATGTTGATTTAAATTTTCTTGTAATATTAATGTTAATTTTGTTTTTATTTTAATGTTTATTATAAGTTTAATTTTTGCTTTTAATATTAATCTTGTTATGAAAATAAAAATTTTTTAGTTTTAGTTTTAGTTTTAATTTTTATTTTAATTTGATTATTATTTATATGTATTATTTTAATGTTATTCTTTATTCAGTTATGTCTATTTTAAAATTAATTGTCATTGTACTTTTAATTTAATGTTAATTTGTGTCTTACTGTTAAATTGATTTTATTTTGTTTTATTTTATATTATTTTATGGTATTTGTAACTATTATAAGAGTAATTTTGGAACTTTACCAATAGATTCATTGAATTTTTTATGTTAATATTAATTTGATTGTAATATTGACTTTAATTTTATTTTTGTTTATGTTTATATTAATTTAGTTTAAATGTTTATTTCAAATTTTAATCTTATTTTTAACTTTATTATTATTTAATAATTTTTATGTTACTTTAAATTTAATTTTAAGTTATATATTTAATATTTTATTTTAATTTATTTGTAACTATTTACTATTGAATTTTAATGTTAATATTAATTTGATTGTAATATTGACTTTAATTTTATTTTTGTTAATGTTAATATTAATTTTAGTTTAAATGTTTGTTTCAAATTTTAATTTTAATTTTAACTTTATTATTTTTTAATTTTTATGTTAACTTTTAATTTTATTTTAAATTAAATATTTAATATTTTATTTTAATTTATTTGTAACTATTTTACTAGCCTAAATAATTAAGGCATTTAATCAATTGTGTCATTGAAAATCGAAATTTATTAAAATTGTTAAAAGTTACATTAAAATAATATGAAAATTTAATTAAATTACAAAAATAATTAAAATTAGCTTAAAGTTAAAATATTATTTATTATTATTATTCGAGCATTATCAACAAAGAAGAGTAAGGAACTTCATCAAGTGAATTATTAAAAAAGAAAAATTGTACACGACTACCTGTACATGTTTCACTCTAGGCCAGAGAACATTTCCAAAAACCTGGCTGAGAGAGATGACTCTATTTGGGCCGTCATCCCCAACGAGATCTATACTGAAAATTATGGGAATGGCATCTCGACAGGACTGAAACATGTATAGGTAGGCGTGTATAGATTTGTATTTTTTCTTTTTAAAAATTCACTTGATCAAATTTCTTACTTTTGTTTGTCGACAAATCGTAAATAATAACAAAAAAATAATATTTTAATTTTAAGCTAATATTAATTTAATTTTACTTTCACTTACAACTTTACTTTAATGTAACCTTAAGCCATTTACATTTAATTTTGATTTAAATTAAATTTTAATTTTAATTTAGTATAATTTAAATTTTAATTCAATTTTAATTTAGCTTTATAAGTTTTAAGTTGAATTAATTGAATTTATCGTATTATTCTTAGTTTTTTTTTCTTTACGCGTGAGATCTAATTTTAAATGTGAAATATTTACATGTAATTTCCAAGAAGCTATCCTCTTTGCTGTACTTTAAATCCTGGGCTTTTAAATCCTTCGGCATAGAAACCAAATTGAATAGCCTTTGTTTCGTCCTTGCATTATAACATTTGGGACAGCGACAATGATCTCTCAGCCATCGAGAATCGACTTTAATGGTTTTTCCAGTGGGAGCAATTTTAATATCCAACATTTTGTGTTAAGCTTTGAATGTCTCACTTTCGACTTAGATTCAATGCTAAACACTCTTCATTATTTATACTTCCGAAAACAATGCAGCCAATGCTTAGGGATTTTGTGATAACGCTTGAATCATATACCAAAACTAGGCATTTCCAAGAGGTCAGCGTAATCAACAAAAATATGTTTCAAGAAATTTTAGCTAATTTGTTTATTTGACTTGATTATGGGTTTATTGCACTGAACTTAAGATGAACCACCTTGTTGAGATTATAATTTATAGGGTTTGTCCAACTGATGCATCAAATTCACCGAAGACAAAAGAATAATTGTTTACTTAAATAAGAAATTTTTTGTCATTTTATTTTTGCTATTAAAAAGTTTGTTTTAAGATATTTTATGATAAACTATATAAGTATTTATAAATATTCCCCTCAAAATTAATTAGGTGATTGTGGTTAATTTACATTTTAATTGGTGACTATTTGAGTAGGCGATAGCAAAAAAAAACAGATTTTTATAAGAGTTGTATACCCTACTAATTGGACTCGGCCAACTGCTTTTTTTACCTGGTACACACAGTAAAAAAACATAGTCTCCTCCGTAAAGAAAATCTGGGACAGACGAAATTCCCCTCCTATTATAATGTAGTATTTTTAGAGCAAATAAGCTTTTTTATTTACTACACGCAAAAAAAAAGAAATATTAGTCTAACGAACATAAAATATTATACTATTTTTGAGATAAAGGTGGAAATCTCCATATTTGACTCCAGAAGTAAAACCGGGCTATCGGTTTATATAGGAGCTGCCCAGCAAACAAGCGTCGTCAAAAAATTAGTGAAAATGTTCTTTTTGGATCCGGAAGTGGTGAAAAATTGGCGCAGAAGCGATGAATTCAACATGGGCTTGTCATAGGACGGATGTCCATCATTTCAACAGCCGTTGCACTGAATATGCATCACTTCTATAGATGTGTTCCGAATTCAGTATTTTGGATGTAATTTCTGCCAGGCCGAAGCTTATGTACCCTCCATCATGGATTGCGTAGAAACTTCTACTGAAGACTGTCATAAACAATCGAATTACTTGGGTTGCGGTAACATTTGCCGATGGCAAGGTATTTTAACACTTCCTAACACCGTCTTCTAAATTGCAAGGTAGTCCATACGTGGTATATATTAAACTAAAAAAGTATATAATTAAGTTTGACAAAATTTTCTATAGAAATAAAATTTTGACAAAACTTTTTATAGAAATAAAATTTTCATTGTTGTTGTTTTTTTTGATTTCAGCTTAAAACCATACATTGACCAAACTACAAGTGTAGCTTAACCAACAGAGGCATAAGCCGGCTATCAATATAAAGCCTTTTTTCGGAGGGTTCAAGTGTGGTTTATTGTTGGGTTTAATGAACTGCCTGAAATTATTCTGATAATTGGTTGATAGTTTTGCTGCAAGTAGAGGATGCTGATGAGGAATGTGGTAATTCCAGGATCGGATGAAATTTGCTTCTCTTAGAGGCTCGGCAAACCAAATCCGTTTATATGGGGGCTATACGTAAAAGTGGTCCGATATGGCCCATTAGCAATACCATCCGACCTCAGAATTTCACCACGACCCATGAATATATATACTTTATGGGGTCTTAGAGCAATATTTCGATGTGTTACAAACGGAATGACAAAGTCCTATGGTGTAGGGTATACAAATTTTGTGGTATTTTGACAAATAAGTAATTTTTATAATTTTTTATGATTCTTAATGCAATCTAACGATTGTCTGAAACCCTTGACCTTAAATATTTTCAAACTTTCGCAATTTTTCTAGAATGAATTTAGAATTTTTTTCGACAAAATTTAAATAATTTGTACTATTTTATTAATCCTTACCCTGTTTTTAACATATTTGAAAGAAAAAAATTTTAAAATTGCCCTTTAAAGTATGAAAAAAGCGAGTTATAAAAATTGAATTAAAAGAACTTCATGAGTAGCTAAAATAAAGAACATCTTTGGAAGGACATTTTTGGAAGTGCTTTTAAAGTTGTGCCTTTAGAAGTACTTCCAATTTTTTTTGCTGGGTGTATATATGTGAACAGATATCGATTTTTTAACGGTTGTTAGAAAGCGAATAACATACGTACCAAATTTCAACCGGGTCGAATGAAATTTGATCCTTCTAGAAGCTCGAGAAATCCAATTTGGGGACCGATTTATATGACGGCTATTCCTAAAAGACCAAAGTTGATGCATGTGATATATGAGAGCGTGATAAGGATAAACCTGATATACGCGTTGATGGACATCAATGGAGAGGAATTACAACAAAGGAATTTTACAACGGGTTCAACGGACATATTGTCGTGGCCTAATTTGGACCGTGAGCCTGAAACTAAATCGGGCTACCACTTTAACCTTAAACTGGGGCAATGAAGACAAGTTCAACCAATGCCTTGGATACGATACTGGAGTTACTATCTAGAGAAATTCTGATCAAAGGTGTATCCGCCGCCATGGTTGCAATGAGATGGGTGAAAGGACGGGACTGGGCGTATATATGGAGGACCAAGAAACCGAGATCCCATATCGATTACCGGATCACAGCACAATCCTGCAGGTAGAAGTGCGTGCCATAACGGAATGTGTCAAATCTAAATAACTGGAAGCCACAAAACTTGAAAATGTTCACTGATTACCGAAAGGCAATGAAGGCTATAGCAGACATTAGGGTTCTATCGCGAACCGTATTAGAATACAAAAGCATGATAAATTTGAGATTTGAGGAATACGTAAGCTGAAACAAGTAGAAAGTCGGGCGGGGCCGACTATATCATACCCTAAACCCCTACTGAATTAGTAGCATAAGCATTTGTTGGGTATCATTGAAATGGGGTTAGGAGATAAAGCGTATTTCCATATTTAAGAAAATTAAGGGGTACATGATTATGTCAGTTTTATCACAATCTGAACAGAAATGTCTGATATTGGGAGCTATATGTTAGTTGATTCTGAATCTACAGAGTTAGTATGCCACTAATATTGAGTCCATTATTAAACAAGTAAGTAATGTAGAAAGTTGGCCGGAGCCGTCTATATCATACCCTAAAGCACCCCTACTGAATTAGTAAACATAAGCATTTGTGGGGTATCATTGGTATAGTTTTTGGAGAACATAAAGGGGGTACATGTTTATGGGTGCCTTGTCACAATCTGAGCAGAAATGTCTAATATTAGGAGCTATAGTTTATTTTGCACCAAAAGAGTTTGTATGCCACTAATATTGAGTCCATTATTAAACAAGTAAGTAAAGTAGAAAGTCGGGCGGGGCCGACTATATCATACCCTAAACCACCATTACAGAATTAGTAATCATAAGCATTTGTGGGTCTTTATAGGTCTGGGAGATAAACCGCAGTTGCATATTTAAGAAAATTAAGGGGTACATGTCTATGGGTGCTTTGTGTCAATCTGACTATAGCTCATAGTCAATGTTGCCGGGAAAATGTTCTGTTTACCCTACAAGGACAAAAAAAGTTCCCTTCTTTCCCATACATTCCCAAAAAATTTTTCCTACTATATTTTTCGTTAAATTTAAAAAAATTTACAAAACAAAAATGGTTCTAAGTACTTTATTATCTTAAAACATCAATATGCAACGTATATAACTTAGAATATAAATT
Source organism: Haematobia irritans (assembly GCF_050003625.1). Taxonomy (NCBI): domain Eukaryota; kingdom Metazoa; phylum Arthropoda; class Insecta; order Diptera; family Muscidae; genus Haematobia; species Haematobia irritans. Next base: position 136,796,093 of record NC_134398.1, on the reverse strand, counting down.
TGTATTACCACACCCTCAGAAAAAATCGCTTCTCTAACATATGTTCCAAACATATTTTGCAGGAAGCACATATATTATTGGATACTGCCGAAACATTAATATGTTTGTTTTATGTGAACATATTATATGTTTGGAAGCATTTTGAGCCCAAAAATATTATATGCTTGGAAGAATTTTCCCCAAAGAAGATTGTGCTTATTCCCTCACATAATTTTCACTTCCACGAAATTTTTTAGTTCTTGGCACCTTTTTCTGTAATACAAATAATGTTGAAGAAATTATTCAATTTTATAATTTTTTTTAATTTTACCTTTGGCCTGGACTGAGAATCGAACCGGGAACCATGTAATATATAAGCCAACATACTACCACTGGGCTACGTAGCTGTTATAGTTACCAATAGACAATTATCGTTATAAGTTACATTTATATAGCATAGTTTGCAGCGCCTACGAGCCGATGCAAACAAAACATTATTCAACAGAATGTCCGCCTTGCAAAGGGTCCTGGGTTCAATCCCTACTCCGATCGAACACCATTTTTTTGTTAATTTTTGTATTTATATTTTTATATTATTAAATTAAATTTTTACAATGAAACTTCGAAATGTGTGTTATTAAAGATTTACAGTCAGAAAAGAACAGTGCTTGATATAAACGAAATGGACTGAGCTTTTGGATAAAATATTATTTTTTTTATTGCAAAAATAACAATTTTGTAACAAAAACGGTTTTTGATATAAAAGCTTGAAATTTTGGAAGGAATTTAAAAACTCTAACAAAAGAAGAACCTGGAGTCGAGTTTAAACATACATAAATAATTTTATAATATACACATAAATTTAGTTAGGCGTGAACAGTTTTTTACTAGCATTTAACACCATTTGAAATGCATTTAAAACTTATCGTTTTTTTGTACTTAATTTCATTTTTACCCTTAAGGGTGGTATTAAGTTGGCATTATCGTTCTAAAATGAAATGTTTTGCCTTTTACTTTTCTTTAATAATTCATTTTCAAAATAAACTTTTTCAATTGTTTTAGCTGCAAAACTCGAACTTAATGCCCGCTTACGAATGCTATTCTCTTTACATGAGTATTCAAATTAAATAATATTTAGACTTAAGCATATCAAAATTTTGGCCTTATTATAAAACAGTTTTCCGAAACAACATACAAGCAGTTTCACAGAAATTTCTCTCTTTTGATTCTCTCGCTGTGTTATGTTGATATCTTTCGTCAACCCTCCCGACTTCGATCTCTATTTCTTTCTCTATACTCTCTCTCTGTCGCTCTCTGAATAATATATCACAACATATATATATGTTTACTCGAAATTTGTAAATTTATATATGTTTACATTCGCACATATTATTTTTACGAAACATTCATGCCCCAAACATAATATATTCTAACATATTAACATATGTGTCCCAAACATTTAGTGTTAGTTTAGGAACATTACATGTTTGCACTTAAATATATTGTGTTTAAAAATTGTGCCCGAAACACATTTTGTTTATATCGGAACATATGAAAAACATATTTTTCTAACAGTGCACCACGGTTGCCACAGTTAGTAGAATTCTACCCAAATTAGTATTTTTTTTTTGTTAAATCTCTATAAAAATAAAATTTTGGAAAAAGTTTTTATAAACAAATTTTTGTGAGAAATTTTTCTATAGAAATAAAATTTTGACAATAAATTCTATAGAAATAAAATTTTGAGAAAAAATTCCACAGAAATAAAATTTTGAGAAAATTTTTTATAGAAATAATATTTTGAAAAAAATTTCTATAGAAATACAACTTTGACAAAATGTTCTATAGAATTAAAATGTTGACAAAATTTTCTACAGGAATAAAGTTTACCACACATTGTTAAAGATCAAGCCTTGCCGGCTTCTAATTTCCTCCTCTAGAGCCACCAAAATGTAAAAATTATTACAAATTGTGTTGAGTGAAAATGTCCTACATTGTGGCCCTACGTGCCTACAAGACGCTAAATATTAGTAAAACCCTACATATGGAATTTACCCTACTTCTAGCTGTGCTGATATTGCACCTACGGAGTTAGTATGCCACTAATATTGAGCCCATTATTAAAAAAGAGAAAATCGTTAAATTAGTGTGGGTAATAAATACAAATTTGTAAAAATCGAGCAATATTCTTATGTAAGAGCTACAAGTACGTATAAGTACGACGGCTAGTACATCAAAATTTGAAGTTTGAGTAACATTGGTTAATAAATAAGAGTACTATGGCCAAATTTGGGAAAATCGAGCGATGCATATATATGGAAGCTATATCTAAATCTGAACAAATTTGCATAATAATTTGCGCGTTTGATTAATACCACAAGAGGTTACCTTGTGCAAGATTTGAGTAAGATCAGTTACGAAATGAGGCATGTATGGTCAAACATAAGGTTATAAGGGCGAATTTTTCAAAATCGGGCGATACATATATGGGAGCTATATCTAAATTTGAACCGCTTTCGATGAAATATTGCACATATAGTCAGTACTATAGAGGACTGGATCTAGCCAACTTTTAGTAAGATCGGTTAATAAATAAGGGATCTATGGCCAAATTTGGGAAAATCGGGCTATACATATATATGGGAGCTATATCTAAATCTGAACCGATTTCGACGATTTTCTGCACATATAGTTAGTGCTATAGAAGACTACATTTAACCAAATTTGAGTAAGATCAGTTGATAAATAAGGGTTTTATGGCCAAATTTAGAAAAATCGGGCGATACATATATATGAGAGCTATATCTAAATCTGAACCGATTTGGATGAAATTTTGCAGACTTGAAGGGCGATGGAAAAGATTACCTTTTGCCAAATTTGGTGACGATCCGTTTGAAAAAAAGCGCAACGTGACCCCATTTGTCGAAATCGGGCGATACATATATATGGGAGCTATATCTAAATTTGATCCGATTTCTTCCAAATTCAATAGCGTTCGTCCTTGTGCCCAAAAAACTCCCTGTACCAAATTTCATCAAAATCGGTTAATAATTGCGACCGGAATCCTGTGAACAACAAATACATGGACAGACGGACGGACGGACGGACACCAAGCGCTAGATCGACTCAGGAGGTGATTCTGAGTCGATCGGTATATATTTTATGGGGTCTAAAATCAATATTTCTGGTAGGCACATGTTTTGGCCGATCAAACTTATTATACCCTGACCACTATGTGATTTAGGGTATAAAAAGAGGAAATCGGTCAATTAGTTGTGGGTAATAAATTTAAATTTCTGCAAATAGGGCAATAGATTTATGTAAGAGCTACATGTAAGTCTAAATACGATCAGGTAGTACATCAAAATTTAAAATTTGAATAACATAGGTTGATAAATAAGAGTATTATGGCCAAATATGACAAAATCGAGCGATGCATATATATGGGACCTATATCTAAATCTGAACAAATTTGTATAATATTTTGCAGGTATGATTGATACCACAGGTATGATTGATACCAAATTTGAGTACGCTCAGTTAATAAATGAGGCCCCTTTGTCAAAAATAAGGTTATTAGGGGCAAATTTTTCAAAATCGGGCGATACATATATATAAGAGCTATATCTAAATCTGAACCGATTTCGATGAAATTTCGCACATACAGTTGGAGCTATAGAAGATTACATTTAGCCAACTTTGAGTACGATCGGTTGATAAATAAGGGTTTTACGGCCAAATTTGACCAAATCGGGCGATACATATATATGGAGCTATATCTAAATCTGAACCGATTTCGATGAAATTTCGCACATACAGTTAGAGGTATAGAAGATTATATTTAGTCAACTTTGAGCACTATCGGTTGGTAAATAAGGGTTTTACGGCCAAATTTGGCAAAATCGGGAGATACATATATATGGGAGCTATATCTAAATCTGAACCGATTTCGATTATTTTTGGCACATATTGTCAATACCATAAAAGATTAGACTGAGCCAAGTTTGAGTAAGATCGCTTAATAAATAAGGTTTTTATGGCCAAATTTGGGAAAATCGGGCGATACATATATATGGGAGCTATATCTAAATCTGAACCGATGTCGATGAAATTTTGCAGACTTAAAGGATGATGAAAAAGTTTACTATGTGCAAAATTTGATGATGATCGGTTCGTAAAAAAGCGCAACGTGACCCCATTTGTCGAAATCGGGTGATACATATATATGGGAGCTATATCTAAATTTCATCCGAGTTCTTCCAAATTCAATAGCGTTTGTCCCTGTGCCCAGAAAACGCCCTGTACCAAATTTCATCCAAATCGGTTAATAATTGCGACCGGAATCCTGTGAACAACAAATACATGGACAGACGGACAGACACCAAGCGCTAGTTCGAGTCAGGAGGTAATTCTGAGTCGATCGGTATATAATTTATGGGGTCTAAAATCAATATTTCTGGTAGGCACATTTTTTGAGCTATCAAACTTATTATACCCTGCCCACTATGTGGTATAAAAAGGGGAAAGCGCTCAATTAGTGTGGGTAATAAATCCAAATTTGTGAAACTTGGGAAATATATTTAAGTAAGAGCTACATGTAAGTATAACTACGATCGGCTAATACTTCAATATTTTAAATTTGGGTAACATTGGTTAATAAATAAGACTATTATGGCCAAATCCGTGAAAATTGGGTGATGCATATATATGGGAGATATATCTAAATCCGCACCAATTTGGATGAAGCTTTGCAAACTTAAAGAATGGTGAGTTTTGTGATTACTTTGTGCCAAATTTGACGACGATCTGTTAGTAAAAACTCGCAATGTGACCCCATTTGTGGAAATCGACGATACATATAAATGGGAGCTATATATAAATTTGAACCAAATTGAATAATATTTTGCAGATTTGATTGATAAGACTATTATGGGGAAATTTTGGTCAATCGGGCAACACATTTATATGGGAGCTACACCCAAAGAATAAATACTTTCCTCAGGAACGATATTTTAGACAATCAAAATTCCCTTTTCTTATAAAGTATTTTCTTTTAGGCAAATTAAACCCAAATTTATGATATGCAATTCAACGATTCTCTCTAATTATTTGTATTTGCCTTTAAAGAAAATTCTTACCGGCAAAAGAGAATTTTGCTTGTCTAAAATTTCGTCCCTCAGAAAAGAAAACTCTCCTTTCAGTTTATCTCTAAATCTGAACCGATATAGATAATTCTTTGCACCTATAGTTAGTATTATAGAAATTAGATTTAAGTTATTGGACCTAAAATTTTCATTTTATTTTAAGTTTTTATGAGTTTTTTGGTACTAATAATGGAATATATAGAAATTTAATGCCACCATGCGATTTCCTTAAAAACGCCATATTGACATCTCTGTTACGTTATAATCTGTCAACATTATTATTTATAAATATTCCGCGCACAACTAATTAGGCTGTCGTCGTTAGTTTATATTTTTATTGGTGACTATTTGAGACGGCTATTGTTGAAAAAAAGATAATTAAAATATTTTCGTAAGCTTCTACTTTGTTTAACAAAATATAAACGATAATATTGAAATTCAAATGTCGTAAACATTCAAAAATACAGGTTAGTTTTAAATAGCCACCTGAATTATTTGTATATGTTTATATTTTGCAAACGAATTTTATCTGGACCCGATTTAATACGCTGCACATTGTACCTGCTACGCAGAGAGAAAAAATACATTCACTCACAACGAAATTTTAGACAAACAAAAGTTTCCTATGCTATATCTCCTCTTTAAGAGCAAATAAATTTTCTATTTACTTTCAAAGAAATTAGTTTGACATAAAAAAAAAAACTTATGCCACAATTTTCTTTCTCATAACAAGAAAACACTTCATTCAGAGTATTTTATTTAATTGTGGTTTCTTTGCTATATACTCTATCTATAATCTAATCTGTTCTGCTCTAACCTTCTAACATTATTATTTCCAGAATATTCTGCCCAAAGCTAATCATGTTTTGGTTCCGATTAATTCATTGTAATATTGTTGACCAGAAACTAGAAGTGCCCATATGTAATAGGTATCACAATGGACTGAATAGTCTAAGTGAACCTGAAACTTAATCGGGCTGCCACTTTAACCTAACCTGTTTAACCTAATATTGTTGACCATTTTATTAGGCGACTTTAGGCAATGTGGATCATTAGTATGTTTTCACAAAGTTCTTTGTTTAACAAAATATAAAAATTAGGTCAAATTTTAATGCGTTTTTGGCATATATTTCGTATTTCAAACAAACTAAATATGATTTCGAAAGACACGTCACACAGTGGTTCCAAATCGCTTGGTTTTGGAAATAATTTTGCAAAATTTGAACGGATCAACATCTCCTCTTTGTGGGTCCCTACACGCAAAAAAAAATAATTCTTTCTTCCCAAACGAAATTTTAGACAAACGAAGATCGTTTCTCATTTGGTTTCCGCTGTAAGGAAATTTATTTGGAAGAAAAGTATATACTTTTTGTTATAAACGTTTATTAATTTTTTTAAATTTTACCTTTCGCCTGGACGGAGAATCGAACCACGGACCATGCAATTTGTAAGCCAAGACACTATCCGCTGGGCTACGTAGCTGTTATTGTCATCAGCAGACAACTATCGCCATAGCCACCAACGTACAAGCAACGCACACAGTTATATTTATATAGCAAAGTTTTCGTTATCAGACGATTGAACAAATTTTATTTTGCAGCAACATACATTTAGTTGGGCACCGTGGAGCAATGGTTAGTACGTCCGCCTTGCATACCAAGGGTCGTGGGTTCGATCCCTGCTTCGATCAAACCCCAACAAGTTTTTGTTTTGTTATACCCTCCACCATAGGAATGGTGGTGGGGGGTGTATATTAACTTTGTCATTCCGTTTGTACGATAACACATAGAAATATTGCCCTAAGACCCCATAAAGTATATATATTCTGGGTCGTGGTGAAATTCCGAGACGATCTAAGCATGTTTCACCGTCCGACCGTGTGATGAAATCACGCTAACTTCCGAAAGAGATAAGCTATCGACTTGAAACTTTGCATAAGTAGTTGTTATTGATGTAGGTCGGATGGTATAGCAAATGGGCCATATCGGTTCACTTTTACGTATAGCCCTCATATACACGGACACCCAGATTTGGCTTGCGGAGCCTAGAAAAGAAAGAAAATTTCATCCGATCCGGCTGAAATTCGGTACATGGTGTTGGTATGTGGTCTCTAACAACCATGCAAAAATTGGCCCACATCGGTCAATAATTATATATAGCCCCCATATAAACCGATCCCCAGATTTAGCTTGCAGAGCTTCTAAGAGAAGCAAATTGCATCCGATCCGGCTGAAATTTGGTACATGGTGTTAGTATATGGTCTCTAACAACTATGCAGAAATTGGTTCATATCGGTCCGTAATTATATATAGCCCCCCATATATACCGATGGCCCGATTTTGAGGAGGAGCAAAATTCATCCGATCCGGTTGAAACTCAGTGCGTCGTGTTAGTATATGGTATCTAACACACCCTCAAAAAAAATCGCTTCTTTAACATATGTTCCAAACATATTTTGCAGGAAGCACATATATTATTGCATACTGCCGAAACATTAATATGTTTGTTTTATATGAACATATTATATGTTTGGAAGCATTTTGAGCCAAAAAAAATATAATATGCTTGGAAGAATTTTTCCCAAACACGATTGTGCTCATTCCCTAACATACTCGTAATTTTCACTTCCACGAAATTTTTTAGTTATTGGCACCTTTCTCTGTAATACAAATAATGTTGAAGAAATTATTCACTTTTATAAATTTTTTAAATTTTACCTTTCGCCTGCACGGAGAATCGAACCGAGGACCATACAGTTTGTAAGACAACACACTATCCACTGGGCTACGTAGCTGTTATACTCACCAGTAGATAATTATCGTTTTAAGTTACATTTATATAGCATAGTTTGCAGCGCCCACGAGCCCATGCAAACATAACATTATTTAACAGAAACATACATTTGTTTGCCACGTGGAGCAGTGGTTAGCATGTCTGCCTTGCATGCAAAGGGTCGTGGGTTCAATCCCTGCTCCGACCGAACATTTTTTGTTTTTTTTTTTTTTTTAATTTACACATTTATATTTATACTATATTATTTTTTTTAAATGAAACATCGAAATGTGCGTTATTAAAGATTTATAGTCAGTAACAGTGCTTGATATAAACGAAATTGAATGATTTTTGGATAAAATATTATTTTTTATTGCAAAAATAACAATCTTGTAATAAAAAACTGTTTTTGTACAAAACTTTAAAATTTGGAAGGAATTCAAAAACTAACAAAAGAAGAACGTGGAGTCGAGTATAAACATACATACATAATTTTATAATATAAACATAAATTTATTTAGGAGTGAACAGTTTTTTACTTGCATTTAACACCATCGCTCTAAAATTCCTTTTATTTTTCTTTAATAATTCATTTTAAAGAAAATAAACTTTTTAAATTGTTTTAGCTGTAAAAGTCGAACTTAATGCCCGCTTTTATATTTGATGGTGTCCGTCAACTCCTCGTGGACTACATTTTAATAAAGAGAAACTAAACTTTGTTTTTTTACATTTTACTGTGTAATTTTTCACTATTTCCTCCTTATTTCATTTTACCGTCCCAACTCTAAAAAGAGTATAGTGCCCTTTCGTTATTTTTATGAAGACCCCTGATTTCTTTTAACGAACCAAGAAAAAAATAATGCCAAAATGATAAACAAAACACATGTCCACACATACATAAAATGCTGCTCTCAAGGCGAAAACATAAGCTGTTTGTTTTTCAAATGTCTATTCTCTTGGTTCAGAATGTATATTCTCTTTATTCAAATTAAATAATATTTAGACTTAAACATATCAAATTTTTGGCCTTATCATAAAACAGTTTTCCGAAACAACATACAAGCGGTTTCACAGAAATTGTTCTCTTTTGACTCTTTTGCTGTGTTATATTGATATCTTTCGTCAACTCTCCCGGTTTCCATCTCTATTTCTCTCTATACTCTCTCTGTCGCTTTGAATAAAATATCACAACATATGTATGTTTAGTTGAAATTTGTAAATTTATATATGTTTGTATTCACATATATGATTTTTATGAAACATTCATGCCACAAACATAATATATTCTAACATATTAACATAGATGTCCCAAACATTTTGTGTTAGTTTAGGAAAATTACATGTTCGCACTTAAATATATTGTGGTTTAAAATCGTGCCCGAAACACATTTTGTTTATATCGGAACATATGAAAAACATATTTTTCTAACAGTGCAACTATGCAAAAATTGGTCCATATCGGTTCATAATTATCCGGTTGAAACTTAGTGCGTTGTGTTAGTGTATGGTATGCAAAAATCGGTTCATAACTATATATAGCCCCCATATAAACCGATCGCCAGATTTGACCACCGGAGCCGGAACTTGAAGAAGCAAAATTTATCCGATCCGATTGAAATTTATTACATTGCGCTAGTATATGGCCGATAACAACAACAATGCCAAAATTGATCCGTATCGATCTATAGTTATATATAGCCCCCACATAAACCGATCCCCAATCACAGAAAAATCACGATTGCCACTCGAGCCAAAAATAATCTACCAAAAGTTTATTGCCATAGAAAATTGTTTCAAAATTTTCTTTCTATAGAATATTTTGTCAACATATTGTTTCTATAGAAAATTTTGTCAAAATAAAATTTCTATAGAAAATTTGTTAAAAATGTATTTCTATAGAAAATTTTGTCCGAATTTTATTTCTGTAGAAAATAACACCTCTTAGTGGGTGAGAAATATTTTGCAAAATCTTCCAAAACACCAAACAGTAAAACATCTGCCATTTTTGGTAGACTCGTGTTCATAATTGTATATAGCCCCCATATAAAACGACAATTCTGGCTCTATAATTCCCGCACAAAAGTTAATATCGGTTCGTAATTATTTCTTCCCTATATATACCGGTCAAGAACCGTTCTTTTGTCTAATATATATCCCGCATGGATTCACTTACAATACATCGCCGGCAACCCAAGTACCCAGCAAAAAAAGCGTCGCCAAAAAAGTAATGAAAATGTTCTTTTTGGATCCGGAAGTGGTGCAAAATTGACGCAGAAGCGATAAATTTAACATGGGCTTGTCATAGGATGGAAGTCCTCCATTTCAACAGCCGTTGCACTGAATTTGTATCACTTCTTTAGGTGTGATCCGAATTCAATGTTTTGGATGTAAATTAAAAAATTCTGTGATATTTTGTCAAATAAATAATTTTTATAATTTTTTTATAATTTTTAATGGATTCTAACGCTTGTCGGAAACGTTTGAAATCAAATATTTTCAAAAATGCACAATTTTGTCAAATTGGATTTAGCATTTTTTCAACAAAATTTAAATGATTTGTACCATTTTATGAATTCTTACTCTGCTTTCAACCTATTTGAAACAAAAAAAGTTAAAATTACCCATTAAAAGTATGAAAAAATCAAACTTTAAAAAATTGAATTAAAAGAACTTCCTGGGTAGTTGAAATAAAGAACATCATTGGCAGTGCATCTTCTGGAAGTGCTTTTAAAGTTGTGCCTTTGGTAGAACTTCCAAATTTTTTTGCTGGGTAATTACATTTTTGGATAACCGTCTTTAGTAGAAGTTTCTACGCAATCCAGGAGGGTCGAACTTACGGCCGTATATACTTGTTTTTTTTTTTACATATATTCCAGATATGTTCGGAAGATTCCGAAAAGATGTTCAACATTACATACTACTATATTAAATTTTTACTATGACTTAAAGTCAGAAAAGTGCTTGATATAAAAGAAATGGACTGTGTTGTTGGTCCAAAAATATTTTTTGTAGTGAAGAAATAAACATTTTCTAACAAACGAATTTTGGTGATAAAATTTTAAAAATTTGGAAGAAATTCAAAATATTCTAACAAAAGAAAAACGTTTTAGGTACAAGTTTTCCAAACGTTTTTTTTTTCTATGCGTGTAGGATGACTTGTAGGCGTTGCAAGTTTGTCACCTTGGGGTATGACATTTTGTTTTAACTGTCAAATCTGCTGTTATGATGATTAATGGCCCTACAATTTTAATAAAGTGGGGTCAGTAGTACGCCCCCTACAAAATTCTATGCATTAAGAATAAATTTGTGTAACCATGTTCTTTAGATTAAAACTGGTAAACTCTACAATTTGGAATATCAAAAAAAAAACAAACCGAATTTTGATCAATTTGTTTGTAAAAATCACCTACATTCTTTCTGTCGTAAAATTTTTTCTAGACTTCTCCCACTTGTTGTGGCTTGTTTATTATACACCACCAAAAAAAGGCCATTTTGGTCAAGTAGTGTATGAGTTTTTATCAGGGTGGACTCCTGAGTCGATATAGCCATGTCCGTCTGTCTGTGAACACATTTTTCTGATCAAAGTCTAGGTCGCAGTTTTAGTCCAATCGACTTCAAATTTGGCACAAGTATGTGTTTTGGCTCAGATTAGAACCCCGTTGATTTTGGAAGAAATCGGTTCAGATTTAGATATAGCTCCCATATATATCTTTCGCCCGCTATGAACTTATATGGCCCAGAAGCCAGAATTTTACCCTAATTTGCTAAAATTTTTGCACAAGAAGAACAATTAGTACTATAGTCAAGTGTACCAATTTTTATTGAAATCGGTTCAGAGTTATATATAGCTCCCATATATATATTTCGCCCGATATGGACTTATATGGCCCCAGAAGCCAGAGTTTTACCCCAATTTGGTTGAAATTTTGCACTAAGAGTACAATTAGTAGTGTAGTCGAGTCCGCCAAATTTTATTGAAATCGGTTCAGATTTAGATAAAGCTCCCATATATATCGTTCGCCCGATTTACACTCTTATGACCACAGTGGCCAAACTTTTACTCCTATTTACTTGAAATTTTGCACAGGAAGTAAAATTAATATTCCAACTGTCTTTAACAAATTTGGTTGAAATCGCTTCAGATTGAGATATAGCTCCAATATATAGCTTTCCTCCGATTTACACTCATGTGACCACATAGGCCAATATTTTACTCCGATTTAGTTGACATTTTGCACAGGGAGTAGAATTAGCATTGTAGCTATTCGTGCCAATATATAGCTTTCGCCCGATTTACACTCAAGTGACCACAGAGGCCGATATTTTACTCCGATTTAGTTGACATTTCACAGGGAGTAAAATTAGCATTGTAGCTATTCGTGCCAAATTTGGTTGAAATCGGGTCAGATTTCGATATAGCTTCCATATATATGTTTTTTCGATTTGCACAAAATGGCCAAAATACCAACATTTTCCTTGTAAAATCGCCACTGCTTATTCGAAAACATTTAAAAATGACTCAAATTTTCGGTTATATCTAATACATATCTATCGACCGATAAACCATAAATACACTTTTGCGAAGTTGCCTCAAAATTGGTCCAGATTTAAATGTTTCCCATATTTTTTACTAACATTGTGTTCCACCCCAGGGCATAAGCCAACTTAAATTTATAAATATTGTAGAACTCTGTCCAGATGTGGTCAGATTTAAATATATGTATATGGAAACAAAAACCTTTATATAACATAGCAACCAACACATTGGACGGATTTGATATGAAAATGAGAATCTAAAAGGTGGTGCAGAGTATAATATAGTCGGCCCCGCCCAACTTTAGACTTTCCTTACTTATTTTCTGATGCTTTTTGGTCCGATTTATGCCCAGAGAGTCTAGTTTTTAATTTTGTTTTTATAGTGCCGACATATACCTTCTGGCATATGTCGGACTTGTCCCCATTACATGTGAGCTTGCACACCTCATTCGATTTATCGTGGCTATTAATTTTTGATTTGGTCCTGCTAAAGAACTTGTTGACTGTATTGTAAATTTTTTGCGCGATTTGATATTTTCCCTTGTTGAACATATTCGAATTACTAAAACGCTCGGAGAAGTTGGGTATGTATGTCAATCCTTTGTATATCTTTGGTTTCTTTTCAACCGCACTTTTATTTTTTTTATACCCACCACCATAGGATGGGGGGTATATTAACTTTGTCATTCCGTTTGTAACACATCGAAATATTGCTCTAAGACCCCATAAAGTATATATATTCTGGGTCGTGGTGAAATTCTGAGTCGATCTGAGCATGTCCGTCCGTCCGTCCGTCCGTCCGTCCGTCTGTTGAAATCACGCTAACTTCCGAACGAAACAAGCTATCGACTTGAAACTTGGCACAAGTAGTTGTTATTGATGTAGGTCGGATGGTATTGCAAATGGGCCATATCGGTCCACTTTTACGTACAGCCCCCATATAAACGGACCCCAAAATTTGGCTTGCGAGGCCTCTAAGAGAAGCAAATTTCATCCGATCCGGCTGAAATTTGGTACATGGTGTTAGCATATGGTCTCTAATAACCATGCAAAAATTGGTCCACATCGGTCCATAATTATATATAGCCCCCATATAAACCGATCCCCCGATTTGGCTTGCGAAGCCTCTAAGAGAAGGAAATTTCATCCGATCCGGCTGAAATTTGGTACATGGTGTTAGTATATGGTCTCTAACAACCATGCAAAAATTGGTCGACATCGGTCCATAATTATATATAGCCCCCATATAAACCGATCCCCCGATTTGGCTTGCGAGGCCGCTAAGAGAAGCAAATTTCATCCGATCCGGCTGAAATTTTGTACGTGATGTTAGTATATGGTCTATAATAACCATGCAAAAATTGGTCCACATCAGTTCATAATTATATATAACCCCCATATAAACCGATCACCAGATTTGACCTCCGGAACCTATTGGAAGACCAAAATTCATCTGATTCAGTTGAAATTTGGTATGTGGTGTTAATATATGGCCTCAAACACCCATGCAAAAATTGGTCCATATCGGTCCATAATTATATATAGGCCCCATATAAACCGATCCCCAGATTTGACCTCCAGAGCCCCTTGGAAGAGCAAAATTCTTGCCATTCGGTTGAAATTTGGTACGTGATGTTAGTATATGGTATCCAACAACCATGCAGGAATTGGTTCCTATCAGTCCATAATTATATATGGCTCCCATATAAACCGATCCCCAGATTTGACCTCCGGTGCCTTTTGGAGAAGCAAAATTCATCCGATCTGCTTGAAATTTGGTACGTGGTGGTAGTATATGATATTTAACAACCATGCCAAAAGTGGCCCATATCAGTCCATAATCGTACATAGCCCCATATAAACCGATCCCGAGATTTGGTTTTGGAACCTCTTGGAGGAGCAAATTTCATCCGAGTGAGTTGAAATTTGGTACATTGTGCTAGTATATGGTCGTTAACAACCATGCCTAACTAGGTCCATATCGGTCTATAGTTATATATGGCCCTCAGATAAATCGATCCCCAATCACACAAAAATTGGTCCATATCAAGTTCATAATTGTATATAGCCCCCATATAAGCGACCCCCATATTTCAATTCTTGCTCTCTACGTACAAAAAGTCCATATCGATTCGTAATTATTTGTAGACTTAACTATACATAACTTTATTGTCTAATAAAGGGTGATTTGTTAAGAGCTTGATAACTTTTTTAAAAAAAAAAACGCATAAAATTTGCAAAATCTCATCGGTTCTTTATTTGAAACGTTAGATTGGTCCATGACATTTACTTTTTGAAGATAATTTCATTTAAATGTTGACCGCGGCTGCGTCTTAGGTGGTCCACTCGGAAAGTCCAATTTTGGGCAACTTTTTCGAGCATTTCGGCCGGAATAGCCCGAATTTCTTCGGAAATGTTGTTGTCAAAGCTGGAATAGTTGCTGGCTTATTTCTGTAGACTTTAGACTTGACGTAGCCCCACAAAAAATAGTCTAAAGGCGTCAAATCGCATGATCTTGGTGGCCAACTTACCGGTCCATTTCTTGAGATGAATTGTTCTCCGAAGTTTTCCCTCAAAATGGCCATAGAATCGCGAGCTGTGTGGCATGTAGCGCCATCTTGTTGAAACCACATGTCAACCAAGTTCAGTTCTTCCATTTTTGGCAACAAAAAGTTTGTTAGCATCGAACGATAGCGATCGCCATTCACCGTAACGTTGCGTCCAACAGCATCTTTGAAAAAATACGGTCCAATGATTCCACCAGCGTACAAACCACACCAAACAGTGCATTTTTCGGGATGCATGGGCAGTTCTTGAACGGCTTCTGGTTACTCTTCACTCCAAATGCGGCAATTTTGCTTATTTACGTAGCCATTCAACCAGAAATGAGCCTCATCGCTGAACAAAATTTGTCGATAAAAAAGCGGATTTTCTGCCAACTTTTCTAGGGCCCATTCACTGAAAATTCGACGTTGTGGCAGATCGTAAGTCTATTCATGATGAAATGTCAAAGCATACTGAGCATCTTTCTCTTTGACACCATGTCTGAAATCCCACGTGATCTGTCAAATACTAATGCATGAAAATCCTAACCTCAAAAGAATCACCCTTTATATACCATGTATGGACTAAATCACAGTCTTTCGTAGAAGTTTCTACGCAATCCATGGTGGTGGGTACATAAGATTCGGCCTGGCCGAACTTGCGGCCGTATGTACTTGTTATCTGTTGCTCTTCTTATGAGTATTAAGTCCGAGATTGTATTGTTTGGGAAATTGTTCATCCTTAGTATGGGACGTATTTTCTTCTCGTTTTCTTGTTGGATATCGCTGATATCGCTTATATTATAAAAAAAAGTATTTTAAATAAAGGGTGATGGTCAAAATTTGGACAAGGGAAAACGCGTGTAAATCGGTGAAATCGTTTATTTAAAAAATCAAATTAAATTTCTTTTTCAAGTTCAATTAGTAAAAAATTCAGGAAAAATATTCAGTTAAGCTTTCGCTTTTCCAAATCCGAATTGCCGGGCCTCACGCTGCCGATTGCTAAGCCGATATCTTTTCTAAAAAGCCTCATGTAAAACTAACTGTAAAAGGTTTCAATATCCTATCGGTAAACTGCTGGGAAATAAGCAACTTACAAAAAATTACGCTTTTATACCCTCAACCATAGGATGGGGGGTATATTAACTTTGTCATTCCGTTTGTAACACATCGAAATATTGCTCTGAGACCCCATAAAGTATATATTCTGGGTCGTGGTGAAATTCTGAGTCGATCTAAGCATGTCCGTCCGTCCATCTGTTGAAATCACGCTAACTTCCGAACGAAACAAGCTATCGACTTGAAACTTGGCACAAGTAGTTGTTATTGATGTAGGTCGGATGGTATTGCAAATGGGCCATATCGGTCCACTTTTACGTATTGCCCCCATATAAACGGAACCCCAAATTTGGCTTGCAGACCCTCTAAGAGAAGCGAATTTCATCCGATCCGGCTGAAATTTGGTACATGGTGATTGTATATGGTCTCTAACAACCACGCAAAAATTGGTCCACATCGGTCCATTATTATATATAGCCCCCATATAAACCGATCCCCAGATTTGACTTCCGGAGCCTCCTAGAGGAGCTAAATTCATCAGATCCGCTTGAAATTTGATACGTGGTGTTAGTATATGGTCTCTAACATCCATGCAAAAATTGGTCTATATCGGTCCATAATTATATATAGCCCCCATATAAACCAATCCCAAGATTTGACCTCCGGCACCTCTTGGAGAAGCAAAACTCATCCGATTTGGAAATTTGGAACGTGGTGTTAGTATATGGCTGCTAATAACCATGCCAAAATTGATCCATATCGGTCTATAGTTATATATAGCCGATCCCCAATCACACCAAAATTGATCCATATCGGTTCATAATCATGGTTGCCACTCGAGCCAAAAATAATCTACCAAAATTTTATTCCTATAGAAAATTTTGTCAAAATTTTATTTCTATAGAAAATTTTGTCAAAATTTTATTTCTATAGAAAATTTTGTCAAAATTTTATATCAATAGAAAATTTTGTCAAAATTTTATATCTATAGAAATTTGTCAAAATTTTACACTATAGAAAATTTTGTCAAAATTTTATATCTATAGAAATTTTGTCAAAATTTTATTTCATTCGTTTAATCATTGTCGTTGTTTTTGATTTCAGCTTAAAACCATGCATTGAATAAACTACAAGTGTAGCTTAACCAACAAAGGAAAAGAATGTTTGTCAAATTTATTTGGGCAAAGCCCTATAGACTGCAAGATCAGTGGAATGTGGTAATTCCGAAACGTGCGTCCATCCACCCATCTTGCAGTCTATAGGGCTTTGACCAAATAAATTTGACAAACATTTCTTTCCTTTGTTGGTTAAGCTACACTTGCACTGAAAAAAAGCATGCCCGGTTACAAAGATTTTGTCTTTACTTTAAAAATTTTGGTATTGATTCCGAGCCAAAGACGCGGAGAATACAAGTAAGGATAATTTTAAGACACAATTCTCTTTTAAATTTGGGTTTTGTGTACTTGCTTCCAGGAAGCAAATTTTAATTGTTCGTTTTTTTAGCTTTTTTTCGTCGTATGCTATTAAAGTCCTTTAAAAACGAGTTAACGACAACTTTATTTTCCTAATTAAGACTCGACTTTCAGTAGAAATTATGCTAAGTCAAAAACGTCTTTAAAATAAAGTGTTGAAAAACATGTCCAATATTTGAACGATTTTTTGCTTTGTAGTCAAGATGTAAAAAGATAACAAATTTAAAGACAATTTCATTAAATTTAAAGAATTTTTCTGAATTATTAAAGTCAAATTGACCTTAGCCCAAACATTTTTCTTTCATGTTATGGTACCCCTTTTTAAGTGAAATCACTTAATTATAAGGACAATATGACTTCAGTTAAAAGTTTATCGACGTTTGGACAAGGAAAAAAACTTTATATTAGAGAAATGCGTCTTCTATGCTAAGCAAAATTTATATTCGTATTTTAAAGACATGAAATCTTTGACCTCACGACAAGATGTTTTTCAGTGTGTAGTTTAGTCAATGCATGGTTTTAAGCTGCAATCAAAAACACCAACAAAATTTTATTTCTATAGAAACTTTTGTCAATATTTTATTTCTATAGAAAATTTTGTCAAACTTAATTATATACTTATTTAATCGACCTTTCTTAGTTTAATATATACCACGTATGGACTACCTTGCAATTTAGAAGAAGGTAATAGGAAGTGTTAAGATACCTTGTCATCGGCAAGTGTTACCGCAACCCAAGAAATCCGATTGTTTACGATAGTCTTCAGTAGAAGTTTCTACGCAATCCATGGTTGAGGGTAAATAAGCTTCGGCCTGGCCGAACTTACGGCCGTATATACTTGTTTTACATATATTCTTACATTGTTGATTTTGAATGTGATCACGACAATCATGTTTCTTCACAATTTTTTTTTTTATCGCGAAATATACCCGTGACAGGTTTGTTGGCTTAAAATTTTGTTTGGAGGAAAAAATTATTTATGCTTTTACCTTGGATGCCTATTTACGCTGCTGGGTACTTATCAGTAAACAATGCATATATAATAATACAGTCGCATTAAAAATTAATTTAATGAGCATAGACGAAGTCCATAAATTATGTCAAATATTTAGCATACGCGAGACGTAAACAATATGTGTTTGGAGATTAATTTTTAAAACAATTATTTCACGCGGTAGCAATTATAACCATAAATGTAACTCTATGTATAAAGAGTACGAATACAAGGAAACATGTTTGTCACATGGAGCAAACTAAAATAATTGGGACTTTTTTGTGATGACCCTGTGTGTGTGCCGCAAACACGTACGCCCTATGAACATGGTGCTAATGAAAACAATATGATTGCCTCCTAAGATGTTATGGTCTTAACAAAAAGGAATATTGTTTGAATTAAAACAACATGGTCACGATCTCAAATGTTGTGGTCTTCCACAAAAATCTTTATAGAAGACCACACCTATATAATCCGATCACCAGATTTGCCTTTTTGAGACTCTATTTGTTGGGTAGGCCTGGGCAGAAGACTCCTAACCACGGTTGCCACTCGAGACAAAAATGATCTACCAAAATTTGGAGATAATACCGAGAAACTACCAAACAAAAAATCTTCTTTTGCAAAATTTTATTTCTATAGAAAATTTTGTCAAAGTTTTATTTTTAATGTTTTATTTCTAAACACACATATGTTTATAACATATTAACATATATGTCCCAAACATGTTATGCTAGTTTAGGAACATTGTATGCTTGCACTTAAAAATATTGTGTTCAAAAATTTGAGTTCCAAACATATAATTTTTACACCCATACACTGAAAAAAAGCATAGTCGGTTCCAAAGATTTTGACTTTACTTTAAAAAATTTGGTATTGATTCCGAGTCAAAGAAGCGGAGAATACAAGTAAGGATACTTTTAAGACACAATTCTCTTTTAAATTTAGGTTTTGTGTATTTGCTTCTAGGAAGCAAATTTTAATTTTTCGCTTTCTCAGCTTTTTTTTCTTCATATGCTATCAAAGTCCTTTAAAAACGAGTTAACGGCAAGTTTATTTTCCAAATTAGGACTCGACTTCCAGTAGAAATTATGCTATGTTTGAAGTAAAAAACTTCTTTAAAATAAAGTTTTGAAAAACATGTCCTATATTTGAACGATTTTTTGCTTTGTAGTCAAGATGCAAAAAGACAACAAATTTAAAGACAATTTCAATGTTAGGCTTACTCTTATAAACAGTAAGTGTGCATTCATTTGTTTCATATAGATGCGTTGAAAAACGTTCCATACCATCTTTTTTTTCTTTGCAAATTTTTGGAAGCTCCTGTTTGTTGCAACGTATTGTACCAACCAATGCAGTATTTTTAGCTAATAATTTTGAAGCCAGGGGGAGGCTGGTAAAAAAATTGTCGGTTGTCACACACCTTCCTTTCATGATATAAGGTTCTAGTAGTCTTGTTACAACAAATTCACTGAGAGGAGTTGACGCATTTCGTGTTTCGTCTTTTCCTAAATAGGGAAAGCCATTTATAACATACTTCGTTTCAACATCAGAAGCCAGCCAGAATTTTATCCCAAATTTGTCTGGTTTGTTTGGCATATACTGGGTAAATCGACATCTAGCCTTCTGTAATGTCCACAACCAATTTTGGGTTGTTGATGCCAAGTCTCAATTCTTATAAAAGCATCGTTTAAGTATTGTAGCAGGTAGGACTGCGGGAGCCTTTTTAGTCTAGCTACAGTCGGGTGGGGGGTTCTTGTCCTCCTCTACAAAACTAATTTCCCATTACACAATTAATTATTATAGACTCCCTTTTTTTCATTTCTATTGTAACTAAAAAATGGGCCATTCACAAATTGAGAAAAAAAAACCTAACCTTAATTTGGTATTTATGGTGCCGAATTTTAAGTTTGTTCATCTCTGGTGTTATTGAGAGAACGGTCTCTTAACCCTCGCCTACCTATGCTCCATCGACAAAACATATTTCTTGGAGCCCCCAATTTAAACCCAATTATTCCATTTTACCCCCTTACATCTCTGGAAGAAAACATCAAAATTATTTTACAGCCCCATGGCTCAAACGTATTTTAATATCTAAATTTTTCAAATAACAAACAATTCATTATTTTATATACTATCCTTACATAAAAATATAATTCCAATCTTTTTGGTATAATACGATTTTTCTATGTGATCTTTTTTTTTGTAATAAACACAATTTGGGTTGTAAAGATTATAGGAAATTATCCTTTTTCATATCTTAGCATTCTTTCAATCATACAAACGAAATTAACTATATGTGGATTTTAGAGCAAGGAAACTTTAAAATATATGGTCACCTTAGAAAATTGAAATATCTCAAAAATATCAATTATTACAACAACAAAACAAAGCATCTCATCTCATCTGTGTCTTTTTTTTTCCCACTTGCTTTTACAAATATTGATCAATCGAGAGAGTATTTACGAGAGTGGCCAAATGGAGATTAGTTGAGAGTGGTATAACACATTTCGATATGAATGAATAATAATCAATGAATTTTGTTATACACATGAACGAAACATTTTTTGTTGTTGTTTTGTATTGTTGCACTTCAGAAAAAGTGTAGCGTAGTAAAATAAAACAAAAACAATTTATGTGTTATATCACTTTCAGCAAATTCCATTGAACAAAAACACTATCGTATACACTCAAACAAAATTGTACAGGGCAAGAAACTTTTTTTAAAAATATTTTCCAATAAAATATATAGAATTGTATATAAAAACTCACCAGCGGATCGGGATCATGTTGAAGGCCTTCCCACGATGCGATGCAGCTGCTATATGATTTAATAATAATTTAAATTTGTTCTTGCCTTGGATTTGTTTCTTTATATTTTTGCTTAGAATTATGTTTTTAATACCAGATTTGAGACTGCTGTTGTTGAGATTCTTTACCACATATTAATGAAGTTAATTTCCTATGAATTTAGAGAAGTAAATTTGAAATTATTTTATAAAAACTATCATTAAGACAACATAACTTATCTATTTTTTTCATATGGTGCAGAATGGAATTTTTCCATCCTCCTTGGGACGAAGTCTTTATGTGCTGTGAATAGTGCAGAGACTATTCCCTGAAATTTCGTTTATTTGGCTACCAAAGCAATTTGCTTGCGTTGATGACCGCCTGGTACCAAAAGCTGCGGAACAATTTGGATGTCTGGGGAAAATTTTAATTTCACACAATAGATTAATGGATTCTCCAATTGCTCCTGACCATTAAATATTGCTCTTGGCGTGCCACTTGTTATGATATTTTTTTGCTTTTTTTGTGGAATCAGAGCACCAAGATAAAATAGGTGCGATGAAAATTTTCACAAATATCTGGAAGGTGGAGCCACCAAGGTTCTCCTGTCCCAATCTCTGGGGCACGTGGAGTACCAGCCACTGGTAACAATTTTTGGGATTAGGAAACCTCGTGATAGATTCGTCTTGCTGTGTGTGTGGATTAACCAATTGAATATAGCGTAAGCAGGCTTTGTTTAACAAGATTTTCGCCACAACGTGACTTCTAAAAAAAAAGCACTTTAATACAAAGTTTCTTTTTCCACAAAAAATCAATTTTACCTGTGACTGTAAAAATATTTCCGAATAATTATGTGCGTTTAAAAATGGGCACAATATTCTAAGGAAAAAAATAAAGTGTTTGATCGATTACACTTATAATTCTAATTTTTTTATTTTGCCAACTTTCTTAAACTGATTTCTTCGGCGTTTAGAATAGGAAGGAAGTGTTAAAATTGGTTGAAGTTTGACAAGGGCCAACGAGGCCGCTTCTTTCACTTGAGATCAAAACGTCAAAAAAAAAATTCCCAAAAAAAATAGTGTTGCCACTGCCCACGTAGTGTGAACACCCAATACTATCTCTTGCCTTAAAAGGAAAGTTGCCAGAATAAAATCAACAAAACCTCGAGAACTTTTTTTCTCGTATGAAATCTTTGAGAAATAATGCCAATATTTATAATTGCTTATTAAAAGTTATTTGTAGGGTGTGAAATACTCTGAACTTTGTGGGTAAAATAGGCGCACAGAAAATTTCAGCCAGAACCAAAATACTAAGCAAATGGTTAAAGAAACAAAATATAACACTTACTATTATTTCTCTTTTTATTATTATTTTCTATTACAGTGATTGCTAGGAAGCACAAAAATCACAGGAGGTGAGTATGACCAAATTTTTTTTGTATAAAAGTAATAACCTCTGACTCTCAAAAAAAAAAAAAAAGAAAGGAGAATTGAGAATGCATTCGAACAAAATCAATTACTGTTTACAATGCAAATAATAAATGTTGAGAAACAAAAGCATTCGCTTTTGTTACTACTTAGGAACACTGAGGCCTCGGTCAACGTCAATGAAGATCCAAACCATTTCATTTGTCTTTAATAAAAAAGTCTTCAAATAATTTAAATAATTAAACACAAATGTAATATTGATCAAACGTCCATCACAAAACCGGATTATTTGCGCGATTTTCGCTGGCAAATAAGATGGAAAGAAAAGGACAAAGGTCAAATTTTTATGTCTTTGCCATGATATGTCCCTAATACTTTACCATTTTCATCTTCTAGCACATAATAGTGATTTCCAATTTTTTCACGTACCTTTGCCTTAATGAAGACAGGTGCCAGTTTAGCGTTGAAGCCCTTCTCAAAATTACTCTGAGCAAAGTTTCGACGATATACTGTCTGTCCCACATTAAATTGTTGTGGCCTTGCTCGCAAGTTGTACTGGCTTCTGTTTCTCTCATATGCGTCTTTTATATGCTTGCCTAATTTGGTCCTTAATAATTGAAGTTGGTCGTCCCTGCATAATCCATTCGTGGGCTCATTCAAAATGTTCAATTTTCTCATTAAATCGTACGATGATGCGTGGGTTACCATGTCAAACCCATAAAGGGCATGGTATGGGGAACGATTTATAGATAAATGATTGGAATTTCGAAGAGCGCAACTGATTGCACTTAGATTTCTATCCCAGTCACGGTGATCGTTTTTCAAAAATGCCCGTATTGCCGCAATAAGTGAACGGTTTACTCGTTCCGAGGCATTCGCCTGCGGTGAATAAAATGCCGTATAAACATGTTCGACCCCATAACTTGTCAAAAACGCGTTAAAATCATTTGCACGGAATTGACTACCATTATCTGATACAATTGTCTCTGGTACCCCGTATGCATGGAAAATTTGCTTTTCGAGGAAATCTTTAATAGCTGTCGATGTAAATTTCTTAAGGGGACACAACCAGTGATATTTGCTTAGGTGATCGAGGACAATTAGGATCCCTATGAAACCGGTTTTACTTCTTGGATAAGGTCCGATTATATCCACGTAAAGGCGCTGGAATGGTCGAATGGAGATTGCTTGTTTACCCATAGGCGGCTTCATTATAACATTAGATGCCTTCGTCGTTTTGCAAACCTCGCAGTCCCTTACATAATCTCTCACATCACGAACCATTCCGGGCCAGTAGAAGTTCCTCCTTAACAGCTCCAAAGTTTTACCCATTCCTCCATGGGCCGAAACCACAGTATCGTGAGACCGTCTAATTGTCTCAATTCGTAATTTTTGGGGTATCCATAATTTCCAAGAAAATTGATCCGGTTCCTCATCGCCAGAATAATGCTCTGTACGATAGTAAACATACCGGTCAATCACTTTAATATCAGGAAATTTAGACTGGTTTTCCTTTATCTTCCCTTTCAATTCCACATAATCCTCATCATCAAAACTTTCAGATTGCAAATCAACAATCGGCTGTACCATTTCAATGCTTGAAATATCATCTGAGGTCACTCGGGATAGAGCGTCCGGAACCACATTGTCCTTGCCCTTTCTATGACTGATGCTAAAGTTATATGATTGGAGCTTAAAAACCCAACGAGCCAATCTTCCGCTTAGATCTGGCTGACGCATCAGCCATAGAAGGCTAGAGTGGTCGGTTATAACCTCAAATTCTTGAAGCTCCAAATAGCATCTAAATCGTTTGATTGCTTCCACAGCAGCTAGACACTCGCGTTCGGTAACGCTGTAGTTGCGTTGTGCCGTTGTCAGCTTTTTGCTCATGAAAGCAATCGGTTTTTCGTGCCCCTCGTCGTCTAATTGCACAAGTACTGCCCCTATTCCATAGTCGCTTGCATCGCATTGAAGAAAGAATTTCTTCGAAAAATCGGGGTTCGACAAAACGGGAGCAGAGGTGAGCAACTTTTTCAACCTATCAAATGCTATTTGGGCTTCTTGACTCCATTGGAATTTTCTTTTGGTTTTTAGGACCTCAGTAATGGCAAATGTTTCCGATGCGAAATTCGGTACGAAACGTCGGTACCAACCGGTGAGACCCAAAAACCCTCGAACTTGTTTTAAATTGCGAGGTACTGGCCAATTAGTAATTGCACTAATCTTTTCCGGATCCGTCGTGATGCCACCATTCCCTATTACATACCCAAGGTAATTGACCGTAGTAACACAGAACTTACTTTTTGAAATATTCAAGGTTAAGTTAGCCTTGCGAAATTGAGATGCTATGCGTACCATTACCTCCATATGTGAGGGGAAATCCTCTGACACGATGACGAGATCATCTAAATAGCCAAACACACAATGACGCAAATCGGGAGGGATGATCTCGTCCATCAGCCTGCACATAGTCTGTGGCGCATTACAGAGCCCGAAAGGCATTACCACAAACTGGTATAATGGCCTTCCTGGCACTGTAAACGCCGTCAAATGTTTCGACTTATCGTCCAGGCCGATCTGCCAGAAGGCATCTTTAAGATCTAATTTAGAGATTAAATTTGCCTTCGGCAATCGCGCGAAGATCCCCTCTATGTTAGGCAATGGATACGCATCTTTTTTCGTGACGGAATTTAGCCTGCGTGCATCAAGACAAAGCCTAACTTTATTGGGTTTTATCACCAACCTCATTGGCGAACTCCATGAGGAGGTGGAATGTTCAATTACCCCAAGTTCCAACATACGGTCTACTTCTGCAAACATTAATTTTTCCACCGCAGGGGACACGGGATAAAATCTTTGTTTAACAGGCGAGGCATCACCAACATCAATAACATGTTTGATCCAACTCGTCCTGCCTAACCCCTGGGTTTCAAAATTCGGGAAAAGTTCCACTACGGATTTCAATTGCCTACTTTGTTGATCTGACAATGGAAATTTTTCCGATTGTCTAACATCTGATGATGTCTCACACTCTTTACTCATATCAGATAAATCTGAAATATTATCAGGAATTCGATCAGAACAAAGTAAATCAACCGAACCCACAATATCGGGAAAAAGACCAAAACTGCGCCAAAAGTCAATTCCGAGGATTAATCTTTGCGAGATTGAAGGTATAATAAATAACTTTACTTTTTTATTCTGTTGCTTAAACGAAATAAGGACATCTATCCAACCCAGAACTCTAAGTGGAGTTCCGTCCGCGGTTTTAACTTGGGACCTGCATTTCATAAATCCTGCATAATTTGAAAAATCATTGTTAGCTAAATCTGCCCCAATGCAGCTTATATTTGCCCCAGTGTCCAGTAGTCCATATTCATTAAATCCTAGAAACGAGACTTTTGCATAAAATCGCATGTCCTTCGGATTTGATATAATTGTGGACACAAGAAATTTCCTACACATCTTTCGCCGCTTAAAATACATCCTTAAACGTTTCGTAGACCGTTTAGGTCGTTTCTGGGTCAAGAGAGTTGAAACGTTAAAAATTTCGTCTCTCTTTTTCATATACAATTCAAAGCGCTTATGGTAGGGTACCTTTGGAAAAATAATACGGGATGTGTCAATTGAAATTTCATGGTTTTCATTCTCTGGCCTCTTCAAAATTTTAATTTTTTCCGGAGGTATAATTTTATCGTCAAGTCTGAGTGATTCTTTACAAGTATCGGTTGTGGTCATATCTGAATGAAATTTTGGTAAAATTTTATTAGATTGATCCTCATATGAAACCGTTAGTTTTGAGGACCTATCGACTTCGAGTTTTTTGGCAGACTACTCTTTTTAGATTTGCAGTCCACACAGTTGGGCTTATAAATATTCTTGGCCCCACATCCATAGCAGAAAATCATTCTGTCTTGAAGACAGTCTTGCCAGTGGTGGCCAACATCATCACAATTCCAGCATCTGGAACTGGAAGAATTCCTATTCAAGGCATCTATGCTACAAGGTAATTCGTCAGAATCCTCTACGTCTACATCTAAGTCAATGTCAGCGACGTGTCTCCGAGGAATTCCACTCAAATTCGATTGACGAATCAATAAATTCTTTCTGACGTATTCGTCGTTCAAAAAATTTTCACGAGTCTGAACTAACTCTCGAAGATGTGAAATCGCATTAATTCTTACATATAGAAGATCCTGGCGTACTTCCGGACGAAGATTTCTACGAATAATTTCAATTAATTCATCCTCTGGAATCGGAGAAGGAAGTCTGTCCATTATTGACAGCATAGCGTCAAAAAACGAATCGAATGTTTCGTTCGGCTTTTGCTTGCGGTTTCTGACTTCTTCTTTTATGTCAAAAGAAGTTTTGAATTCCCTATATTGGCCTTTTATCGCCACACAAAAGTCATTCCAATTGATCGCAGGCGACTGCTTGTGATACCTCCAATACCACTCCTTAGCTTTGCCTGTCAATAGGGTATTCAAATTTCGAATAATAACTGAAAAATCACCGTTAAAATTGTCGTTCGTCAATGACGTAATTCTATATAAAAATTCCCCTATACTGAGACCTGAGGGGGACCCATCGAACTTGATGTTCCAACTCTGTATAATAGAGGTGATTTTATCAGATGGTAATCCACTAGAACTAGAAAAGTGACTTGGAGAAAAATTTATCATATTAGAAACATTTGATGTATTTGGTATCAGCGGATTATTATTCACATTGGGAAAATTGAGATTCGAAGCATTGTTAGCACTTCCTACTGGAGGTCGCGGGGAATTCGAATATCGTTCCTGTGGAATATTATGATTGACATTCGCTGGATGTGGTGGAACCAAATTCAAATTATGAATTAATCGACTTAGATTGGACTCAATCATTCGATTTATTTCACTGTAGTCAATCGCTAAAGAGGCTGCATTCGACGGTGCAGCCCGCGGAGAAATATTCTGACCCTGACTCAATTGTAGACCCGTACGGTCTGGGGTATTCTGAGAATTAGAAATTTGGCTAACATTCTGGTTCTGAGATTCCTGAAAAAGTACACGACTTGTACTACGGGTATGGTAGTGTTTCGACATAGCGCCTCTGCCTTTCCCTCTATGACTACCCTTATGATTTGGAAGAGGTTTGGCAGCTACTATCAAAGATCTAAGCTCACTGAGCTGGCAGGGTCTTTTGCACACAGGACACTCGGAATTGCTTGACAAATGGTTCTCAATACATTCTCTGTGAAAATTGTGAGAACATTCACTAATTGTCAGACAATCTTGTCCTATTTCCATATTAATATCACATACAGGACAAGCTGAAGAGTCCACAGCGACTGTCGTCAAACTAGGTGCCATAGCAGCTTGTGCTGCAGGTGGAGGCGTCCGATCCATTTCAAAATTACAAACACAAATATTTCCGAAATAAAAAAATGGTATATCAAAATTCAATAGATGAATAATAATAATATATTTTTTTTTTTTGTAGCCACAATTGATATTAAAATCACTAAGTGACTACTAAGCAAAATTATATCGAAAAATATAATTTATCAAAGAATAAATTTTGTTTAATTTGTATGAAATATCATAAAAATTGTTTTCCAACAGAAGGTGAGAGGGAAATGGAATAAATTTTCGGTAAAATCATCATAAATACAGTCAAACAATACTAGGATATGGAGTACCTTTAAATATTTCAAATTTCAAAAACAAAAACAAACCAGGAAAGAGATATTGCCCTTGATAAATCTCACATCTATAGAATCTTGGTCATTGAATCGCATATTGCAAAATCGATGATGTCCTAAATATACTATAGGCACCGGTAACTAAGTTTTATATAATCAAAATAAAAAAATAACTCAAGGCACAAGCAAAATAATAGACATATTTGCCTCATTCACTCAAGCTAAAGAAAATGTAAACAGTTAAATGTCGGTTAGTAATTTCGAACTAAAATTTTCAAAATACTAAAAATTCCAGAAATTTACTGAAAACTATTCCTTAACATGAACTCTTGAAAGAAAATATATCTAAAATTCGCAAATTTAATGAGCTCTACAAATTCTTAACAAAAACCTAAACTAGAGCCAAAAGGACAGCGTCCTTCGTGCCCCACGTTGGGCGCCAAATTCTGTAATGTCCACAACCAATTTTGGGTTGTTGATGCCAAGTCTCAATTCTTATAAAAGCATCGTTTAAGTATTGTAGCAGGTAGGACTGCGGGAGCCTTTTTAGTCTAGCTACAGTCGGGTGGGGGGTTCTTGTCCTCCTCTACAAAACTAATTTCCCATTACACAATTAATTATTATAGACTCCCTTTTTTTCATTTCTATTGTAACTAAAAAATGGGCCATTCACAAATTGAGAAAAAAAAACCTAACCTTAATTTGGTATTTATGGTGCCGAATTTTAAGTTTGTTCATCTCTGGTGTTATTGAGAGAACGGTCTCTTAACCCTCGCCTACCTATGCTCCATCGACAAAACATATTTCTTGGAGCCCCCAATTTAAACCCAATTATTCCATTTTACCCCCTTACATCTCTGGAAGAAAACATCAAAATTATTTTACAGCCCCATGGCTCAAACGTATTTTAATATCTAAATTTTTCAAATAACAAACAATTCATTATTTTATATACTATCCTTACATAAAAATATAATTCCAATCTTTTTGGTATAATACGATTTTTCTATGTGATCTTTTTTTTTGTAATAAACACAATTTGGGTTGTAAAGATTATAGGAAATTATCCTTTTTCATATCTTAGCATTCTTTCAATCATACAAACGAAATTAACTATATGTGGATTTTAGAGCAAGGAAACTTTAAAATATATGGTCACCTTAGAAAATTGAAATATCTCAAAAATATCAATTATTACAACAACAAAACAAAGCATCTCATCTCATCTGTGTCTTTTTTTTTCCCACTTGCTTTTACAAATATTGATCAATCGAGAGAGTATTTACGAGAGTGGCCAAATGGAGATTAGTTGAGAGTGGTATAACACATTTCGATATGAATGAATAATAATCAATGAATTTTGTTATACACATGAACGAAACATTTTTTGTTGTTGTTTTGTATTGTTGCACTTCAGAAAAAGTGTAGCGTAGTAAAATAAAACAAAAACAATTTATGTGTTATATCACTTTCAGCAAATTCCATTGAACAAAAACACTATCGTATACACTCAAACAAAATTGTACAGGGCAAGAAACTTTTTTTAAAAATATTTTCCAATAAAATATATAGAATTGTATATAAAAACTCACCAGCGGATCGGGATCATGTTGAAGGCCTTCCCACGATGCGATGCAGCTGCTATATGATTTAATAATAATTTAAATTTGTTCTTGCCTTGGATTTGTTTCTTTATATTTTTGCTTAGAATTATGTTTTTAATACCAGATTTGAGACTGCTGTTGTTGAGATTCTTTACCACATATTAATGAAGTTAATTTCCTATGAATTTAGAGAAGTAAATTTGAAATTATTTTATAAAAACTATCATTAAGACAACATAACTTATCTATTTTTTTCATATGGTGCAGAATGGAATTTTTCCATCCTCCTTGGGACGAAGTCTTTATGTGCTGTGAATAGTGCAGAGACTATTCCCTGAAATTTCGTTTATTTGGCTACCAAAGCAATTTGCTTGCGTTGATGACCGCCTGGTACCAAAAGCTGCGGAACAATTTGGATGTCTGGGGAAAATTTTAATTTCACACAATAGATTAATGGATTCTCCAATTGCTCCTGACCATTAAATATTGCTCTTGGCGTGCCACTTGTTATGATATTTTTTTGCTTTTTTTGTGGAATCAGAGCACCAAGATAAAATAGGTGCGATGAAAATTTTCACAAATATCTGGAAGGTGGAGCCACCAAGGTTCTCCTGTCCCAATCTCTGGGGCACGTGGAGTACCAGCCACTGGTAACAATTTTTGGGATTAGGAAACCTCGTGATAGATTCGTCTTGCTGTGTGTGTGGATTAACCAATTGAATATAGCGTAAGCAGGCTTTGTTTAACAAGATTTTCGCCACAACGTGACTTCTAAAAAAAAAGCACTTTAATACAAAGTTTCTTTTTCCACAAAAAATCAATTTTACCTGTGACTGTAAAAATATTTCCGAATAATTATGTGCGTTTAAAAATGGGCACAATATTCTAAGGAAAAAAATAAAGTGTTTGATCGATTACACTTATAATTCTAATTTTTTTATTTTGCCAACTTTCTTAAACTGATTTCTTCGGCGTTTAGAATAGGAAGGAAGTGTTAAAATTGGTTGAAGTTTGACAAGGGCCAACGAGGCCGCTTCTTTCACTTGAGATCAAAACGTCAAAAAAAAAATTCCCAAAAAAAATAGTGTTGCCACTGCCCACGTAGTGTGAACACCCAATACTATCTCTTGCCTTAAAAGGAAAGTTGCCAGAATAAAATCAACAAAACCTCGAGAACTTTTTTTCTCGTATGAAATCTTTGAGAAATAATGCCAATATTTATAATTGCTTATTAAAAGTTATTTGTAGGGTGTGAAATACTCTGAACTTTGTGGGTAAAATAGGCGCACAGAAAATTTCAGCCAGAACCAAAATACTAAGCAAATGGTTAAAGAAACAAAATATAACACTTACTATTATTTCTCTTTTTATTATTATTTTCTATTACAGTGATTGCTAGGAAGCACAAAAATCACAGGAGGTGAGTATGACCAAATTTTTTTTGTATAAAAGTAATAACCTCTGACTCTCAAAAAAAAAAAAAAGAAAGGAGAATTGAGAATGCATTCGAACAAAATCAATTACTGTTTACAATGCAAATAATAAATGTTGAGAAACAAAAGCATTCGCTTTTGTTACTACTTAGGAACACTGAGGCCTCGGTCAACGTCAATGAAGATCCAAACCATTTCATTTGTCTTTAATAAAAAAGTCTTCAAATAATTTAAATAATTAAACACAAATGTAATATTGATCAAACGTCCATCACACTTCGTTGGAAACAGTTGCTCATCTACTGTGATAAATGCTCCTGGTTTGAAAGCGTTTTGACTATTCTCGATAAATTTATCCCAAACAGTTGATACCAGCGCAAATTTATCCGTTTGCAAGCGCTGACTCCTCTCATTTTTTTATCAAAGCGAATAAAACGTAAAATTCCGTAAAGTCATTCCTGCTCATACTTTCGGAAAAAAAATCAGGACCCCACTTTTTGTTCCATAAATATGATAATTTCAAACCTTTTGCTTCGTATGCACCACGGCCATACAATATTCCAATAAAAGCCTTCAGTTTTTCCTGCGAAAGGGTCCACTTCTTACCTAAAACTCGAGAGGCTTCTATTTCAGTGCAATTTCTAATATGTGCTAATATATGATGATCAATCAATAGTAAGAAGGCACTGCTCATCTCTTCTTCCATAATATTTCTTCTAGCATATGCTGTAGGCCCAGGTAAATCTTTGAAAATGCAATGACTTGGTAACCTTCCAACGGCACCCCCTTCTTGTATTTTTTTCCAAATTGTTCCATCAGCAGAAACTTCAATTTGCATATTTTGTGTGTTTTCCTCTTCAGAACTCGAGGAAAGCCGCATACATCTTCGTTTTTGCGTATTATGCTGTTGTCTTATGTTGTCTTCTTCGTCACTCGATTCGCCTCCAACATTTTCATCAAATTCCTCGTTATCACTGCTTTCAATATGAACACTTTGATTACCATCATCATCCGTATCACTGTCGAATCCCAAAAACTCATTTTCGCTATCACCACCATCAACGTCTGATAGATCCGAAAGTATATTTCGTATTTCTTCCAATTTCAAAATTTTTCGTTTTTCCATTATGAGCAATTTGTATGTAGCAAAAGTAATAAAATTATTTCTTACTGAACAGAACAGAACTCAATGAATAAATAATGGTTTATAACAGTTTCCTACGAAATTCTTGATAAAAAAATAAATAGGGAGATCCCCGAAAAATATGAAATTTGAAAAATACTATTTTACCAGGGATGTGCAAACAATACTATTTTACCAGGGATGTGCAAACATTTTTCTTTACACGCCATTTTCCAAACAAGGGAATTTCCTAAAAGTGAAGAATATAAAGCATTTGCACATAGAACTACAAAAACGTGTACCAGGTCAAAATGACTGGTTTCGGTATAAGTACCAAAAACAAAAAAAAAAATTTTTTGTTATGAACACAAAATCAAATTAACTTATCAAATTATTTGTATTTAATTGTTGTTATAAAAGTCATATAATAGTTTCGAAAAAAAATAAATATACATAGTAAATATTTATGAAATAAAAGGTAAAACCAGT
The DNA here is from genome assembly GCF_050003625.1 of Haematobia irritans. Classification (NCBI taxonomy): domain Eukaryota; kingdom Metazoa; phylum Arthropoda; class Insecta; order Diptera; family Muscidae; genus Haematobia; species Haematobia irritans. The sequence continues at coordinate 136,763,042 of NC_134398.1, read as the reverse complement.
CATTTTGACTGGCATGGTAAATCTAGTGTTAAATTTAAAGAATTTTTCTGAATTATTAAAGTCAAGTTGACCTTAGCCTATACATTTTTTCTTTCATGTTAAGATACCCATTTTTAAGTCAAATCACTTAATTATAAGGACAATACGACTTCATTGAAAAGTTTATCGACTTTTGGACAAGAAAAATAACTTTATTTTAGAGAAATGTGTCTTCTATGCTAAGCAAAATTTGTATTCGTATTTTAAAGACATGAAATCTTTGACCTCACGACAATATTTTTTTCAGTGTACATATGAAAACAGTCTTTTTTGTCCGTGAATCTACCAAACAGTAAAGAATCTACAATTTTTTGTAGTATTCTACAAACTGTGGCAACCGTGCTACTAACACCATTTTCGAATACTTTTTATACCTACCACTATAGAATTGTGATGGGAGTATAATAAGTTTATCATTCCGTTGGTAGCAAATATGGATATTCTTGATCAGGGCGACATTCTAAGACTATACAACCATGTCCTTCTGTAGGCAGGTCAAGTTCATAAATATCAAAAATACTATATCTAGTAGTTCGGGTCCATAAATACCATAAGTGTACAGAATATGGTGTGTTCGGTCCATGGTTTTGTATAAACCCATATTGCCCGATCTCCCCATTCGACACCGCAATTTTTATCCGACTTTAGATTTAGAGGTATTTTAGGTCCATAAATAGCTGTAGGGTTATGGTGGGGATCGGTCCATGTTTTGCTATAGCCCCCATGTGTTGTCTCCCGATTTCCATGTGTTGGTATATATGTTTGCTTGGAAGAGAATCTGTCATCAATCGGACTTCTAAATATTTTCAAGTAACTCGACGAAGAGTTTTCAAACGAAACAATTATATTATTTGATTCATGGTGTTGGGTATTGAAGATTCGGCCCCGTCTAACTTAAGTCCGTATATACTTGTCATATGTTTTTGATGATTTGTCTCATTGAAGTAGAATTTAAATTCTTATCAATACTTTAGTGAAATTTGTCAGTGTGCCAATGGCTTCTTTGATAATGTTATCAATTGGGTTAATTTGAGTTTGTACACTCAAAATAAAGTTACCCCCTCTTTACGCTAAAATGAACTAATTTTGAAGAAAGATAAAAATTGCGATGTCTAGAAGCCCACACTGAGAAAAAAGTCCTTAACGTACGAATACAAATTTTGCTTTGCATAAAAGACGCATTTCTCTACCCAGCAGTCGATTAACTTTTTAACTAAGTTGTTTTATCTTCGTACTTAGGTGATTAGACTTAAAATGGGTATTTTTTTTTGACTAAGGTCATCTTGACTTTAATAATTCTTCAAAATTAATGAAGTCGTCTTTGTTGACTTTTTGAATCTTGACTACAAAGCAAAAAAATAAAAAAAAGGTTTAACAAGTATATACGGCCGTAAGTTCGGCCAGGCCGAATCTTATGTACCCTCCACCACGGATTGCGTAGGAACTTCTACTAAAGGCTGTCATCCACAATCGAATTACTTGGGTTGCGATAACACTTGCCGATGGCAAGGTATCGTAAAACTTTTTAACACTGTCTTCTAAATTGTAAGTTAGCCCATACGGGGTATATATTAAACAAAAAAGCCGATTAATCTAGTTTGACAAAATTTTCTATAGAAATAAAATTTTGACAAAATTTTCTATAGAAATGAAACCTTGACAAAATTTTCTATAGAAATAAAATTTTGACAAAATTTTCTGTAGAAATAAAAATTTGACAACATTTTCTATAGAAATAAAAACTTGACAAAATTTTCTATAGAAATAAAATGTTGACAAAATTTTCTATGGAAGTAAAATGTTGACAAAATTTTCTATAGCAATACAATTTTGACAAAAATTTCTATAGAAATAAAATGTTGACAAAATTTTGTATAGAAATAAAATTTAGACAAAATTTTGTATAGAAATAAAATGTTGACAAAATTTTCTACAGAAATAAATTATTTACAAAATTTTCTATAGAAATAAAATTTTGACAAACATTTCTATAGAAATAAACTTTTGACAAAACTTTCTATAGAAATGAAATTTTAACAAAACTTTCTATAGTAATAAAGTTTGACAAAATTTTCTATGGAAATAAAGTTTTGGTAGATTACAAAATTTTCTATAGAAATAAAATTTTGACAAAATTTTCTATGGAAATAAAATTTTGACAAACATTTGTATAGAAATAAACTTTTGACAAAACTTTCTATAGAAATGAAATTTTGAAAAAACTTTCTATAGTAATAAAATTTTACAAAATTTTCTATGGAAATAAAGTTTTGGTAGATTATTTTTGGCGATATGGACCAATTTTTGTGTAATAAGTCATCGGCTATATATAACTAAAGACCGATATGGACCAATTTTTACATGGCTGTTAGAGGCCATATATTGACAAAATGTACCAAATTTCAACCATATCGGATGACTTTTGCTCCTCCAAGAGGTTCCGGACGTCAAATCTGGGGACGGTTTATATGGGAACTATATATAATTATGGACCGATATGGACCAATTTTTGCATGGTTGTTAGAGACCATATACTAACACCATGTACCAAATTTCAACTGGATCGGATGATTTTTGCTCTTCCAAGAGGCTCCGGAGGTCAAATCTGGGGATCGGTTTATATGGGGGCTATATATAATTATGGACCGATATGGACCAATTTTTGCATGGTTATTAGAGGCCGTAAACTAACATCAGGTACCAAATTTCAACCGGATCGGATGAATTTTGCCCCTCCAAGAGGCTCCGGAGGTCAAATCTGGGGATCGGTTTATATGGGGGCTATATATAATTATGGACCGATATGGACCAATTTTTGCATGGTTGTTAAAAACCGTATACTAAGACCACGTACTAAATTTCAACCGCATCGGATGAATTTTGCTCCTCCAAGAGGCTCTGGTGGTCAAATCTGGGGATCGGTTTATATGGGAGCTATATAATTATGGACCGATAATGACCAATTTTTGCATGGTTGTTAAAGGCCGTATACTAACATCAGGTACCAAATTTCAACCGGATCGGATGAATTTTGCCCCTCCTAAAGTCTCCGGAGGTCAAATCTGGGGATCGGTTTATATGGGGGCTATATATAATTATGGACCGATATGGACCAATTTTTGCATGGTTATTAGAGACCATATACTAACAGCAGGTACCAAATTTCAATCGGATCGGATGAATTTTGCCCCTCCAAGAGGCTCCGGAGGTCAAATCTGGGGATCGGTTTATATGGGGGCTATATATAATTATGGACCGATATGGACAAATTTTTGCATGGTTGTTAGAGACCGTATGCTAAGACCACTTACCAAATTTCAACCGGATCGGATGAATTTTGCTGCTCCGGGAGGCTCCCCAAGCCAAATTTGGGGATCGGTTTATATGGGGGCTATACGTAAACGTGGTCCGATATGGCCCATTTTCAATACCATCCGACCTACATCAATAACAACTACTTGTGCCAAGTTTCAAGTCGATAGCTTGTTTCGTTCGGAAGTTAGCGTGATTTCCACAGACGGACGGACAGCCGGACAGACGGACAGACGGACGGACGGACAGACGGACGGACGGACAGACGGACGGACGGACGGACATGCTTAGATCGACTCAGAATTTCACCACGACCCAGAATATATATACTTTATGGGGTCTTAGAGCAATATTTCGATGTGTTACAAACGGAATGACAAAGTTAATATACCCCCATCCTATGGTGGAGGGTATAAAAATATGAGGTGTTCTTCAACACTTTATTTTAAAGATTTTTTTTACTTGCATAACACAATTTCTAGTTGAAGTCTATTCTTAATTGGGAAATTTAAGTTTTCGTTAAAACGTTTTCAAATGACTTGGACAGCAAATGAAGAGAAAAGCTGAAAAAGCGAATAAATTAAAATTTGTTTCCTACAAAAAAGTACGCAAAGCTCACATTTAAAAGAGAATTGTATCTTAAATATATCCTTATTGCAACTCTCCGCTTCTTTGGCACGGAATCAATATCAAAATCATAAGAGTACAGACAAAATCAATGGGGCCGAGCATGTTTTTTTTAGAGCATGAAATCGAAAGATTGGGCTATACGGAATCTATACCAAATTTCATCATCATTTCATAAGAAATTTTACTAAATTTGAGGAAAATTGGTTATAGCTAAGTTTTTGTTTATTTTTATAAATATTTTTTATCAATGAATAAAATGTTGTTTATTAAATTAAATTCTTAATCTCTGAGAAGAAATCAGTATTAGTATTTCCAATTTAACAGTTGATTGAAGTTGAAAATGTTTCAATGAATAAATTAATTGATACAATTAACTTTTTAATCAAGATAGAACATTAAGTTAATTAAGTCAATGATTAAAAATTTTTAAATTTTTAGTTAAACAATTAATTGCTGCAATTAAATTTTTAATCAAACTCGGTCAGTTCATTTGTTTTTATACCCTCCATCATAGGATGGGGGTATATTAACTTTGTCATTCCGTTTGTAACACATCGAAATATTGCTCTAAGACCCCATAAAGTATATATATTCTGGGTCGTGGTGAAATTCTGAGTCGATCTAAGCATGTCCGTCCGTCCGTCCGTCCGTCCGTCTGTTGAAATCACGCTAACTTCCGAACGAAACAAGCTATCGACTTGAAACTTGACACACAAAGTTGTAATCGATGTAGGTCGGATGGTATTGAAAATGGGCCATATCGGTCCATATAAAGGGACCCTCAGATTTGGCTTGTGGAGCCTCTAACAGAAGTATATTTCATCCGATCGGGCTGAAATTTGGTATATGGTCTCTAATAACCATGCAAAAATTGGTCCACATCGGTCCATAATTATATATAGCCCCCATATAAACCGATCCCCAGATTTAGCTTGTGGAGCCGCTAAGAGAAGCATATTTCATCCGATCCGACTGAAATTTGGTACATGGTATTGGTAGATGGTCTCTAACAATCATGCAAAAATTGGTTCACATAGGTCCATAATTATATATAGCCCCCATATAAACCGATCCCCAGATTTGGCTTGTGGAGCCTGTAAAAGAAGCAAATTTCATCCGATCCAGCTGAAATTTGGTACATGGTGTTAGGTTAGGTTAGGTTAAAGTGGCAGCCCGATTAAGATTCAGGCTCACTTAGACTATTCAGTCCATTGTGATACCACATTAACTAAAAGTACCTATTACATATGGGCACTTCTAGTTTTAACCGCTGAACCTTCTTGATTATTTTTCTTTGTTGAACCAACCAGATTGTTCCAAAAATATTAGCAGACTGCTTAAGTTAACGTTTTCCAGATCCGCCAGTAATCTGAAGCTATATGCTCCTAAAAGTTGCTTGCGCTTTACACAAAATGCAGGACACTCACACAAGAGGTGTTTAATTGATTCTTTTTCCTCCGCATCATGACAGCTCATACAATAGTCATTATACTTCGCGCCAATAGTTTTTGCAAAATCTCCTATCAGGCAGCGACCCGTTATAGCAGATATCAGGAGTGATATCTGACGTCTCGAGAACATTAGCATATCTAGTGTGCGGTTTAAGTTGAAATGGGGCCATATTTGCTTGGTGTCGTTACAACCCTTGCAATTCTCCCATCGAACATTTGCCATCATAACAGCCTTCTCACGCAGCATGAGCTTGCAGGTAGCTAGGGGCATACCAACAAATTCTAGTTCCCCTGGAATATGTAAGGTAGTCCCTAGCCTTGCCAACTCATCCGCTTCACAGTTCCCCGGTATGTTCCTATGGCCAGGCACCCATATTAGGTGAATATTGTACTGCTCAGCCATCTCATTGAGAGATTTGCGGCAATCGATGGCCGTTTTCGAGTTGAGGAACACAGAGTCCAAGGATTTTATTGCAGGTTGACTGTCTGAGTATATATTAATGCCCACATGTTTTGGAACATTACTTCTCAGCCAATTCGCCACCTCTCTTATTGCTAATATTTCAGCCTGAAAAACACTACAGTGATCAGGTAATCTTTTCGCTATTCGAAGTTCCAGATCTTTAGAATATACTCCGAAACCCACTTGGCCATCCAATTTGGAGCCATCAGTGTAGAAATCTATATATCTTTTATTCCCCGGGGTCCGTGTACACCACGCCTCACTGTTGGGAATTAGAGTCTCAAACTTTTTGTCGAAAAGTGGACTCGCCAAAGTGTAATCCACTACGTTAGGCACATCTGGCATTATTTTGAGGACCGAACTGTGACCGTAACTTTTTTCCGACCACAGCGATAGCTCGCGCAACCGCACAGCCGTTGTTGCAGCTGACTGTTTGGCCAAAATGTCTAAAGGCAATAGATGCAGTATGACATTAAGGGAGTTTGTTCCTGTCTTGCTGAATGCACCTGAGATACACAAGCACGCCATACGCTGAACTTTATCTAAACCTGTCGGTTGCTGAAGTGCCGGCCACCAGACTACAACACCATATAGCATTATAGGTCTAACCACTGCCGTGTATAGCCAATGTACAATTTTTGGTTTCAGTCCCCACTTTTTCCCTATTGCCTTTTTGCACGAGTATAAAGCTACCGTTGCTTTCCTCGCCCTTTGGTGTTGGTAGATGGTCTCTAACAATCATGCAAAAATTGGTCCACATCGGTCCATAATTATATATAGCCCCCATATAAACCGATCCCCAGATTTGGCTTGCGAAGCCTCAAAGAGAAGCAAATTGCATCCGATCTGGCTGAAATTTGGTACATGATGTTGGTATATGGTCTCTAACAACCATGCAAAAATTGGTCCACATCGGTCCATAAGTATATATGGACCCCATATAAACCGATCTCCAGATTTGGCTTGTGAAGCCTCAAAGAGAAGCAAATTGCATCCGATCCGCCTGAAATTTGGTACATGATATTGTTATAAGGTCTCTAATAACCATGCAAAAATTGGTCCACATCGGTTCATAATTATATATAGCGCCCATATAAGCCGATCCCCAGATTTGGCTTGCGAAGTCTCCAAGAGAAGCAAATTTCATCCAATCCGGTTGTAATTTTGAACATGGTGTTAGTATATGATCTTTAACAACCGTGCCAGAATTGGTCCATATCGGTCCTCCAGATTTGACCTCCGGAGCCTCTTGGAGGAGCAAAATTCATCCGATCCGGTTCAAATTAGGAACGTGGTGTTAGTATATGGTCGCTAACAACCATACATGGTTGCCACTAGAGCCAAAAATAATCTACCAAAATTTTATTATATAGAAAATTTTGTCAAAATTTTATTTCTATAGAAAATTTTGTCAAAATTTTATTTCTAGAGAAAATTTTGTTAAAATTTTATTCGGTTCATAACAAAATTTTCATCATTGTCAAAATTTTAATTTCTATAGAAAATTTTGTTCAAATTTTATTCGGTTCATAATCATGGTTGCCACTCGAACCAAAAATAATCTACCAAGATTTTATTTCTATAGAATATTTTGTCAAAAGTCTATTTCTATAGAAAATTTTGTTAAAATTTTAGTTCTGTAGAAATTTTTGTCAAAATTTTCTTTCTATAGAAAATTTTGTCAAAATTTTTATTTCTATAGAAAATTTTATTTCTATAGAAAATTTTGTTAAAATTTTATTTCTGTAGAAAATTTTGTCAAAATTTTATGTCTACTTTGTCAAACTGAATTATATACGTATTGGATCGCTCTTTTTTGATTTAATATATACCACGTATGGACTTACATACAATTTAGAAGATGGTGTTAGGAGGTTTTAAGATACCTTGCACGCGTTACCGCAACTTAAGTAATTCGATTGTGGATGGCAGTGTTTAGAAGAAGTTTCTACGCAATCCATGATGGAGGGTACATAAGCTTCGGCCTGGCCGAACTTACGGCCGTATATACTTGTTTTTTTTTAATGTTTAATTAAAAATTTATTTAAAACAATCAGTTGTTAAAAAGACTAAAAACACTAACCCCCATTTTCATGAAGCTCCGTTTATGCTACGTTAGCTAACGAACTTTTAAACCGAACAATTGACATATCTGTCATATGGTCTACTTATTCCATATGCCAGTTAGGAGCTTAACTGCCATATGGAATATGACTTTTCAGTTTAAGTCAACTGGAGCAAAGATATTTGCAATTTACGTTCTGTTAACTGAGAGTTAAAACCTTGAAAATGGCCGTTAGTCAGTTAAGAGAGTAATTGAAAATATTTACGTTTTTAATGAAAACAATATAAATATGAGTTTTGCAAAAAACATCAATTACATTTTTAATTGGATCAATTAAACAATTAATTGAAATTCTCAAATGAAATCAATTAATTTTTTAAACAAGTATTTTTTAATGTCCAATTAAAACTGTGATTGATACTATAATTTTCGTGATTGAAGACATTTCAATCAGAAAAATTTTTTTGTGAGAGGAAAGAAATTTTTATTGAAGTAAATTTCACCCAGAGAAGAAATTTCACCTCAAACATGTTTCAAGAGCAAAATGTTATTTTTGGATGGAGACCATGTAACATGTTTGTCGCAAAAATGTTGTTTTCTCGGCAAACATAATATTTTTTCCGAAACCATATCCATAATTTCCTAGAAAATAACATGGTTGCAGCGAACATGTTACATGGTCACCATCCAAAAATAAGATTTTGCTCTTGAAACATGTTTGAGGTGATCATATTCCTTCTCTGGGTGTTTATTATTTAAAAAAATTAACTTAACAGAAATAAAATGGCTAAACTAAATTGATGAATTTTTTATACCCTCCACCATACGATGGGGGGTTATATTAAATTTGTCATTCCGTTTGTAACACATCGAAATATTGCTCTAAGACCCCATAAAGTATATATATTCTGGGTCGTGGTGAATTTCACGACGCCACGTCCGTCCGTCTGTTGAAATCACTCTAACTTCCGAACGAAATAAGCTATCGACTTGAAACTTGGCACAAGTAGTTGTTATTGATATAAGTCGGATGGTATTGCAAATGGGCCATGTCAGACCATTTGTACGCATAGCCCCCATATAATCCGACCCCCAGATTTGACTTCCGGAGCCTCTTGGAGGAACAAGTTTCATCCGATCCGGTTGAAATTTGATACGTGGTATTAATATATGGTCTCTAATAACCATGCAAAAATTTATCCATATCGATCAATAATTATATATAGTCCCCACATAAACCGATCCCCAGATTTGACCTGCGGAGCCTCTTGGAAGAGCAAAATTCATCCAATTGGGTTGAAATTTGGTACATTGTGCTAGTATATGGTCGCTAACAACCATGCCGGAATTGGTCCATGTCGGCCTATAGTTTTATATATTTAGCTCCCAGGTAAACCGATCCCAAATCACACAAAAATTGCTCCATATCAGTTCATAATTGTACATAGCCGCCATATAAAGCCAGCCCCATATTTCAATTCTCGCTTTCTAATTACCACGCAAAAGTTCTTATCGGTTCGTAATTATTTGTGCACTTCCCTATATACAGGTCAAGAACTGAATTATATACGTATTTAATCCGCCTTTTTTGTGTAATATCGCAGCAGAAAAATTTGAAGTTCTTCTAAAGGCACAACTTTGAAAGCACTTCCAAAAATGTCCTCCCAAAGATGTTCTTTATTTTAACTGCAGAGGAAGTTCAATTGAGTAAATTTTTTTATAACTCGCTTTTTCCATATTTTTAATAGGAAATTTAAATTTTTTTGTTTCAAATGGGCTAAAACAGATTAAGAATTAATAAAATGATGCAAATTATAAAAATTTTGAAGAAAGAAATGCTAAAAACTTTCTAGAAAAATTGCGAATTTTTGCAAATATTTGATGTTAAACATTCCTGACATGCGTTATAATCCAAAAAGAACATTTTCACTACTTTTTTGGCGACGCTTTTTTTGCTGGGATATACCATGTATGGACTAATTGACAATTTATAAGACGATGTTAAGAAGTTTTAAGATACCTTGCATTCACAGAAAAAAATTTCACGGAAATTTTTCCAATTAAAATTTTAGTTGAGTTTTAAAAATATTCAATTAAAAATTTAATTGATTCAGCAAATTTTTCAATTGAAACAAAAATCAATCACAAAAATTAATAGTATCAATTAATTTTTTAATTGGATCAATTAATTTTTCAATTGACCTTTTAATTGACCTTTTAATTGACCTTCAATTAATATTTTTAATTGATACTATCATTTCTGTGATTGAAAACATTTCAATTAAAAAATTAATTGGATCAATTAATTTAGTGATTGAATCAGAAATTGTGTGTTCGGTAAGTATTACCACAACCCAATTAATTCGATTATGGATGACAGTCTTTAGTAGAAGTTTCTACACAATCCATGGTGGAGGGCACATAAAATTCGGCGGGGCCGAACTGACGGCCGTATATAAATTGTTTTCCTTTATTTTTGGAGGCACATATTTCTGGGTATATACGAGTTATATGTGACCAATAAGCCACACTGCGGGTAATTATTCTTCAGAATTATAGCAGAAGACAAACTGGAGACATGCTATAGGCTATAAATTAATTGATATCTCATATCCAAATTGGTTGCACTTGTACAGAATGGCTAATATGTAATGCAACAAAGTAAAGTGCTATGTTTTCTCACTTTTTTATGCAGTCCATCATTGGATTGGTGGGGTAATACAAACTCAAAAAAAAAAGTGAACCTTCTAGGGCGCTTAAGTCTATTTGCTGTCTTTACTGGTTCAAGGAATTATTGTGTTTTGAGAACATTTCCTTGACTTTAAAAATCCTTTGTTTTAACTCGAACTTAGTACACACCATTAGAGAAACCTACTCTGCCTTGGTCGCGAGTTCAACTTCCAAAAATGATCTTGCCTTTTCTCATTTAAAGAGAAATGTTTATATCATTTCTCTTTAAATTATGCATACATCAGGTCTAGAGAAAAATTACTTAGCTCCGCCAAAATGCTTAAATCGAAATATAATTGAATTTACATAATAATTTTTTTATACAAGAACATAATGTTTTCTTTTCTGGCGACAAACATGGGTTTGTCGCAACGATGTTTCTTGTTTCTTGGAAATTAAGGATCTGAGTTAGCCAAACATGCCTATGTTTGGCGAGGAAACAATAGTTTTGCCACGAAAATGTTCTATACTCCCCAACCAAAAATAACATTATGCTCTTGAATATAAATAAATGTTCATATTCCTTCTCTGCGTGTAATCCCTATATGTGACGACAATTCAGAAGCACCCCCATGAAGCATTGCGTAAATATACAATCTTTGTAGTTATTTCAATCGCAATCCGATCCCCAGATTTGACTTCGTGAGCCTCTTGGGAGGCAAATTTCATACAATTTCTGACCTCTGCACCTCTTCAGCCAACACTTTTTAAGCTCTCATATGTTTATGCTGATTTGTCATTCTTATCAATACTTTAGTGAAATTTGTCAGTATGCTAATGGCTTCTTTGATAATGTTATCAAACTATGTTTGACAATGTTTACACAAACATATGTATATTTTTTATTAATTTGGGCTGTACACGAATTTTGTTTTTTGAGAACAATAGGTCACACTGCGGGTAATCATTTCTCAGATGAATCGCAATTAGAGCAGAAAACAAACTGAAGACAAGTTATAGGCTACAAATTAATTGATATCACATGTCGAATTTTGGTGCACGTGTAGAACAAAAAGATTTAATGTTACGTACAATGCGATACGATCACACGCTCAAACTAATAAAACAAGTGTTTGTGGCCGAATAAAAATACATATCAGTAGCTCTTGATTATAATTTCAAATTGAAAGCAAACATAGCGTACCAAATATGAGCTACATATTGGATGCGCAACATAATAGTGCAGGACTGACAACAGATGACGTAGTCCGGAATATACGCATCAGTCGTTACTGAAACTATAGTCATGTCATAACCTCATTTCATAGCCTCAATTTTCGGTATGTGTTAGTTACCCGGAGTCTAAGAAATACCGTTTTTTGGATCTCAATATGTGACACTTTCGACTCCACAAAACAGCATTTGCGGGAAGAAATGGATTCGAAAAACTATCTCAAACGAAAACATATATAAACGAATCTTATGTAACCTCCACTATGGATTGCGTACAAATTTCTACAAAAGACTACTATCGCATTACTTCAGTTGCGGTAACAGTTGCCAATAACAAGGTATCTTGAAACTTCTAATCGTCGTCTTCTAAATTGTAAGTTGTGAGTCCATAGGGTTGTTAGTTGTAGTGGCAGGCTCACTTAGACTATTCAGTCCATTGTGATACCACAGTGGTGAACTTGTTTATACCCTCCTCCATAGGATGAGGGAATATTAACCTTGTCATTCTGTTTGTAACACATCGAATTATTGGTCTAAGATCCCATAAAGCATATATATTCTGGGTCGTGGTGAAATTCTGAGTCGATCTAGCGATGTCCGTCCGTTTGCCTGTTGAAATCTCTTCCGAACAAAACCATATATCGACTTGATACTTGGCACAAGTAGCTGTTAATGATGTACGTAGGTGCACGCAAAAAAATAATTCTTTCCTCCCAAACGAAATTTTAGACAAACAAAGTTCGTTTCTCATTTGCTTTTCGCTGTAAGGAAGTGCATTTGGAAGAAAAGTATATACTTTTTGTGATAAACGTTTATTCTATTCCAGGATATTAAAATAATTTCGTAAAGACTAACTCAAAAAAACATTGTTTTCTTGCTAATTGCATTTTCCCTCACATACACGAGGTTTTTTAGTTCTTAACACCTTTTCCTATAATACCAACAATGTGGAAGATTTTATAAATTTTTAAAATTTTTTTACCTTTCGCCTGGACGGAGTATCGAACCGCGGACCATGGACTTTGTAAGCCAACACACTAACCACTGAGCTATGTACCTGTTATGGTCATCAATAGATAATTATCCATATAAGTTATATTTATATAGCATAGCTTGCGGCGCCCACGAACCGAATAAACAAAGTTTATTTAACAGAAACAAACATTTAGTTTGGCACCGTGGAGCAGTGGTTGCTACGTCCGACTTGCATGCCAAGGGTCGTGGGTTCGATCCCTGCTTCGACCACAGTTTTTTTTGTTTTTTTTTTTACATATATTCCAGATATGTTCGGAAGATTCCGAAAAAATGTTCAACATTACATTGTACTATATTAAATTTTGAACTGTAAAATGTGTCTTATTAAAGACCTACAGTCAGAAAAGAACAGTGTTTGATATAAACGAAATGGACTGTGTTGTTGTTTCAAAAATAACTTTTTTTATTGAAAAAATAAAAATTTTGTAACAAACGAATTTTTTTGGTGATAAATGTTTAAAAGTTTCGAAGCAATTCAAAAAACTCTAACAAAAGAAAAACGTTTTCGGTACACGTTTTCCAAACGTTTTTTTTTTTCTTTGCGTGTGGGATGGTATAGCAAATGGGTCATATCGGACCACTTTAACATATAGCACTCATATAAACCAATCCCAGATTTGGATTGGCAATGTTACCCGTTCTGGTTGAAATTTAGTGCGTGTTGCCCTCTAAAACCCATGAAAAAATTGGTCGATATCGGTTCTTAATTATGTATAGCCTCAATAAAAACCGACCGCCAGATTTGAACTCAAGTATATCTTGGAGGAGTAAATTTCACTCGATCCAGTTGAAATTTGGTACATGATATTGGTATATGCTCGCTAACAACCATGCCAAAATTGGTCCATATTTGGCCCATATTCGTCATCTTAATACCTTTCAACAACAACAATATAATCGGACATTTCTAACTCGAGATATAATTTGTTTAGTGAAAAAAGAGGGAAAAACTAAAAATAACGGGATATCTCAAAAACTGTTCCATACAATTTTTTTAAAAAATGTTTTTTTTTCGAATTCAGCAGATCAAAATACGTAAGAAAAGTTGCCTCTCATCAAGTGTACATGATTTTTTTTTTGTAAAGTAGTGTATTTATATATCGCCCCCATCATTGGGGGGCGATCGACTGCCGCAAATCTCTCAACGAGATGGCTGAGCAGTACAATATTCACCTAATATGGGTGCCTGGTCATAGGAACAAACCGGGGAACTGTCAAGCAGATGAGTTAGCAGGGCTAGGAACTACCTTACATATTCCAGGGGAACTAGAATCTGTTGGTATGTCTCTGGCAACCTGCAAGCTCTTACTGCGTGAGAAGACCGTCATGATGGGAAATTTTCGATGGGAGAATTGCAAGGGTTGTAAGGACACCAAGCAAATATGGCCCCATTTAAACTTGAACCGCACACTGCGAATAGATATGCTAGTGTTCTCGAGACGTCGGATATCACTTCTGATATCTGCTATAACGGGTCGCTGCCTGATAGGCGAATTTACAAAAACTATTGGGGCGAAGGAAAAGGAATCAATTAAACACCTCTTGTATGAGTGTCCTGCATTTTGTGTAAGGCGTAAGAAAATTTTAGGGGCATATAGCTTTAGATTACTGGCGGACATGGAAAACGTTAACTTAAGCAGCCTGTTAATGTTTTTGGAACAATCTGGTTGGTTCAACAAAAGAAAATAATAGAGAAAGTTCAGTGGTTAAAACTAGAAGTGCCCATATGTAATAGGTGCTTTTAGTTAAATGTGGTATCACAATGGATTGAATAGTCTAAGTGAGCCTGAAACTAAATCGGGCTACCACTTTAACCTAACCTAACCTATAATTGGGGGGTGCTAAGCTAATTGGTATATGAACGAAGAAGACTGTTTTCCCTATGTTTGGGTGTAAAAATTATATGTTTGGAACTCAAATTTTTAACACATTATTTTTAGGTGCAAGCATATAATGTTCGTAAACTAACAGTATATGTTTGGGACATATATGTAAATATGTTGGAACATCTTATGTTTGGGGCATAACATTTGTGTAAATATAATATGTTTGGATGCAAACATATATTAATTCAGAAATTGCCTATAAACATATATGTGTTTAGAAAGAGAGACCGAGAGAGTATGAAGTAAAACAAGTATATACGGCCGTAAGTTCGGCCAGGCCGAATCTTATGTACCCTCCACCATGGATTGCGTAGGAACTTCTACTAAAGGCTGTCATCCACAATCGAATTACTTGGGTTGCGATAACACTTGCCGATGGCAAGGTATCGTAAAACTTTTTAACACTGTCTTCTAAATTGTAAGTTAGTCCATAAGGGGTATATATTAAACAAAAAAAAGGCCGATTAAGTACGTATATAATTCAGTTTGACAAAATTTTCTATAGGAATAAAATTTTGACAAAATTTTCTATAGAAATAAAAACTTGACAAAATTTTCTATAGAAATAAAATGTTGACAAAATTTTCTATGGAAGTAAAATGTTGACAAAATTTTCTATAGCAATAAAATTTTGACAAAATTTTCTATAGAAATAAAATGTTGACAAAATTTTCTATAGAAATAAAATGTTGACAAAATGTTCTATAGAAATAAAATGTTGACAAAATTGTCTATAGAAATAAAATGTTGACAAAATTTTCTACAGAAATAAATTTTTTACAAAATTTTCTATAGAAATAATATTTTGACAAAATTTTCTATGGTAATAAAATGTTGACAAACATTGCTATAGAAATAAACTTTTTACAAAACTTTCTATAGAAATGAAATTTTGACAAAACTTTCTATAGTAATAAAATTTGACAATTTTTACATGGCTGTTAGAGGCCATATACTAACGAAATGTACCAAATTTCAACCGCATCGGATGACTTTTGCTCCTCCAAGAGGCTCCGGAGGTCAAATCTGGGGATCGGTTTATATGGGAGCTATATATAATTATGGACCGATATGGACCAATTTTTGCATGGTTGTTAGAGACCATATACTAACACCGCGTACTAAATTTCAATTGGATCGGATGAATTTTGCTCATCCAAGAGGCTCCAGAGTTCAAATCTGGGATCGGTTTATATGGGAGCTATATATAATTATGGACCGATATGGACCAATTTTGGCATGCTTGTTAGAGACCGTATACTAACATCATGTACCCAATTTCAAACGGATCGGATGAATTTTGCCCCTCCAAGAGGCTCCGGAGGTCAAATCTGGGGATCGGTTTATATGGGAGCTATATATAATTATGGACCGATATGGACCAGTTTTTGCATGGTTGTTAGAGACCATATACTAACACCACGTACCAAATTTCAATCGGGTAGGATGAAGTTTGCTCCTCCAAGAGGCTCCGGGGGTCAAATCTGGGGATCGGTTTATATGGGAGCTATATATATTTATGGACCGATATGGACCAATTTTTGCATGGTTGTTAGAGACCGTATACTAACATCATGTAGCCAATTTCAAACGGATCGGATGAATTTTGCCCCTCCAAGAGGCTCCGGAGGTCAAATCTGGGGATCGGTTTATATGGGAGCTATATATAATTATGGACCGATATGGACCAGTTTTTGCATGGTTGTTAGAGACCATATACTAACACCACGTACCAAATTTCAATCGGGTAGGATGAAGTTTGCTCCTCCAAGAGGCTCCGGGGGTCAAATCTGGGGATCGGTTTATATGGGAGCTATATATATTTATGGACCGATATGGACCAATTTTTGCATGGTTGTTAGAGACCGTATACTAAGACCACGTACCAAATTTCAACCGGATCGGATGAATTTTGCTGCTCCGGAAGGCTCCGCAAGCCAAATTTGGGGATCGGTTTATATGGGGGCTATACGTAAACGTGGGCCGATATGGCCCATTTTCAATACCATCCGACCTACATCAATAACAACTACTTGTGCCAAGTTTCAAGTCGATAGCTAGTTTCGTTCGGAAGTTAGCGTGATTTCCACAGACGGACGGACAGCCGGACAGACGGACAGACGGACGGACATGCTTAGATCGACTCAGAATTTCACCACGACCCAGAATATATATACTTTATGGGGTCTTAGAGCAATATTTCGATGTGTTACAAACGGAATGACAAAGTTAATATACCCCCATCCTATGGTGGAGGGTATAAAAATAGAAGTAACTAATTGGCGCCTTAAAAATATATACAACCAGAGAAAAATCTCATTAAAATTTTTTCTATCTGTGTATGCCTGAGGTGAAATATAATATGTTCAAACAATACAAACAGTATTTTGTTTGGAACAATCCTGAAAATATATATGCTTGAAGCAGAATGTGTTTGGGTTATATGTTACAGAAGTGTGCTCGCTAACAACCATGCCAAAATTGGTCCATATTGGTCGATAATTATATATCGTCCCCATCATTGGAGTAGCTAGGGGGTCCTGGGGGTGCTAAGCTAATTGGTAGGATGTCTTAGGACCATACAACACTCAGAAAAATTAGAAAAATTTACTAATGACAGCAACTTTTAGAGCAAGCTTCACCTGATTTCAAATTTCATCAACATCAGAAGTAATGAAACATCTATTCAAAACGGCGGAATTGATGTGGGTAGATATTTTTTTGTTTTTTACATGAACCCTGTATGATACAAATGAATGATAAAGATTTACGAAATTCCTGTCTCCCACCTTTTTTGCCTTTTACAACATTTATTATATCCTGTAAGATTTCTGGAAATTTTATTTTTTGAGGAACTGAATTCAGCTAATTCAATTTAATTTCCAATTCAATCTATTTAAAGTTTACATTCAATATAGTTATATATATATATATCTAAAGTTTAGTTCTTGCTTTGATATATGTTCTATATCATCAAAATTAATTGGTAATTTTTTTGCATAAATTTCTCATAGAAAACTCCATATTTGTAGCATTGCGAAAAAATCCTACTGATTTATTAACGTGAGACATTGCAATGTTAATTGGAAATTCATTTGAACAACATGATTTGAAAGAACCTGACAGTTATGACAGAAGTGGTGTTAAATGTCAAATATTTGCTAAATGTTAACAAACCAACCAAAATTAACAAATATTATGACATATGGCAATGTTGGTGGTGTCAGTGTTCATTGTGCTGATGGTGCCTCGCTAGTTTTGGTGGTTAAACGTCACTAATATCAACTCAGGCAAATAGAAACCAGGGAACTGCTGTAATGTAAACTACTTCATAACATATGACGCCAGAGCGGTTTGTATAAAATATGCAAAATAGTTCGTACAATAGGATGGATTGAACACAATGGGCAGTGGGTTGACTGACTAAGCAAAAGTTTGTTTGATAAAATCGAATATTATTTTTGTGTCTGTACCCTAAATCACTATGTCAGGGTATAATAACTTTGATCTGCAAAAAAATGTGTCTACTAGAAATATTGGTTTTATACCAAATATACCCATCCACTCATAATTACCTCCTGAGTCGAACTAGCGCTTGATTCTCGTCCCACTGCCTGCCCATGTATGTGTTGTTCGCAAGATTCCGAACGCAACCGATTAAGCAATTTTAATGAAATTTTGTGCAGGGTGTTGTTTTCGCGCTATTGAATTTAGACATGGAATCAAAATTATAAAAAACCCCAAATAAAGGGTGATTTCTTAAAGCTATATGAAAATTAAAAAAAGTATATACAATTTAAAAAATGCATTAAAATTATTTAAATCGATAGTACGGCCCATTATTTAAATCGATAGTACGGCCCATGTAAGTTAATGTATGAAGATTATTTTATGTAAATCTTGACCGCGACTGCGCTTTAAATGGTCCAGCTGTATAGCCCAGTTTTGGAATACTCTTTCCAACATTTCAGCCGGTATCTCACGAATAAAGGCTTCAAAGTTGAATTCTAATCACGGTGCTATTCGAGCCAAAAATAATCTACCACAATTGGGAACACATTTTACCAGAAAACTTCCAAACGAAAAAAAACTTATTTTGCAAAATTTTATTTTTTTGGTTGTTATTGTTGGTTTACTCTTCCATCATTATTGTTGTTTTTGATATCAGCTTAAAACAACGCATTGACTAAACTACAAGTGTTGCTTAACCAAATTTGAACATTTTATTTTTATAGAAAATTTTGTCAAAAATGTATGTCTAAATAAAATTTTGTCAAATCTTTATTCTATAAAAAATTTTCTCAAAATCTTATTTTTCTAGAAAATTTCGTCAAAATTTTATTTCCATAGAAAATTTTGTCAAAATTGTGTTTTCATATAAAATTTGCCAAAATTTTATTTCTATAGAAAATATTGTCAAAATTTTATTTCCATAGAAAATTTGAGTTCTATAGAAAATTTTAGTTCTATAGAAAATTTTGTCAACATTTTATTTCTTTAGAAAATTTTGTCAAAATTTTATTTTTATAGAAAAATTTGTCACAATTTTATTTTTATAGAAAATTTTGTCAAAATTTTATATCAAGGTATCTTAAAAACTCCTAACACCGTCTTCTAAATTGTAGGTAAGTCCATACGTGGTATATATTAAATTAAAAAAGACCGATTGAATACATGCGTTCAGTTTGACAAAATGTT
Organism: Haematobia irritans; assembly: GCF_050003625.1. Lineage (NCBI taxonomy): Eukaryota > Metazoa > Arthropoda > Insecta > Diptera > Muscidae > Haematobia > Haematobia irritans. The sequence continues at coordinate 136,743,560 of NC_134398.1, read as the reverse complement.
CTATAGAAATAAAATTTTTACAAAATTTTCTATAGAAATAAAATTTTTACAAAATTTTCTATAGAAATAAAATTTTAACCAATTTTTGTATAGAAATAAAATTTAGACAACATTTTTTATAGAAATAAAATTTTGACAAAATTTTCTATAAAAATAAAATTTTGGTAGATTATTTTTGGCTCGAGTCGCAACCATGATTATGAACCGATATGGACCAATTTTTGTGTGATTGGAGATCGGCTATATATAACTATAGACAGATATGGATCAATTTTGATATGGTTGTTGGAGACCATATACTAACACCATGTTCCAAATTTCAACTGGATCGGATGAAATTTGCTCCTCTTTGAGGGGGCTATATATAATTACACTAGCCAACAGTCGTTTTGTGAATTGGTTCTAGCATAATTTTTCTCATAGATTTCAGCTATACGCAAAAAACCAAAATTGCTGTTAGCATCGTGTTTTATATTTTATATGAATTTTTATATGGTTTTTTCTGCCACATTTTTACTAAAAAACGCCGTTTTTTAACTTTTTTAAGCCGCCAACATCCAAACGACTTACCCGAATTGAAAATTTTCTGAGAATGAGTTGTAGACGGCTCAATTTTCTTTAATTTGAGTAGTAGTAGGGTCAAATAGGTCAAAGAAGACGAAAGATATGCTTAAAACTGTAAGTATACCTCCAAAAATTAAAAAAAAGTTCAGAAATTTGTATCTCGAAAACCAATCGACAGAAAATTTTTTAAAACTCATTTTTGTGTTTAGTAGGTCAAAATCAATGAGAAAAATTATGCTAGAAACAAATAACAGAGAAAATTTTGTTATTTGTGACCTAGTGTTATGAACTAATGAGGACAAATTTTTGCGGGTTGTAAGAGGCAAGATACCAACACTATGTACCAAATTGCAGCCGGATCGGATAAAATTTGCTTGTCTTTGAGACTCCGCAATCCAAATCTGGGGAACGGTTTATATGGGGGCTATATATAATTATGGACCGATGTGGACCAATTTTATAGTTAGAGAATAGTTAGTTTTTTTTAAAATATTTTTATTTTTCAATATAATCTCCTGAAACTTCAATACTCTTAGTCCAACGCCTTTCTAGCAATTAAATCCCTTGATTAAAATAGTTTTCCTCAAGGTCTTCAAAATAGTGGTTTAGAACTGTAATTGCATCTTCATTTGAGGTAAAACGCTTGCCAGCAAGGATTTTTTTTAGATTTGGGAACAAGTAAAAGTCACTGGGAGCTAAATCAGGAGAATAAAGTGGGTGGTCAAGCAACTCGTACTTTAATTCGTTGATTTTAGCCATTGTTAAAACACTCTTGTGCGCTGGTGCGTTGTCTTGATGAAAAATTATTTTTTTTTGTGTTGTAAGCTAGGGCGCTTTTCTCGAATTTGTACATTTAATTGATCCAAAAGGTTGTAATAGTACCCTGAATTTATTGCTTTACCCTTTTGCAGATAGTCAATCAATAAAATACCTTTGAAGTCCCAAAAAACCTTACCAGCCGATTGAATTGTTTTTGCCTTCTTTGGGGCACTTCCTCCACCTTCAGTCCATTGTTTGGATTGTTCTTTTGTCTCTAGAGTATAGTGGTGGATTCATGTCTCATCATGAACAGTTATGAAACGACGCCTAAAATCCATTTTATTTCGCTTAAAACGATCCAAACAAGCTTGAGAAATGTTCATTCTTATGCGTTTTTGATCGACTGTTAACAAATGCGGCACCCATCTTGCAGAAAGCTTTTTCATCTGTAGTTCTTCATGCAAAATTAAATGGACTCGATCATTTGAGATGCCCATGATAGTAGCAATTTCACGCACTTTTATTCGTCGATCATTTAATACCATATCATGCACTTTGGCTACAATTTCTGTTGCTGTTTTTGGACGTCCACTACGTGGTTCATCTTCAATGCTTTTCCGACCACGTTTAAATTCACCAGCCCAATTTTTTACTGTTGCATATGAAGGAGCACTTTCGCCTAACACATTCACCATATCATTATGAATTTCTTGTCCCGATAAACCTTTTTTATGTAAATATTTAATGACAGCACGCATTTCTAATTTTTCCGTTGTAAAAAAATTGCGGATGCGTTTTTTTTTAACACCTGTTTCTATATGTTAAATTTTGTTTCAGATCGAAACAAAATTTAACATGTGTTCATAACAGAGGTGGAAGTTTCCAAAACACTTAACTTTTTTCTGTTTATACGCCGCTTTTTGTACTAGGCTAAGAAGTTTCCGAACTGCCCTCGTATACCAACACCATGTACCAAATTTCAGCCGGATCGGATGAAATTTGCTTCTCTATGAGGCTCTGCAATCCAAATCTGGGGATCGGTTTATATGGGGGCTATATGTAATTATGGACCGATGTGGACCAATTTTTGCATGGTTGTTGGAGACCATATACCAAATTTCAGCCGGATGGGATGAAATTTGCTTCTCTTTGAGGCAAGCCAAATTAGGAGGTCCGTTTGTATGGGGCTATACGTAAAAGTGGACCGATATGGCCCATTTGCAATACCGTCCGACCTACATCGATAACAACTACTTGTGCCAAGTTTCATCCTATGATGGAGGATATAAGAAATCAATAATCCATTGTTTCTACGACCTCAAGCCGAACCAAATTAATAATCAGAAAAATTTTATTTCTATAGAAAATTTTTTCAAAAATTTATTTCCATAGAAAATTTTGTCAAAAATTTATTTCCATAGAAAATTTTGTCAAAATTTTATTTCTATAGAAAATATTGTCAAAATTTTATTTTTATATCAAAAATTGTCACAATTTTATTTCTATAGAAAATTTTGTAAATTTTTTTTTCTATAGAAATTTTGTCAAAATTTAATTTCTATAGAAAATATTGTCAACATTTTATTTCCATAGAAAATTTTGTCAAAATTTTATGCCTAAATAAAATTTTGTCAAATCTTTATTTAGGTAAAAATTTTTCTCAAAATCTTATTTCTATAGAAAATTTCGTCAAATTTTTTATTTCCATAGAAAATTTTGCTTCCATACGGAATTTGTCAAAAAAAAAATTTTTATAGAAAATTGTGTCAAAATTTTATTTTATAGAAATTTTTGTCAAAATTTTATTTCTTTAAAAAATTTTATCAAATTTTTATTTCTATAGAAATTTTGTCAAAATTTGATTTATATAGAGATTTTGTCAAAATTTTATTTCTATAGAAAATTTTGTGAAAATTTTGTTTCTATAAAAAATGTTAAAATTTTATTTCGCAATTTTTAGTATTGTTGACCAATTTTATGAATATTCTGATTAGTAAATTTGTTCCGATTGAGGTCATAGCAACAATCGTTTATTGTTTATTTATTTCCAATATTTCGGTTAGTGCCACTAACCATCTTCTGGTACACTGTGCGGTGTACACCGTACAGTGTACGGTGATTTGCGGAATGAACAGCAGCACAGGAACTCATATACAAAATCCCAGAAAGTGGTTTGTGGCACTAACCGAAATATTGGAAATAAATGTTAAAACAAATCAATAATCCACTGTTTCTATGACCTCAAGCCGAACCAAATTAATAATTATTAAATTTTTCTGATTATAATCAGAAAAATTTTATTTCTATAGAAAATTGTGTAAAAAAATTATTTCCATAGAAAATTTTGTCAACATTTTATTTGTATAGAAAGCTTTGTCAAAATTTTAATATTTTGCAAAATATAACAAAACATCAAGAATTCTACCAATCTATCAAACAGTAAAAAATCTATGATTTTTGGTAGAATTCTACCAATTGTGGCAACCGTGCTTCCAATGCGCCAATTGAAGAAGACTTGTCTGTATAGACATAGGCTTTAATATACACCCTCATAAAAAATCGCTTCTGTAACATATACTCCCAAACATATTTTGCTTCAAGCATATACATTTTTGGGTACTGCCCAAACATTTATATGTTTGATCTCTTCCAATATATAATATGTTTGAAAGCATATTGGTATAAACAATATATGTTTGGGTAGTCTAAGTTCCAAACATTTCGTATTTTTGCATCCAAATTCAATAATGTTGTCTTCCAAAAAACAATATGTTATTTTGTGAACATATAATGTGTTTGGAAGCATTTTGCACCCAAAAATATTATATGCTTAAAAAAATTCTCCCAAACAATATTGTGCTCAAAATTTTATTTATTTATTTATATATTTACAATCATAATGAATTATGAAAATAAACAGGTAATATAGGTGCTAACAACATAGGTTTTCGACCTGAATGCTCAAAATTTTGTTTCTGCCTAATTGTATATTCCCCCACATCTTTCTCACTTCCACGACATTTTTTAGTTCTTAGCACCTTTTTCTGTAATACAAACATTGTAGAAGAAATTATTCAATTATTTTATTTTAATTTTACCTTTTGCCGGTCGGGGATTCGAACAGCGGACCACACAGTTTGTAAGGATCAAAGAAGTAGCTGATCAATTGCCCAAGGAAAAATAAAATGTTAATTTTGTAATAACAAGCAACAACCACCAATTTAATTCAATATCGCTCCCTGTTAAATAGCGCTCCAAGCTACTAAACACATATATGTTTATAGGCTATTTCTAAATTAATATATGTTTGCATCCAAGCATATTATATTTACAAACATTTTATGTCCCAAACATAATATGTTTTAACATATTAACATATATGTCCCAAACATGTTATACTAGTTTATGAACATTATATGTTTGCACTCAAAAATATTGTGTTTAAAAATTTGTGTTCCAAACATATAATGTTTATAGCCAAACATATGAAAAACAGTCTTTTTCATCCGTGTAGTCCAACAAAAATTAAAAGACGTTCAAAGACGTACGACCAATGTGGCCAATTGACCGGTCCCGGACGTCAAATAAAATGTTCACCGAACTCGTCTCTCATAACTCTATTGTTACGCGTACTGTGTGGCATATGACACCGTTTTGTTGAAACCACATGTCATGCAAGTCAAGCTTTTGCACTTTGGGCAATTTTTATAGCGCTCACTAGTTACGATTCGCATCATCTTTGAAGAATTACAGTTTTCTGAAGGCATTGGTAGCCTTTGCAATACCTCTGGCCGATCTTCATTCCAAAATGGACAATTCTGCTGATTTACTTACCCATGGAGTCAAAAATTTAACATTTAACAGTGAAACAAAACACAAAACGTGAATGATAATAGCCTCTATAAATATTAATGTCGTAAAAGTGAGAAAGATATGATGAAAAATGAACTAGCCAAAAAACTTAAAAATGTACATACATATTTCTTTCTAATTTGGTATTATTGTTTACCGAAGAAAAATTAACTTATATTGAAAAGGATGTAGCAATTTTAAAAAGTTTTCCATTTTGTTTTTGTAGGATCAGCTCCTTTCGCACCACCCTTATAAGCATCATAGGTTATATTAAAGTCATCTGTGATATTTTTTGCCGTTCATTACAGGTTCTCGATCCCTTTTGATAAAAAACAGAAAAATACTCGTAGCAAGTCCATTTGTAGAAGCTTCCGTATGATAGATTGTTTTAGCTGCTATTTTGTAGACAAACATGTAGTTTTTATTTAGCATGTTATGGTGGTATTCTAACAAAATTATGACATTTACTTTGAGGACAGACGGACTCACAAAAAACGATGGTGCGTAAGTATCCCAAATAATGGAAATGAAAAATGTGTGAATGCATAGCCAGTGTAATTAGGAACGTGTGCCTCAAACTCATCCCACTCAAATGCAGAAAAATGCCAGGATGCGTAATACTTCCATGGGGGTTGATGCATTAATCAGCCGATACATTTTAATAAAAGGGTTGCCGCCACCACTTATGTAATAATGTCGTATAGCACACGCAGAAAAGTAAATATTAGTTAAGTTAATTAATGACAAATGAATGGAATTAATTGCATCAACCCTATCTAAAGAAAACGTCCATAAAACATTACAAGGGGGCCGCAAATGTAAGTGGGCATAAATACGCTGTCAACATTTGTTTTAATGGGGGTAATATTGACTATTCGGCGACAAAGCAAAAAATTGAGATAAGCGATAAACATTCAATGTGTTCCCAAAAGGTACAATACATTTTTTGGCCCTACACTCTAAACAAAATCTCTTCTGTAACACATGAATGCAAGCGTCTGCTTCTTCATGCATATATTTTTCGAATTTCTTATACTTCGCTCGCTACATATATTTATTGATCTAAGGTCACTGGTCGAAACGGCTGATGTGACGGTGGTTAAAAATTTGGATGGTTCTATGGTATATAAGATAAATCTTCACCATTGCAAAATCGTAAAATCGCTTCTCTGACATATGTTCCAAACATATTTTGCAGAAAGCACGTATCGATGTCTCCATTCCAAAGTGCGTTAAGTCTAAAAAGTGAATTTTACAGGAAACAAGTTCAAAGTGTTTTTGGAATTTCTCAAAAACCGTATAAGATATGAAGTCACTTTTTTATACCCTCCACCATTCCGTTTGTAACACATCGAAATATTGCTCTAAGACCCCATAAAGTATATATATTCTGGGTTGTGGTGAAATTCTGAGTCGATCTAAGCATGTCCGTCCGTCTGTTGAAATCACGCTAACCTCCGAACGAAACAAGCTATCGACTTGAAACTTGGCACAAGTAGTTGTTATTGATGTAGGTCGGACGGTATTACAAATGTGCCATATCGGACCACTTTTACGTATATCCCCCATATAAACCGACCCCCAGATTTGGCTCCGAGCCTCTAAGAGAAGCAAAATTCATCCGATCCGGTTGAAATTTTGTACGTGGTGTTAGCATATGGTCACCCATATAAACCTATCCCCAGATTTGACTGATATTTTGCACATTTTACCAGAGCCCCAAAACATTTGGCTGTTCGAAATTTTAGGAAAATGCGTTCAAAAATACCTCAATTATGACCAGATCAGGGATCCGGAGCGGAAGCGGCATTTTTAAAACCCGCCGCTCTCCGGAGCGGGAGCGGATCAAAAAAATGGACCACTTCGGATACCTGGACCAGATCGGTGATCATCTGAACCAATTTTTTTTTTCAAAATAAATAGCGATTGTCTTTGAGCTAAAGTAAAACTCTGTGCCAAATTTGAGGATGATCGGACTTAAACTGCGAGCTGCACTTTGCACAAAATTACATATACACACAGACAGACGGACATCGCTAAATCGGCGCAGAATTTTATTCTAAGACGATCGGTATACTAAACGATGGGTCTTAGACACTTCCTTCTTGGCGTTACATACAAATGCACAAACTTATTATGTCCTGTACCACAGTTGTGGTGAAGGGTATAAAAGTACCTTACCAAGCTGGTTCTGTACAATTTCAAGAATGCTGTTTATCACCCCTGATATGGATGCTTGGCAACAGGAACATACCAGGGCGCAGTGAAGTGGATAAGCGAGGCTAGGAACTACTTAACAAATTCTCAGAAAACTATAATCTGTTGGTATGCCTCTGGCTACCAGCAAAGGCTGTTATGGTGAATGTCCGATGGGAAATTGCAAGGATTGTAACGACACTAAGCATATATGGCCCATTTAAACTTCAACCGCACACTAGTGTTATCAAGACATCAGATATCACTCCTCATATTGGCGTGAAGAAATACTACTGCATGAGCTGTCATGATACAGAGGAAAGGGAATCAATCTTGTTTATTTATGTTATTAACATCTTTCTTAACCCTCTAATGACCAAGCCCGCCTTTAGGCGGCCTTCATTTTGTAAGGAAGCTTTTAGTAAAACACACTTTAAGACAACAAAAATGGGTAAAATAAAAAGAAAACGTAGTTGAAACTGTTCAAGAGCCTTTGCAGCATATACTGAATTTTACCGTATACATTTTTCTTGTTTACTTTTCTTGCTTTCGTGTCGTTAACATTGAAAATTTAATCAGCTGGCCAAAAATTGGGGCATTAGAGGGTTAATATTTCAAATTATAATAAATGTATAACAAAAAGCAACTAGCAACTTAGACTATCGGCTTTGCATCGAATCAATTAAACTTCTCTTGTGTAAGTGTCCTGCATTTTTTTGATGTAGCTCTTTGGAGTTGGTATTTTCGAGTTTTTCGGGAAATAAGCATACTCCAAATGGGGGTTTACAGTCCTTGGACAGGGTTGAAAACCCTGTGTCCTCCCCGGGCCGTAGACACGACTGCAACGAGAGCGGGTCCAGCATTTTGTGTAAGGCGTAAGCGAATTCTAGGAGCACATAGCTTTAAATTAATGACGGACTAATGTGTTTGGAACAATCAGGTGGGTTCAACAGAAGAAAATAATCGGATGGGTTCACCGGTAAAAACTAGAATTGCCTGTATGTACACGCAGAGAAGAAACATGATTGTCACAATCATATTCGAAGAACAAAATAATATGATAGGAGCTATTTTTGCGGCGACCATGTAACATTTTAACCTGCAACCATGTTGGCTCAGTGAACATGGTTCTAAGAAAAATGTAATTGTCCTCATCTAAAATGTTATTATATTGATAAAAAGAATTTTGTTTGATCGAAAAGACAATGGTCACGATTTAAAATGTTATGGTATTCATTAAAAATGTTTTTCTCCTAGTTAAAAGAACATGGTCACAACCTAAAATGTTTTGATCTTTATGAAAAAACTTTTTTCATCGTCGAAAAAATGACATAAAACCACGTGCCACTTCTGAATAAATAAATTAACACAAAACACAGTAAATCCGTATTCTCCGTCCATTCCAAGAAACAATCAACACACGACTGACGCGCAAAATGAAAATCGTGTGTACCTGCTCAATGTTTTTATAAAATTCTTTTCGCTGCAAAAAAGTTAAAAAATTAAATGGTCACGAAAAAAATGTAAATGGTCTTTATGGCCATGTAATGGTTCTAGACATATCTATACTTAAACTATAAAAATACTTTTTTCCCTGTAAAAAAGTAAAAAAAAATTGAATGGTCAGGTACATTATTTTCCCGACCATTTAATGGTCTCAAATTCTATCATTTAAATGATAGAACATGTTTGCGGTATTTGAGAACCATTGAAATGCTTATTGCCACCATACATTTTTCTCCGCTCGAAAACTATTTTTACAAAGACAAAATACATGGCTTTCGCGGCAATTACATGCTCTAGATAAGCATTAAATGGATGCGGCACCTATGTCCAAACATGGTTTTTCTGTGCGTGTAATAGGTATTTTTATACCGTTCACCACTACTGTGGCACAGGGTATAATACTCGTAAGTTTGTGCATTTGTATGTAACGTCCAGAATGAACAGTCATAAACCCAACTTTTAGTATACTGATCGTCTTAGAATTAAATTCAGAGTCGATTTGGCGATGTCCGTCTGTCTGTTGATGTATTTTTGTGTGCAAAGTACTGCTCGTATATATTTATAACCGATCTGATCATAAATGACGTAACAAAGAAACACACATTTTTTTGTCAAAATTCGTTTTTATTATTCAACATAGTTCCCTTCAAGAGCGATACAACGATTATAACGACCTTCCAATTTTTTCATACCATTTTGTTAGTACTCCTTCGGTTTTGCCTCAAAAAAGGCCTCATTTTCGGCGATTACCTCCTCATTGCAGCCAAATTTTTTCCCTGCGAGCATCCTTTTGAGGTCTGAGAACAAGAGAAAGTCGCTGGGGGCCAGATCTGGAGAATACGGTGGTGGGGAAGCAATTCGAAACCCAATTCATGAATTTTTGCCATCGTTCTCAATGACTTGCGTTGTCTTGGTGGAACAACACTTTTTTCTTCTTCATATGGGGCCGTTTTGCCGCGATTTCGACCTTCAAACGCTCCAATAACGCCATATAATAGTCACTGTTAATGGTTTTTCCCTTCTCAAGATAATCGATAAAAATTATTCCATACGCATCCCAAAAAACAGAGGCCATTACTTTGCCAGCGGACTTTTGAGTCTTTCCACGCTTCGGAGACGGTTCACCGGTCGCTGTCCCCTCAGCCGTCTGTCGATTGGACTCAGGAGTGTAGTGATGGAGCCATGTTTCATCCATTGTCACGAATTACGAGTTAACAACTGCAAACACCGCTCAGAATCATCAAAACGTTGTTGTTTTTGGTCAAGTGCGAGCTCGCGCGGCACCCATTTTGCACAGAGCTTCCGCATATCCAAGTATTGACGAATGATTTGACCAACACGTTCCTTTGATATCTTTAAGGCCTCTGCTATCTCGATCAACTTCATTTTACGGCCATTCAAAATCATTTTGTGGATTTTTTTGATGTTTTCGTCGGTAACCACCTCTTTCGGGCGTCGACTGCGTTCGCCGTCCACCGTGCTCATTTCACCACGCTTGCATTTTGCATACCAATCAATTTTTGTTGATTTCCCTGGGACAGAGTCCGGAAACTCATTATCAAGCCAAGCTTTTGCTTCTACCGTAAGTTGCTTCACAAAAGACGCTCCATCTCACAAACTAATTGACTTACAGACGTCAAAATTTGACATTTGAAGGTTGGTACTACATAAAAATAATATGCATTTAATATTAGCGACGCCATCTATGTTGCAGATCGGGGACTTATCAGCCAACCTGTTATTTATCAATCGTACTTCTTAAATTTTCGCCTATTTAAATGTTTTGTGAGTCTCGTAAATATTGCAAAATATCAGACAAATCGATTCCGATTTTGATAAAGCTCCTATATAGTTGCTTTAAATTTTGCACAGGGAGTTGAACTAACATTCTTACTATGTATGCTAAATTTGGTTGAAATCGGTTAAGATTTAGAAATAGTTACCATATATATTTCGCCCGATATGTATTATATGGTCCAAGAAGCCAGAGTTTTAGACTGATTGACTTAAAATTGTGCACAAGAAGTACAATTGATAGTGTCGTTAATTGTGATAAATTTAGTTGAAATCGGTTCAGATTTAGATACAGTTCCCATATATATCATTGGCCCAATTTACATTCATATGAGCACAGAGGCCAATGCTTTACTCCGATTTGCGTGAAAGTTTGTACAGTTTGAATTAAGAATCTACTTATCCGTGTCAAATTTGGCAGAAATGGCTTCACATTCCTTCAAAAAGTACAATCCTTGCACAAAGGTGTTAAGGTTTGGGTATAGCTTCCATTTATAAACGCCTGATTTGGTCAAATATATAAAATTTCATAATTTACACCCACTTTCAACAGGATTTCACTCCAATTGATTTTATTTTACACAGAGAAAATTTAACATTCTGTCTAACTGTGTCGTATTTCATCGAAATCGGTTCAGAATTATAAAGCACTATATATTTAAGATATGGCTCCGATTTGTGTAAACACCGCCCTATATGGCCATTTATTGGCAAAAACCCCACAATTCACCACCTAGCTTTGTGCGATTTGGCCCATATCCTTGTAAAATCGCCACTGCTACGTAAAAAAAAGACTCTAGCTTTATATTTCGCAAACATTTTTTTACTAATTTGGACAATCCAAATTGGTTCATAAAATATAACATAATATAGTCGACACCGCCCGACTTTAAACTTTATTTACTTGTTACTTAATGTGGTATCACAATGGACTGATTAGTCTTAAGTGAGCCTAAACATAAATCTAACTTAACCTAACCCTGGGATTAGCATTTGCGAATTTTTTGATTTCTGCTGATGACAATAAGTTATTTACAGATATTAACGTTCGTAATTGAAAACTAAACATATTTTTGTGATTTAAGTTAGCATATCAGATCAATTTCAGCACAGGTGGCTATTAGCCGATAACAAACATTAAAGGAAACATAGCGCCACCAATGCTTCCCATGACATTTCCCAATATTTTACCATTGAAACTATAGGACTTTCTCACGCTAACTTTGTTATCTCTTCACAATGTTGTTGTTGTTGTTGTTTGTACGTGTTCACCCACATATTTTCCACACATGTGAGTCGATATTTCCCCCAAATTTCCATTTCAATATCGGTAAACTTTTATTGAAATGAACTCCCCAAAAAGTCCTCCAGCCCTCACTCCCTATCATCGGTGGGATAGGATAACAAAGTAGCCATGGACATTTGCTGATCGCCCTGACATACCTTATCATCAGTTGTTGCGGCTCATTGAAATAAACAAACAAATGTTGCATGATTTCATTCATGTGGCTCCAATAGAAATCATACACAAAGGATGCCGCCACTATTTCGAGAGTTCTCATCGCAAGTTTATTAAGATAGGAAGGCACATGGTTGGTTCGAGTAACGCAAAAGTAATGCCGATGCATAACCCGTACCGCCAAACAAAAACACAACAAGACTTTTGCCGAAATTATGTCGATTTACATTCACAGTTGGGAAAATACTTCCGCAGCTACCACAAATAGAGTCTCTTTAATGGGAGAAATATGAATCAATGGGTGAACCCTTCTTGTTATGGTCAAACATTATGATATTTTCGTGTTAGGGATGTCGAATTTTAAAAAATGAATATTCAAAAGGGGTTCGACACTTCCATAAATTGTTGCACAATGGGATGAATTTAAAACAAGTATATACAACATTAAGTTCGGCCGGGCCGAATCTTAAATACCCACCACCATGAATCAAATATTAGTGTTTCCTTTGAAACTTCAGGGGGGTTTGAGGACAGATCAAGCAGAGCAGTTAAACCACTACACTTCCCGAAGATAAATTTAAAGATTTTACCTATGAAGACTATATAAGATTCTGGATTTATAGGAACAATTTTTGTTTTCGGGCAAAGCCCAACCCCCAAATCGGGAGGTCGGTTTATATGGGGACCATACCAAAACATGGACCGATGCTCACCATTTTTGGCATATCTCTTTATAGTTCTCAAATACGTCTAGATTTCCAATTTCAGCTAAATTGAATAAAAACTGCGGATTCTTGAAGCCCAAGAAATAAAATCGGGAGATCGGTCTATAAAGGGGCTATACCAAAGCATGGACCGATGCTCACCATTTTTGACACACCTCTTTATGGTTTTAAAATACCTCTAGATTTTCAATTTCAGGTAGATTGGATAAAAACTGCGGGTTCTAGAATCCCAAGAATAAAATCGGGAGATCGGTCTAAATGGAGGCTATACCAAAACATGGGCCGATACTCACACATCTCTTTATGATTTGGCACATCTCTTTGGGAGCCATCGCGGTGCAATGGTTAGCATGCCCGCCTTGAATACACAAGGTCGTGGGTTCGATTCCTGCTTCGACCGAACACCAAAGAGTTTTTCAGCGGTGGATTATCCCACCTCAGTAATGCTGGTGACATCTCTGAGGGTTTCTAAGCTTCTCTAAGTGGTTTCACTGCAATGTGGAACGCCGTTCGGACTCGGAGACCATATACTAACACCACGTTCCAAATTTCAACCGGATCAGATGAATTTTGTGCCTGCAAGAGGCTCCGGAGGTCAAATCTGGGGATCGGTTTATATGGGTTCTATATATAATTATGGACCGATCTGGACCAATTTTTCCATGGTTGTTAGAGACCATATACTAACACCACGTACCAAATTTCAACTGAATCGGATGAATTTTGCTTCTCCAAGAGGTTCAGGCGGTCAAATCTGGACTTGGATTTATATGGGGGCTATATATAATTATTGACCGTAATAGACCAATTATTGCATGGTTGTTAGATACCATATACTAACACCACGTTCCAAATTTCAACCGGATCGGATGAATTTAGTTCGAGCAAGAGGCTCCGGAGGTCAAATCAGGGGATCGGTTTATATGGGGGCTATATATAATTATGGACCGATATGGACCAAATTTTGCATGGATGGTAGAGACCATATACTGACGCCACGTACCAAATTTTAACCGGATCGGATGAATTTACCTCCTCTAAGAGGCTCCGGAGGTCAAATCTGGGATCGATTTTTGCGTGGTTGTTAGAGACCATATACCAATACCATGTACCAAATTCCAGCCGGATCGAATGAAATATGCTTCTCTTAGAGGCTGGGCAAGCCAAATCTGAGGGTCCGTTTATATAGGGGCTATACGTAAAAGTGGACCGTAATGGCCTATTTGCAATACCGTCCGACCTACATCAATAACAACTACTTGTGCCAAGTTTGAAGTCGATAGCTTGTTTCGTTCGGAAGTTAGCTCAGATCGACTCAGAATTTCACCACGACCCAGAATATATATATAAAGGGTGATTTGTTAAGAGCTTGATAACTTTAAAAAAAAAAAAAACGCATAAAATTTGCAAAATCTCATCGGTTCTTTATTTGAAACGTTAGATTGGTCCATGACATTTACTTTTTGAAGATAATTTCATTTAAATGTTGACCGCGGCTGCGTCTTAGGTGGTCCATTCGGAAAGTCCAATTTTGGGCAACTTTTTCGAGCATTTCGGCCGGAATAGCCCGAATTTCTTCGGAAATGTTGTCTTCCAAAGCTGGAATAGTTGCTGGCTTATTTCTGTAGACTTTAGACTTGACGTAGCCCCACAAAAAATAGTCTAAAGGCGTCAAATCGCATGATCTTGGTGGCCAACTTACCGGTCCATTTCTTGAGATGAATTGTTCTCCGAAGTTTTCCCTCAAAATGGCCATAGAATCGCGAGCTGTGTGGCATGTAGCGCCATCTTGTTGAAACCACATGTCAACCAAGTTCAGTTCTTCCATTTTTGGTACAAACCACACCAAACAGTGCATTTTTCGGGATGCATGGGCAGTTCTTGAACGGCTTCTGGTTGCTCTTCACTCCAAATGCGGCAATTTTGCTTATTTACGTAGCCATTCAACCAGAAATGAGCCTCATCGCTGAACAAAATTTGTCGATAAAAAAGCGGATTTTCTGCCACTGATTTTGGTAATAAAATTCAATGATTTGCAAGCGTTGCTCGTTAGTAAGTCTATTCATGATGAAATGTCAAAGCATACTGAGCATCTTTCTCTTTGACACCATGTCTGAAATCCCACGTGATCTGTCAAATACTAATGCATGAAAATCCTAACCTCAAAAGAATCACCCTTTACTTTATGGGGTCTGAGGGCTATATTTCGATGTGTTACAAACGGAATGACAAAGTTAATATATCCCTATTGTGGAGGGTATAAAAATATTCACAATTTCTCTAAATCAAAATAAGGTTTTTTTACATTAAGTTTACGACTTTTGCGACAAGAAGATTATACACACAAGGAAATGTTCATTAATATAATGGAATATTTTAATTAAGACAATGAAGACTTTCGTTAATATTACGAAAGTTTCATTGTTACCAGAAAACATGTTACAATAACTACAATTTTGGTTCTATTTTCGAATTCGTTAAAGACACATTTCGATAATATTTTCCTAAACGGACTTAAAAGACTGGTTTTCATAGGTTTGGGTGTAAAAATTATATGTTTGGAACTGAAATTTTTTAACATAATATTTTTAAGTGCAAGCATATAATGTTCATAAACTTGCAGAACATGTTTGGGACATAAAATATTTGTAAATATATTATGCTTAGATGCAAACATATATTAATTTAGAAATCGCCTATAAACATATATGTGTTTAGAAGGAAAGACCTAGAGAGTGTGCTGCAAATAAAATAATGGAAGTAACCAATTGGCGCCTTAAATATATATCCACACAAAGAAAAGTTCATTAAAATTTTTTACTACCAGTGTAAGCCCTAAGGTGAAACATAATATGTTTGAACAATACAAACAATATTTTGTTTGGACCAATCCTGAAAATATATATGCTTGAAGCAAAATGTGTTTGCTTGAAGCAAAATATGTTACAGAAGCGATTTTTTAGGGTGTATCAGTGCACAAAATAGTAGTAATACACTATTGTGGATTCTTTGTTCCTCAATTTGAACGGAAACACTGAAGAGGAGGCTAAGCCGCAGGACAAGTTATCGGCGCCAATGGTAGGTCCAGAAGGCAACGATCAGCCCTACATGCACCATCCTCTGATGCCCCTATTCGGCGCAGATGAGCTCTCAATTCTAGGTGACCTGTTATTACCTTTCCATTGTAAAGGGTGATTCTTTTGAGGTTAGGATTTTCATGCATTAGTATTTGACAGATCACGTGGGATTTCAGACATGGTGTCAAAGAGAAAGATGCTCAGTATGCTTTGACATTTCATCATGAATAGACTTACGATCTGCCACAACGTCGAATTTTCAGTGAATGGGCCCTAGAAAAGTTGGCAGAAAATCCGCTTTTTTATCGACAAATTTTGTTCAGCGATGAGGCTCATTTCTGGTTGAATGGCTACGTAAATAAGCAAAATTGCCGCATTTGGAGTGAAGAGCAACCAGAAGCCGTTCAAGAACTGCCCATGCATCCCGAAAAATGCACTGTTTGGTGTGGTTTGTACGCTGGTGGAATCATTGGACCGTATTTTTTCAAAGATGCTGTTGGACGCAACGTTACGGTGAATGGCGATCGCTATCGTTCGATGCTAACAAACTTTTTGTTGCCAAAAATGGAAGAACTGAACTTGGTTGACATGTGGTTTCAACAAGATGGCGCTACATGCCACACAGCTCGCGATTCTATGGCCATTTTGAGGGAAAACTTCGGAGAACAATTCATCTCAAGAAATGGACCGGTAAGTTGGCCACCAAGATCATGCGATTTGACGCCTTTAGACTATTTTTTGTGGGGCTACGTCAAGTCTAAAGTCTACAGAAATAAGCCAGCAACTATTCCAGCTTTGGAAGACAACATTTCCGAAGAAATTCGGGCTATTCCGGCCGAAATGCTCGAAAAAGTTGCCCAAAATTGGACTTTCCGAATGGACCACCTAAGACGCAGCCGCGGTCAACATTTAAATGAAATTATCTTCAAAAAGTAAATGTCATGGACCAATCTAACGTTTCAAATAAAGAACCGATGAGATTTTGCAAATTTTATGCGTTTTTTTTTAAAAAAAAGTTATCAAGCTCTTAACAAATCACCCTTTACTAATGAAAATTTCGAAATGAAATTTGAAATTTTCTTACATTGTAGATTCATTGCACTTTGTGTATGGACAAACTCAACAACATTTTTGCTTGGCCATACCCCAAACCCCCCAAAAAAAAATATATCTCTAACGACAATCCTACATTGTACACAAGTGAAATATGGCGCTAAAGGAAAGCGAAAATAGGTATTCCCTTCATCTAACCAGCACTTTTATTGGATTATTAATCTATTTTAAAAGTCTACAATCCAAAACAATCAGCCTCATTGGAAGAAAGCAAAATTTGGAGTGTTCTATTGAGTGGTACACCGTGTTTGCTCTTGGCAAGAGGACAAGCTATAAACAGATGTCACATATGTTGCACACAGCCTGCGATAGTAAATCATTACGGAAACAGTGCTTATGATTGTTGAAGTCACAGCAAAATATCCATATCAGTCTACCCTAGAGAAGATGCTTCTTCGGCTGGAGATATAACATGGTCTATCGATCAATGGATATCATATATGTGAACCTATCATATTTTTTATGGACTTGTGAAAATTAATGTCTCATTGAATTTAGTTTAATGTGATTTTAAATCTCCCTCGTATGATATTCTTCTGTGTTGTTGGTTTTATTTATAAAGTTAATAAATTAAAACAAAATTATATTCCCATGTTGAAAATTTATTTAATCATAATTTGCCTTGTCACAATGTAGTATTTCATTTATTCGCTGTTTTCAATGTAACCGAAACTGTGTGGGAATTTGATTTTATTGGTCCAATTGAGGTGGTAACACTAAATCATCTTAAATATGAGGACATTTGCTATTTGGGAAATGGGAAATTGTGTGTTTTCTGATTTTCCTTTTACAATCCAATAAACCAAATAAATTCTAATTGGATATCCAGGTGTTTCTCGGATAAATTCTACCTGCTAATGGATGCGGATAAAATCAAAGTTCTTATTAGATAAGAGAGTTCTTATTCGAAATAACTCCTACCTGTACCTACACAGATAAAAAGAAGTTTTAGAACCAACAACAAAATTTGTTAATTTTCTTGCAACCAATAAATTTGTAATTTTAATAACCATTATTTTAAATAAGTTCTTAGCAATCTTTGCCAGTAGAAGGCAACAAATAATTTGTTATATCAACAACCTAATTTGTAATCTGATGCGGGGGCTGATACTTTTATATAGCCCCCATATAAACCGACCCCCAAATTTGATATGTGATCCAAATTTAGTTCGTGATGTTAATATGTGCCCTCTAAGAATCATGCGACAAGCGGTCAATATGGTTTCATAATTCTAAATAGCCCTATATATCCCAGCAAAAAAATTTGGAAGTTCTTTCAACGGCACAACTTTAAAAGCACTTCCAGAAAATGCTCTCAAAATGATGTTCTTAATTTTAACTACCCAGGAAGTTCTTTTAATTCATTTTTTATACCCTCCACCATAGGATGGGGGTATATTAACTTTGTCATTCCGTTTGTAACACATCGAAATATTGCTCTAAGACCCCATAAAGTATATATATTCTGGGTCGTGGTGAAATTCTGAGTCGATCTAAGCATGTCCGTCCGTCCGTCCGTCTGTCCGTCCGTCCGTCTGTCCGTCCGTCTGTCCGTCCGTCCGTCTGTCCGTCTGTCCGGCTGTCCGTCCGTCTGTGGAAATCACGCTAACTTCCGAACGAAACAAGCTATCGACTTGAAACTTGGCACAAGTAGTTGTTATTGATGTAGGTCGGATGGTATTGAAAATGGGCCATATCGGACCACGTTTATGTATAGCCCCCATATAAACCGATCCCCAAATTTGGCTTGGGGAGCCTCCCGGAGCAGCAAAATTCATCCGATCCGGTTGAAATTTGGTACGTGGTCTTAGTATACGGTCTCTAACAACCATGCAAAAATTGGTACATATCGGTCCATAATTATATATAGCCCCCATATAAACCGATCCCCAGATTTGACCTCCGGAACCTCTGGGAGGGGTAAAATTCATCCGATCCGATTGAAATTTGGTACCTGATGTTAGTATATGGTCTCTAACAACCATGCAAAAATTGGTCCATATCGGTCCATAATTATATATAGCCCCCATATAAACCGATCCCCAGATTTGACCTCCGGAGACTTTTGGAGGGGCAAAATTCATCCGATCCGGTTGAAATTTGGTACCTGATGTTAGTATACGGCCTCTAACAACCATGCAAAAATTGGTCCATATCGGTCCATAATTATATATAGCTCCCATATAAACCGATCCCCAGATTTGACCACCGGAGCCTCTTGGAGGAGCAAAATTCATCCGATCCGGTTGAAATTTAGTACGTGGTCTTAGTATACGGTTTTTAACAACCATGCAAAAATTGGTCCATATCGGTCCATAATTATATATAGCCCCCATATAAACCGATCCCCAGATTTGAACTCCGGATCCTCTTGGAGGGGCAAAATTCATCCGATCCGGTTGAAATTTGGTACCTGATGTTAGTTTACGGTCTCTAATAACCATGCAAAAATTGGTCGATATCGGTCCATAATTATATATAGCCCCCATATAAACCGATCCCCAGATTTGACCTCCGGAGACTTTTGGAGGGGCAAAATTCATCCGATCCGGTTGAAATTTGGTACCTGATGTTAGTATACGGCCTCTAACAACCATGCAAAAATTGGTCCATATCGGTCCATAATTATATATAGCTCCCATATAAACCGATCCCCAGATTTGACCACCGGAGCCTCTTGGAGGAGCACAATTCATCCGATCCGGTTGAAATTTAGTACGTGGTCTTAGTATACGGTTTTTAACAACCATGCAAAAATTGGTCCATATCGATCCATAATTATATATAGCCCCCATATAAACCGATCCCCAGATTTGAACTCCGGAGCCTCTTGGAGGGGCAAAATTCATCCGATCCGGTTGAAATTTGGTACCTGATGTTAGTTTACGGCCTCTAATAACCATGCAAAAATTGGTCGATATCGGTCCATAATTATATATAGCCCCCATATAAACCGATCCCCAGATTTGACCTCCGGAGCCTCTTGGAAGAGCAAAATTCATCCGATCCAGTTGAAATTTGGTACATGGTGTTAGTATACAACCATGCAAAAATTGGTCCATATCTGTCCATAATTATATATAGTTCCCATATAAACCGTCCCCAGATTTGACGTCCGGAACCTCTTGGAGGAGCAAAAGTCATCCGATACGGTTGAAATTTGGTACATTTTGTCAATATATGGCCTCTAACAGCCATGTAAAAATTGGTCCATATCGGTCTTTAGTTATATATAGCCGATGACTTATTACACAAAAATTGGTCCATATCGCCAAAAATAATCTACCAAAACTTTATTTCCATAGAAAATTTTGTCAAATTTTATTACTATAGAAAGTCTTGTCAAAATTTCATTTCTATAGAAAGTTTTGTCAAAAGTTTATTTCTATACAAGTGTTTGTCAAAATTTTATTTCCATAGAAAATTTTGTCAAAATTTTATTTCTATAGAAAATTTTGTAATCTACCAAAACTTTATTTCCATAGAAAATTTTGTCAAATTTTATTACTATAGAAAGTTTTGTTAAAATTTCATTTCTATAGGAAGTTTTGTCAAAAGTTTATTTCTATAGAAATGTTTGTCAAAATTTTATTTCTATAGAAAATTTTGTAAAAAATTTATTTCTGTAGAAAATTTTGTCAACATTTTATTTCTATACAAAATTTTGTCAAAATTTTATTTCTATACAAAATTTTGTCATCATTTTACTTCCATAGAAAATTTTGTCAACATTTTATTTCTATAGAAAATTTTGTCAAGTTTTTATTTCTATAGAAAATTTTGTCAAAATTTTATTTCTATAGAAAATTGTGTCAAAATTTTATTTCTATAGAAAATTTTGTCAAAATTTTATTGCTATAGAAAATTTTGTCAAGGTTTCATTTCTATAGAAAATTTTGTCAAAATTTTATTTCTATAGAAAATTTTGTCAAATTAGATTATATACGTATTTAATCGGCCTTTTTTGTTTAATA
Source organism: Haematobia irritans (assembly GCF_050003625.1). Classification (NCBI taxonomy): domain Eukaryota; kingdom Metazoa; phylum Arthropoda; class Insecta; order Diptera; family Muscidae; genus Haematobia; species Haematobia irritans. The sequence goes on along the minus strand of NC_134398.1, from coordinate 136,722,541 downwards.
TATACCCCGTATGGGCTAACTTACAATTTAGAAGACAGTGTTAAAAAGTTTTACGATACCTTGCCATCGGCAAGTGTTATCGCAACCCAAGTAATTCGATTGTGGATGACAGCCTTTAGTAGAAGTTCCTACGCAATCCATGGTGGAGGGTACATAAGATTCGGCCTGGCCGAACTTACGGCCGTATATATTTTTTTTTTTAATTAATGAAACATTTGTATACCCCCACCATAGGATGGGGGGTATATTAACTTTGTCATTCCGTTTGTAACACATCGAAATATTGCTCTAAGACCCCATAAGGTATATATATTCTGGGTCGTGGTGAAATTTTGAGTCGATCTGAGCATGTCCGTCCGTCTGTCCGTCCGTCTGTCCGTCCGTCTGTCCGTCCGTCTGTTGAAATCACGCTAACTTCCGAACGAAACAAGCTATCGACTTGAAACTTGACACAAGTAGTTGTTATTGATGTAGGTCGGATGTTATTGAAAACGGGCCATATGAGATCACATTAACGTATAGCCCCCATATAAACCGACGCTCAGATTTGGCTTGCGGAGCCTCTTGGAAGAGCAAAATTCATCCGATCCGGTTGAAATTTGGTACATGGTGTTAGTATATGGTCTCTCATAACCATGAGAAAATTGGCCCAAATCGGTCCATAATTATATACAGCCCCCATATAAACCGATCCCCAGATTTGGCTTGCGGAGCCTCTAAGAGAAGCAAATTTTATCAGATCCGGCTGAAATTTGGTACATGGTGCTAGTATGTGGTCTGTAACAAACATGCAGATATTGGTCCACATAGGTCCATAATTATATATAGACCCACAAATAAACCGATCCCCCGATGTGGCTAGCGAAGCCTATAAGAGAAACAAATTTCATCCGATCCAGCTGAAATTTGGTACAGGGTGTTAGTATATAGTCTGTAACAACCATGTACAAATTGGTTCACATCGGTCCATAATTATATATAGCCCCCATATAAACCGATCCCCAGATTTGACCTCCGGAGCCCCTTGGAAGAGCAAAATTCATCCGATCCGGTTGAAATTTGGTGTGGACCATGCAAAAATTGGTCCACACCGGTCTTAATTATATATACCTCCATTTAAACCGATCCCCAGATTTGACCTCCGGAGCTATTGGAGGAGCAAAATTCATCCGACCCGGTTGAAATTTGGTTCGTGGTGAAATTTGGTATATTGCGCTAGTATATGGCCGCTAACACCTATGCCAAAATTAGTCCACACCGGTCTATAGTTATATATAGCCGATCCCCAAAAATAATCTACCAAAATCTTATTTCTATAGAAAATTTTGTCAACATACATTTTATTACTACGAGTATACCCAACAAAACTTATGATTACTGGTGATACCTTCAACTTTTGTGGAAGTGGAAAATCTTACTCAGACTTCACATCATTGTTGTTGAATCAATCCCTGTAGTTGCTTTCTTCGGTTGTTGCCATTCGTTTTGGTACAAAAACTAATAATTTAGCTCATATTTAAGTGGGAAGAATTCCCCAGTCCTTCATTGGATTTTATTTCTTTCGAAAATTTTGTCAAAATTTTATTTCTATAGAAAATTTTGTCAAAATTTTATTTCTATAGAAAATTTTGTCAAAATATTATTGCTATAGAAAATTTTGTCAAAATTTTATTTCTGTAGAAAATTTTGTCAAACTTAATTATTTACGTATTTATTCGTCCTTTTTGGTTTAATATATACCCCGTATGGACTATCCTACAATTTAAAAGACGGTGTTAAGAAGTTTTAAGATACCTTGCCATCGGCAAGTGTTACCGCAACCCAAGTAATTCGATTATGGATGACAGTATTTAGTAGAAGTTTCTACGCAATCCATGGTGGAGGGTACATAAGATTCGGCCTGGCCGAACTTACGGCCATATATACTTGTTTATAACATGGTTTTTTCATACTTTTAATGGGTACTTTTAACTTTTTTTGTTTCAAAGACGTTAACAACGGAGTAAGAATTCATAAAATGATACAAACCATTTAAATTTTGTCGAAAAAAATGCTAAATCCAATCGGCAAAAAATGTGAATTTTTGAAAATATTTGAGGTCAAACGTTTCCGACAAGCGTTAGAATCCATTAAAAATTATAAAAATTATTTATTTGACAAAATATCACAGAATTTTTTAATGTACATCCAAAACATTGAATTCGGATCGAACGTAAAGAAGTGATGCAAAAGCAGGGCAACGGCTGTTGAAATGGAGGACTTCCGTCCTGTGACAAGCCTATGTTAAATTCATCGCTTCTGCGTCAATTTTGCACCACTTCCGGATCCAAAAAGAACATTTTTTTACTTTTTTGGCGACGCTTTATTTGCTGAGATGTGATACCAATGTGGTATCACAATGGACTGAATAGTCTAAGTGAGCCTGATACATCGGGCTGCCAACTAACCTTACCTAACCTATATAAAGCGATCTCCAGTTTTGCCGTCATGAAAGGGCACATTTCATTCAATCCGGTTGGTTCATGTCGGTCCATAATTACAATGAAACCTCTGAAAGGTGGACACTCACGGTCGCCTAATTTTTGTCCAGATTTGGGAGGTGTCAACTTATGAGAAGTTAATTTTAATGTGTTTATATAGCAAACGTCCCCAGACAAATGTCCACATTTGGGAGGTGTCTGGTTTTCAGAGTGTCCAAGTTTGAGAGGTTTCACTGTATATATAGCTGTCATATGATCCCTAGATTAGATGTTCTGAGCCTCTTAAAAGAGCACAATTATATTTTTTCCATCGGAAATTGGTCCATAGTTTAAGTTAGGTTAACCCATATCCTTAGGGGGAATTGAAATTCCCTTTGGTGAGTGTGCAAAATACTTTAGCGTTATTTTGGACAGGAAGCTGAACGTTAAGCTTAATATTGAAGAAAGGACGAGAAAAGCCAAAGTAGCTTTGTACTCGTACTCGTGCCAAAAGGCAATAGGAAAAAATTGTGCATTGGCTATACACGGCAGTGGTTAGACCTATAATGCTATATGGTGTTGTAGTCTGGTGGGCGGCACTTCAGCAGCCGGCAACTTTAGACAAAGTTCAGCGAATGGCGTACTTGTGTATCTCAGGCGCATTCAGTAAGACAAGAACAAATTCCCTTAATGTCATGCTGCATCTATTGCCTTTAGACATTTTGGCCAAACAGTCAGCTGCAACAACGGCTGAGCGGTTGCGCGAGCTATCGTTGTGGTCGGAAAAAAGGTACGGCCACAGTTCGGTCCTCACAATAATGCCAGATGTGCCAAACGGAGTGGATTACACTCTGGCGCAACCACTTTTTGACGAAAAGTTTAAAACTCTAACTCCCGACAGTGTGGCGTGGTGCACACAGACCCCGGGGAATAAACGATATATAGATTTCTATACTGATGGCTCCAAATTGGATGGACAAGTGGCTTTCGGAGTATATTCTAAAGATCTGGAACCGCGAATAGCGAAAATATTACCTAATCACTGTAGTGTTTTTCAGGCTGAAATTTTAGCAATAAGAGAGTTCGCGAATTGGTTGAGAAGTAATGTTCCACAAAATGTTGGCTTTATTATATACTCAGACAGTCAACCTGCAAGAAAATCCTTGGACTCTGTGTTCCTTAACTCGAAAACGGTCATCGATTGCCGCACATCTCTGAATGAGATGGCTGAGCAGCACAATATTCACCTAATATGGGTGCCTGGCCATTGGAACATACCGGGGAACTGCGAAGCGGATAAGCTAGCAAAGCTAGGGACTACCTGTAAGCTCTTGCTGCATGAGATGGCTGTTATGATGACAAATGTTCGATGGGAGAATTGCAAGGGTTGTAACGACACCAAGCAAATATGGCCCCATTTAAACTTAAACCGCACACTAGATATGCTTGTGTTCTCGAGACGTCATATATCACTCTTGATATCTGCTATAACGGGTCGCTGCCCGTTATAGCAAATTTTGACAAAATTTTCTATAGAAATGAAACATTGGCAAAATTTTCTATAGAAATTAAATTTTGACAAAATTTTCTGTAGAAATAAAATTGTGACAAAGTTTTCTATGGAAATAAAATTGTCTAGAAATTCTATAGAAATAAAACTTTGACAAACTTTCTATAGAAATAAAATTTTAACAAAGTTTTCTATCGAAATACAATTTTGAAAGAAATAAAACACAATTTTCTATAGAAATAAAGTTTTGACAAAATCTTCCATAGAAATAAAATTTTGACAAAATTTTATATAGAAATAACATTTTGACAAAATTTTCTATAGAAATAAAATTTTGACAAAATTTTCTATAGAAAAAAAAAATGGCAAAATTTTCTATAGAAATAAAATTTTGACAAAATTTTTCTATAGAAATAAAATTTTGACAAAATTTTCTATCGAAATAAAATTTTGACAAAATTTCTTCTATTGAAATAAAATTTTGACAAAATTTTCTATAGAAATAATTTTGACAAAATTTTCTATATAGGGATAAAATTTTGACTAAATTTTCTATATAAACAAACATTTTGACAAAATAACATTTTTTCTATAGAAATAAAGTTTTGACAAAATTTTCTATAGAAATAAAATTTTGACAGAATTTTGTATAGAAATAAAATGTTGACAAAATTTTCTATAGACATAAAATTTTGACAAAATTTTCTATAGGAATAAAATTTTGACAAAATTTTCTATAGAAATAACATTTTGACAAAATTTTCTATAGAAATAAAATTTTGACAAAATTTTCTATAGAAAAAAAAATTGGTAAAATTTTCTATAGAAATAAAATTTTGACAAAATTTTCTATAGAAATAAAATTTTGACAGAATTTTGTATAGAAAAAAAAATTGACAAAATTTTCTATAGAAATAACATTTTGACAAAATTTTCTATAGAAATAACATTTTGACAAAATTTTCTATAGAAATAAAATTTTGACAAAATATTCTATAGAAATAAAATTTTGACAAAATTTTCTATAGAAATAACATTTTGGCAAAATTTTCTATAGAAATAAAATTTTGACAGAATTTTGTATAGAAAAAAAATTGACAAAATTTTCTATAGAAATAACATTTTGACAAAATTTTCTATAAAAATAACATTTTGACAAAATTTTCTATAGAAATAAAATTTTGACAAAATATTCTATAGAAATAAAATGTTGACAAAATTTTCCATAGAACTAAAATTTTGACAAATTTTCTATAGAAATAACATTTTGACAAAATTTTCTATAGAAATAAAATTTTGACAAAGTTTTCTATAGAAATAACATTTTGACAAAATTTTCTATAGAAATAATATTTTGACAAAATTTTCTATGGAAAAAAAATTTGGCAAAATTTTCTATAGAAATAAAATTTTGACAAAATTTTCTATAGAAATAAAATTTTGACAAAATTTTCTATAGAAATAACATTTTGACAAAATTTTCTATAGAAATAAAATTTTGACGAAATATTCTATAGAAATAAAATGTTGACAAAATTTTCTATAGAAATAACATTTTGACAAAATTTTCTATAGAAATAACATTTTGACAAAATTTTCTATAGAAATAACATTTTGACAAAATTTTCCATAGAAATAAAATTTTGACAAAATTTTCTATAGAAATAATATTTTGACAAAATTTTCTATAGAAATAATATTTTGACAAAATTTTCTATAGAAATAAAATTTTGACAAAATTTTCTATAGAAAAAAAATTTGGCAAAATTTTCTATAGAAATAAAATTTTGACAGAATTTTGTATAGAAAAAAAAATTGACAAAATTTTGTATAGAAATAAAATTTTGACAAAATTTTCTATAGAAATAAAATTTTGACAAAATTTTCTATAGAAATAAAATTTTGACAAAATTTTCTATAGAAATAACATTTTGACAAAATTTTTTATAGAAATAACATTTTGACAAAATATTCTATAGAAATAAAATTTTGACAAAATTTTCCGTAGAAATAAAATTTTGACAAATTTTTCTATAGAAATAACATTTTGGCAAAATTTTCTATAGAAATAAAATTTTGACAGAATTTGGTATAGAAAAAAAAAATTGACAAAATTTTGTATAGAAATAAAATTTTGACAAAATTTTCTATAGAAATAAAATTTTGACAAAATTTTCTATAGAAATAAAATTTTGACAAAATTTTCTATAGAAATAACATTTTGACAAAATTTTCTATAGAAATAACATTTTGACAAAATTTTCTATAGAAATAAAATTTTGACAAAATTTTCTATAGAAATAATATTTTGACAAAATTTTCTATAGAAATAAAATTTTGACAAAATTTTCTATAGAAAAAAAAATTGGCAAAATTTTCTATAGAAATAAAATTTTGACAAAATTTTCTATAGAAATAAAATTTTGACAAAATTTTCTATAGAAATAAAATTTTGAAAAAAAAATCTATAGAAATTAAATTTTGACAAAATTTTCTATAGAAATAATATTTTGGCAAAATTTTCTATAAAACTAAAATTTTGAAAGATTTCTATCGAAATAAAATTTTGACAAAATTTTCTATATAGGGATAAAATTTTGACTAAATTTTCTATATAAACAAAAATTTTGACAAAATAACATTTTTGGTTAGGTAGTTTTATCTTCAAATTTAGGTAAATTATTTTTGATTCGAGTGGCAATCGTGATATTAAGCCCGCTACTCGACCAGATATCGCAAACTGAGATACCCATTTCTCTACTTCTTCTTTAACCCTTGCTTTACCGAATTAAACCTACTGTTAAAAACTTTAATTTTTCCTCTGTTTCTACTTGTACTAACATAATAGCATGCAGAAAAAATATTGCAATTGAGAAGGTCTACCTCAATTATTTATAAAGCTATATGTGTTTGTTCTGAAAACTTAATTCTTGAATAGTGACCAAATGGTCGTTTGAAACTAAACGCTATTTAGCCTGTAATATCTGTTAAAGTGTTGGAAAAAATCAAAAACGAATCTGAAATAATATGGGCTATAGTTTTTATATGAATATCCATTTACTAGAGACGTACAGTAGAAAAATTGTCTCAAAATTGTGCATTTGTCGTTTATTGTCAATAAATGTTATGGAAATACACTTTGGTGCCCAGCAATATGGAAATTATTTAAAGCTTATTTAGATTAGATAAGCCTCTACTTTAATATATTATTGAGAAATAAATCGGAACTAAGTGGGGATATAGACTATGGAGTCGTTTTCGAATGTCGTCTGTAGTGGACATCGGTAGTGAAAGGGTTAAATGGTTAAATATTCAAGCTTGCATAATTTCTTCAACTGGGCAATTATCCCATTAAATAAATTAGGAACTTAGGAAGTTTTATTAACTAACTATTTGATCTTATTAAATATAATCTTTAATTTGAGTGTGATACATATTTGAGACTTCAGTTCTCAAAATGCTAGTTTCCAAATTCTTACTTTACTATACGTCAAAGTTTCTGGTCCTAGTAAATCGCTGTATTGTAGCAAGTGATCCTAGAGCCTCTTTTAAATTCAGTAATGCAATGTTTGACTCAATAAGCGAGTCAACCACCACTAAATTATCAAATTATTAATCAAAACTAACACCTACTCAACGACATGCTTAATTACACTCAAAAAAAAAGTATATACGGCCGTAAGTTCGGCCAGGCCGAATCTTATGTACCCTCCACCATGGATTGCGTAGAAACTTCTACGAAAGACTGTCATGAACAAATTTCAACTCACATGGTTGTTAAATATCATATATTACCACCACGTACCAAATTTCAACCAGATCGGATGAATTTTGCTTCTCCAAAAGGCACCGGAGGTCAAATCTGGGAGCTACATATTATTATGGACTGATAGGAATCAATTCCTGCATGGTTGTTGGATACCCCATACTAACATCACGTACCAAATTTCAACCGAATGGGAAGAGTTTTGCTCTTCCAAGGTGCTCCGGAGGTCAAATCTGGGGATCGGTTTATATGGGGCCTATATATAATTATGGACCGATATCGACCAATTTTTGCATGGGTGTTTGAGGCCATATATTAACATCACGTACCAAATTTCAACTGAATCAAATGAATTTTGGTCTTCCAAGAGGCTCCGAAGGTCAAATCTGGTGATCGGTTTATATGGGGGCTATATATAATTATGGACCGATATGGACCAATTTTTGCATGGTTGTCAGAGACCATATACTAACACCATGTACCAAATTTAAGCCGGATCGGATGAAATTTGCTTCTCTTAGAGGCTCCGCAAGCCAAATCAGGGGATCGGTTTATATGGGGGCTATATATAATTATGGAACGATGTGAACCAATTTTTGCATGGTTGTTAGAGACCATATACTAACACCATGTACCAAATTTCAGCCGTATCGGATGAAATTTGCTTCTTTTAGAGGCTCCGCAAGCCAAATAGGGGGATCGGTTAATATGGGGGCTATATGTAATTATGGACCGATATGGACCAATTTTTGCATGGGTGTTTGAGGCCATATATTAACACCACGTACCAAATTTCAACTTAATCAGATGAATTTTGGTCTTCCAAGAGGCTCCGGAGGTCAAATCTGGTGATCGGTTTATATGGGGGGCTATATATAAATATGGACCGATATGGACCACTTTTTGCATGGTTGTTAGAGACCATATACTAACACCACGTACCAAATTTCAGCCGGATCGGATGAAATTTGATTCTCTTAGAGTAATCGCAAGCCAAATTTGTGGGGTCCGTTTATATGGGGGCTATACGTAAAAGTGGACCGATATGGACCAATTTTTGGATGGTTGTTAGAGACCATATACTAACACCATGTACCAAATTTCAGACGGATCGGATGAAATTTGCTTCTCTTAGAGCAATCGCAAGCCAAATTTGGGGGTCCGTTTATATGGGTGCTATACGTAAAAGTGGACCGATATGGACCAATTTTTGGATGGTTGTTAGAGACCATATACTAACACCATGTACCAAATTTCAGACGGATCGGATGAAATTTGCTTCTCTAAGAGGCCTCGCAAGCCAAATTTGGGGGTCCGTTTATATGGGGGCTATACGTAAAAGTGGACGGATATGGCCCATTTGCAATACCATCCGACCTACATCAATAGAAACTACTTGTGCCAAGTTTCAAGTCGATAGCTTGTTTCGTTCGGAAGTAAGCGTGATTTCAACAGACGGACGGACATGCTCAAATCGACTCAGAATTTCACCACGACCCAGAATATATATACTTTATGGGGTCTTAGAGCAATATTTCGATGTGTTACAAACGGAATGACAAAGTTAATATACCCCCCATCCTATGGTGGAGGGTATAAAAATATATGAACCCTATATTTCACAAAAGCCGATCTAATTATATTTTAGTTCATGGAATTATAACGTTTTAAGAAAGTTTCCATGACATTAAAAATAAAAATTCCTGCCTCCCACAAAATTGTTCACAATTTCTTAAAATTTGTAAATTTGACCAAAAAAGGCCCACCTTGGACTTCGTATGGCACTGAAGACATTTTTGCAATTTTAATTCCAATGTTTTCCTTCAAACTACGAAATTTTCTTTAATAAGTGAAAAATAATAATTTTGTTTACTTATTTTTATGACGTCTGCGTTTCTAATACAGTTTAGTTAAAATTTTCTAAAATTAATATATTTGTTCTAAAATGAACTAAAATTTTCTATCTTGATGGGTTCACTGTTTTTTCAGTGTAGGAAATGTTAATTTTTGTATTAAAAACATGCCAAATAAACGGGGATTAAGATATTTATAAAATTACAGGTGATATTTATTTAATCGTACATTTTATCTTTCCTTGTTGAGGAATATTGTATATATTCTTGTCCCTAAAATCAGTTTTTTCTTAATTTTTTCTTTTTTGTGTATTCACCAGAAATGTTGTATATGTATTTTTCAAATCATCATTCTTAGAACATTTCAAGGCGAAGTCGTCTCAAAATAACTTTATAATTTTGAAAATTACAAAACATTTTGAATTTGTTTTCAAGGTAAACAATTGTGTTTAATTTTCTAGTAGTCGCTGTTTAACTCCTAATTGCCCAAAGCACTTGTCCAATCACCCACCCTCATATCAATCTTCGAAACAATGAAACAGCGATGCCATCTAGACAACATTATTATCATCATCTTCATTGCCATCCATATAGGCCCCAAGAGATATACAATTTTGCAGTTTCTTATAAGAATTAGTTAGAGGGACTATCTAATTGGTTAATATTTCCCTCTTAGGGAAATACGCTGCCAACGAATGGAAGCTAATAAAACAGACACATCGGAAACATCCAAGCATCGAAGGAAAACAATCATCCTCTTCAAGACAAATTACACAACTTCTTGGCAACGCCCACACTTGAAGCGAAAACCAAAAACGAAAAAATTTAACTAACATAAATGGCTACACTTAAATCAAATACAAAATCTCGACTCAAAGTGATTTTAGCCATAGCGAAAAAAAAACATAAATCGAAAAGTCAATATGAGTTACAAACAAACAAAAACGAAAAAAACCAGCAGCATTTTATTAGTTTATGAGAAGCTAAAACTATTGTTAAATTGTGTAAAATTATATAAAACTACAACTAAATAAATCCTCCAATGACAAAATACTAAAACAGTATCCGAACTTAATATTATGATAGTTTAAGAGGCGAAGGCAATTTACATTTGATAATATATCGGTGTCAGGCTCGGTTGCCAGATTTTTTTTCGAGAGATCCCCAAAATTCGAAATTATATCCCCAAAAAATCACCAACTGAAATATTTTTCCCCATGAAAAATCTCCAAACGGAAATTCATCTAATTATTATATGTATGTAAATTTTAATCTATAAAAAAGAAAAACAATTTCACATTATCGAATTCTTTAATACCCAGCAAAAAAAAAAAAAAAAATTGGAAGTTGTTCCACAAACATTTCTTTTAAAGCCCATATCAGAATCCCCCATCGAGTTTTTTCAACTTCCGATGCAGTCCTTTTGGACAAGTCCACAAACATTTCTTCTAAAGCGCATCGAGGGATCCCCCAATGATTTTTTCCTCTTCCGATGCAGTCATTTTGGACATGTGCACAAACATTTCTTCTAAAGCGCATCTTGGGATCCCCCAATGATTTTTTTACTTCCGATGCAGTCCTTGTGGACAAGTATTAGAAAGAACACAATCCGGCTATTTTAAGTGCAAATTTTGGACAATTAAATTTTACAAAAAAATAGAAAACTAATAAAAAACTAAAAAAAAATAAAAAATTAATAAAAAAGTAAAAAAATAATAAAAAAAAATAAATTTCATCCCCGCTGGGATTTGAACCTGTGCCGTTTGACTTTTTCGCTTCCATGGAAGTTCTTTTGAGAAGGTTTTGCAAATTACGAGAATTTTTAATTTTTTTGTTGATTTTTAATGAAAAAATATATTTTTACGAAAATATATGCCGAAAATAAAAACGATGCATGACATAAAAAAATAATTTTTTAGAAAAATATTTGAGAAAAAATTGCCGCTGGTGAGATTTGAAACTACGTTTCTTATTTTTTCGTTCATACTAATAAAGAACATCTCGAGAAGCAATTAGAATTTTATTCCTTGGTGTCGTATTACGATCATATCACAAACATTTGAATTGACCTTTCGACGCTTTATGTTCAATGGCGGTTGTGGATGAGTGTGCTAAGGCGTTCTGTTATGGTGCCAGCAAACCCATGTTCAACCCCTGGTCGGACCGAAAAAGTTTTTCAAATTGTAAAAAATTAGATAATAGGAGAATAATAGTGTAATAAAAAATATTGATGAAAAAAGTAAAATTGGTTGAAAAAAAAAAAAATTTTCGCTTTTTAAATTTCTTCATTCAAATTAACTTCCAGGGCACAACTTTTAAAGCAATGCAAAGGAACTTCCGCCCGATGACAAGTCCATGTAAAATTCATTGGAGATGATCCAAGTTTGCACTACTTCCGGATCACAGATTGGGGATCCAAACTACTTTTTTGGAAACTCATTTTTTGCCGGGTAGGTAAGGAATTCACCAAGTCTCTTAGGTGGTCAATTGTTGTAATCAATGTCAATTGTTGTAATCAATTTGCAATAAAAATTGCCAACTTTTTTTTGAAAGTTGGACTATTCCCTATGTTCTGGTTTACGATTTCGCAAAAGGCAGAATTTGGGATTTTCAATAACTTCTGAACAATTCCAAATTTTTCCAAAATATAAATTCCTTTATCCATAAGAACAGTGTGATAAAATTTCGTATTGTACATCTTTGTAGTTCGAAAAGTAGAGGTTAAGGAAAATTTTGCGTTTTGCGAATTCGTAAACCAGAAAATGGGGGCATGTTTTATTGAAAACATCTAGATTAAAAGGTACATTTAGATCGCAGGAACAAACGAAACGAAAGCGTAATGAAACTACAAGAAAATTTTCATGGTACTTACTAGGAAATATTTAAGAACGGACCAATATATAATCCCAAGTAATAATGTAAGTTGGGACTTCTTCAAATGTGTTACATCAATATGAATCTGTGATGGTAAGTAGGAACGTGGTTTAGCCCCTAAGCCTTCGCTTTTACACTTTCTATAACAAATTTAATACCATGTGATTGAAGGTGGAAATCCCCAGAAAATCCCTAAATCAAGTCATTATCCACAGATCCCCAAGGTGTAAAAAAGGAAAACACTCCAGTTTGGGTAAAAATCACCTCATCTGATAACACTGGTTTCTGGATGGACAATTTGGCGACCGGACATATCCCCCAACGGAAATTTCGCCCATAATGATTTTTGGGCGTTATGAACTCCAATGGGGCGGTCACATCGCCCAATTTTAGTTTGGGCTTTATGTCCTCCCTCATCGCGGTCATATGTCCCAAAAAATAGGCAGTCAAAACGCCCAATATTTTATGGGATAAATAATGTCGGAATACAAATCAAAAACTGTTCTAAATGAAGTAGTTTTGATCCCCAATTTTGGTTAACTAAATACGTATGGTATTTAATTCAAAATGCCGTAACTAGAAAGACAGTGCCGATCTCGTGGTCTATAAGAAAATTAAGGAGAAAATGGTGCAAAACGCTCCACAAATCCCCCAAGAACTCATAGCACTATTTGCCAAATCAGAACATATGAGTGAATACTAAATGTGCGAAAGTGTGCCGGAAAAGATATTTTAGCAAACCACTATTATGGAAGCCGATTTGGCATACAGTCTCTTTGTGTTCCACCCCAGTAACTGAAATGATGAATAATATGGATGATGGAGATGCTATTGTTTTATTGATGTCCCTTTTTCGGTCGTTCCATTTTATCTTATGGGTACAAGAAATTACTAATATTTACGAAGGTTACAAACGACATGTCAGTATTACTGTGTTAATTACACCCTAAACCACATAGTGGTCAGGGTATAATAACTTTGATCGGCCAAAAAATGTGCCTACCAGAAATATTGATTTTAGACCCCATAAAATATATACCGATCGACTCAGAATCACCTCCTGAGTCGATCTAGCGCTTGGTGTCCGTCCGTCCGTCCGTCCGTCCGTCTGTCCATGTATTTGTTGTTCACAGGATTCCGGTCGCAATTATTAACCGATTTTGATGAAATTTGGTACAGGGAGTTTTTTGGGCACAAGGACGAACGCTATTGAATTTGGAAGAAATCGGATCAAATTTAGATATAGCTCCCATATATATGTATCGCCCGATTTCGACAAATGGGGTCACGTTGCGCGTTTTTTCAAACGGATCGTCACCAAATTTGGCAAAAGGTAATCTTTTCCATCGCCCTTTAAGTCTGCAAAATTTCATCCAAATCGATTCAGATGTAGATATAGCTCTCATATATATGTATCGCCCGATTTTCCCAAATTTGGCCATAGAACCCTTATTTATTAACCGATCTTACTAAAATTTGGCTAGATTTAGTCCTCTATAGTACTAACTATATGTGCGAAATTTCATCGAAATCGGTTCACATGTAGATATAGCTCCCATATATGTATCACCCGATTTTGAAAAATTCGCTGAATGTGATGAATTTAACAAAGGATTCGCGTGCGCGAATTCTCGTCGTCCTCAAATACTATCAGTTTATTATCTTGTTCTAAACATTAAAATTGGAAAGAGATGAAATGATCGACGTGCTGCTGATGGGTACTTGAAAAAATCGCGCGCGCGATTTATTTCAAGTACCCATCAGTAGCACGTCGATCATCTCATCTTGTTCCAATTTTCAGTTTAAAATACATAATTTTCAATTCAGCATTTGTCTGGTTTGTTAAAAAAAAATTCAATTTCCGAATTTTCATGTTTCAATATATAAATTCAAATGTCTTGGAGCTTAAACCGACCTATTTCACGAGCGAAATAGGTCTTCGTAGTGCCACTTTAGCCGCTTTTCCATTTCAATGGTACGCTGAGAAGAAAAATAGTCAAAAATTATGTTCCAGTCAAAAACAATTAAAACAAACGATGAAGCCAAGATATGCTAGTTTTACATCTTCTTCCAGCATACACAATAAAAGCAGGATTCGAAATTTGTCAATAAGAGGCATATCTATCTATTAAATATTTAAACAAAATTTATGGATAGATGAAGTAATCATATATAGCTTTTGAATGAATTAAAAAAATATATATTTTGTTATTTTAAACTATTGTTTATATTCAATTATATTCAAACGGTCATAACACCCACATTTTTTATGGGGCTTATGACCGCGATGAGGGAGGACATAAAGCCCAAACTAAAATTGGGCGATGTGACCGCCCCAATGGAGGTCATAACGCCCAAAAATCATTTTGGGCGAAATGTCCGTTGGGGGATATGTCCGGTCGCCGACTTCTTGGCTTGGCTTCTTTTAAAAACGAATGGGTAAAAACGAAACGGTAACGATACCATAGCACATCCGTCAAATGTGTTGGGTGCTATATATAAAGGTTTGTCCCAAATACATACATTTAATTATCACTCGATTTGGACAGAATTTGATAGACTTTTACAAAATCTATAGACTCAAAATTTAAGTTGGCTAATGCATTAGGGTGGAACACAATTTTAGTAAAAAAAATATGGGAAACATTTAAATTTGAAGCAATTTTAAAGAAACTTTGCAAAAGTTTATGATTTATTGCTCGATATATATGTATTAGAAGTTTAGGAAAATTAGAGTAATTTTTACAACTTTTCGACTAAGCAGTTAGGTTAGGTTAGGTTATGTGGCAGCCCGATGTATCAGGCTCACTTAGACTATTCAGTCCATTGTGATACCACAGTGGTGAACTTCTCTCTTATCACTGAGTGCTGCCCGACTCCATGTTAAGCTCAATGACAAGGGACCTCCTTTTTATAGCCGAGTCCGAACGGCGTTCCACATTGCAGTGAAACCACTTAGAGAAGCTTTGAAACCCTCAGAAATGTCACCAGCATTACTGAGGTGGGATAATCCACCGCTGAAAAACTTTTTGGTGTTGGGTCGTAGCAGGAATCGAACCCACGACCTTGTGTATGCAAGGCGGGCATGCTAACCATTGCACCACGGTGGCTCCAGTCCACTCCAGACTAAGCAGTTGCGATTTAACAAGGAAAATGTTGGTATTTTGACCATTTTTGTCGAAATCAGAAAAACATATATATGGGAGCTATATCTAAATCTGAACCGATGTCAACCAAATTTGGCACGCATAGCTACAATGCTAATTCTACTCAACTAAATCGGAGTTAAAAATTGGCCTCTGTGGTCATATGAGTGTAAATCGGGCGAAAACTATATATGGGAGATATATCCAAATCTGAACCGATTTCAACCAAATTTTGCACGCATAGTTACAATGCTAATTCTACTCCCTATGCAAAATTTCAACTAAATCGGAGCAAAAAATTGGCCTCTGTGGGCAAATGAGTGTAAATCGGGCGAAAGCTATATATGGGAGCTATATCTAAATCTGAACCGATTTGGCTGATATTTTGCAAGTTTTTCGAGACTCATAAAATATTCGGATGTACGGAATTTGAGGAAGATCGGTTGATATATACGCCAATTATGACCAGATCTGAACCGATTTTTTCCAAAATCAATAGGGATCGTCATTGAGCCGAAACAGGACCCTATACCAAATTTTAGGACAATCGGACTAAAACTGCGAGCTGTACTTTTCACACAAAAATACACAAACAGACAGACAGACAGACAGACGGACAGACAGACAGACGGACATCGCTAAATCGACTCAGAATTTAATTCTAAGCCTATCCGTATACTAAAAGGTTGGTCTATGATTACTCCTTCTTGGAGTTACATACAAATGCACAAACTTATTATACCCTGTACCACAGTAGTGGTGAAGGGTATAATAAACACATTTTTTAGCGACCTGCCTGGCTTTAAATCTAGGACCAATAAAATTAAAATTAGCATACAGTTCTCATTTATCAAATTTTTATTCTCTTTTCGCATTTATTAATAAAGGTACATACGTACAAATAAATGTCAGTTTAAAAATCCAAATTACAACGGATACTTCAAAGTAAAAATGTTTTCTTAATTCCAAAACAACTTTAAAGCAAAGATGCTAAATCCTCAAAATAAGTCTTAGCCTATATTTGAAGCGTTTTGATCTTAAATCTAAACATTCAATATATCAGTTAATTTAATGACGATTTCTTTGTATTAAAAATGTGTTTCTTTATTATAAAGAAAATTTGCCTTAGGCCAAAGACATCCAACTTTAACGAAGGGATGCAAATTTACAAAATTTTTGTCCTAAATTTAATGAAAAAAGTTGTTGAAGCAAAGACTATAAACTTTATTTTAATTAAAATGTCATTAATATTTCAAATAGCACATCCTAAATTTAGCTTGAGTAATCTTTAATATAAAGTCGTACGTCTTTGAACTAAGGCAACTTTTCCTAAAGTAAAGAAACCCATTTTTGATTTAAAGAAATCGTCTGAATTGAAATATTGAATCTTTAGATTTAAGATGCTCCAAATATAGGCTAAGACTTATTTTGAGGATTTAACATCTTTGGTTTACATTTTTTTTTTGGAATTAAGAAAACATTTTTTACTTTCAAGTAGCCGTTACAATTTGGATTTTTAAACTGGCATATGTTTGTAAGTGAATAGCTTTATTTATATACCGCGAAAAGAGAAAGTAAAATTCCATAAATGAAATCTCTATCCTAATTGTAATTGTATTGATCCTAGATTTAAAGCCAGATAGGTCGCTTCAAAATATCTTTATTTTAAAGAAGCCGCATCTTTGGCTCGGAATCAATACAAAAATCCTCAAGGGAAGGTCAACATCTTTGGATCCAAGTAAACTGTTTTTGATTGCATGGTATGACTATGTATACATGTTTGTTGACATGTAATGCAATAAAGTAATGCGCTACATTTGTATACCCTCCACCATAGGTTGGGGGGTATATTAACTTTGTCATTCCGTTTGTAAACCATCGAAATATTGCTCTCAGACCCATAAAATATATATATTCTGGGTCGTGGTGAAATTCCGAGTCGATCTAAGCATGTCCGACCGTCCGTCTGTTGAAATCACACTAACTTCCGAACGAAACAAGCTATCGACTTGAAACTGGGCACAATTAGTTGTTATCGATGTAGGTCGGATGGTATTGCAAATGGGCCCATATAAACGGACCCCAGATTTGAATTGCGGAGCCTCTAAGAGAAGCATATTTCATTCGATCTGACTGAAATTTCGTACATGGTGTTTGCATATGTCTCTAACAACCATGCAAAAATTGCTCCACATCGGTTCATAATTATATATAGCCCCCATATAAACCTTACCCCAGATTTGGCGTGCGGAGCCTCTAAGAGAAGCAAATTTCATCAGATCCGGCTGAAATTTGGTACATGGTGTTAGTATATGGTCTCTAACAACCCAAATATGAGCTCCGGAACCTCTTGGAGGAGGATGAAATTCAGTATTAGATGTTAGTATAACCCCAATATAAACAGATTTGACCTCTGGAGCCTCTTGGAAGAACAATTACATCCGATCTGGTTGAAATTTGAACCTCTAGTTTTCAAGGTAAAACTGGTTCATATCGTTTACTAATATACCTTTTCATCGGTAACTGTTACCACAACCCAAGTAATTCGATTGTGGATGACAGTCTTTAGCAGAACTTTGTACGTAGACCATGGTGGACGGTACAAAAGATTCGGTCAGGCCTAGAACATTCGGCCGTTTTTACTTGTTATAAAGTTTTGCTTTACCAAGTCGCAATGGGCACACAAAGAAATAATTCTTCCCCCCATAAACGGAGTTATAGGCGAAGTTTAAATGGTGTTTACCTGGATGACAAAGAGAAAACCATTACCATATAAACCACCAAGTTTATTTTGACTATTTTTGAGAAGTGTACGGAAAATTTCTTCTGCTTTAGGTAGTGTTCAGTTAGTAGTAGCTTCAGTCTTTGAAATATATACCCATGGGTAAAGTTTCTTTAAAAAATTTTTGAAAATTAAATATAAAACAAAACACGAATGCAGTAAGAGGAAGCACGCTCAAATTATCCCAGCCAAGGGAGCCACCGTGGTGCAATGGTTAGCATGCCCGCCTTGCATACACAAGTTCGTGGGTTCGATTCCTGCTTCGACCGAACACCAAAAAGTTTTTCAGCGGTGGATTATCCCACCTCAGTAATGCTGGTGACATTTCTCAGGGTTCCAGAGAGGTCTGTCCAAAAATGAGGTCCGGTCATTGAGCTTAACATGGAATCGGGCAGCACTCAGTGATAAGAGAGAAATTCACCAATGTAGTATCACAATGGACTGAATAGTCTAAGGGCGTTTTCGTTTCGCAAAAAATATGTTGCCTTGGTGTTACACTACTTTTTCCCTCATCGTATTTTCGCCCAAATGGTAGTGTTATTATTAATTCATAACATTTTGAGGGACACAGGAACCAAAATTTATGACAGTGTCCTTCATATGTGGCAATCAATTTCGAGAATGTTGCACCTTTTTTCCAATCAAAATCGCCATAAGTGAGCCTGATACATCGGGCTGCCACCTAACCTAACCTAACCCAGCCAACTGCACTCAAATCGATGATTTGATGGTGGCAAAGGAAAAGAGAAATGTTTGTATGAATTTATTTCGGCATAAGCCGGCTATCATAAACCTTTTTTCGGAAGGTTCAAGTGTGGTTCACCTTGGGTTTAGTGATCTGCCTGAATTTATTCTGATAATTGGTTGATAGGTTTGCTGCAAGTAAAGGATGCTGGTGAGGAATGTGGTAATTCCAAAACGTGCGTCCATCCAACCATCTTGCAGTCTATAGGGCTTTGCCCAAATAAATTTGACAAACATTCTTTTCCTCTGTTGGTTAAGCTACTCTTGTAGTTTAGTCATTTTAGCTTCTATTGCTACCATATCTAAATTTGATCCTGCAAGTAGTATCTCTCCCGCCGCCATATTATAACACAAAGGATAAGGATTATATGATGATTTGTCACTGTAGTTTCATGTCCAAAAAAAAATAATTAAATCGTATTCATATTTGTACGATAATATAGAAAATTATTACAAAATAATAATGGCGGTAATAAGACAATTGGCCAAAATCAAAAACAATACCCAGCAATATTACCCACACTCCCCTTGCCCCAATATACTCATAAGCAAACGTCAAAGGAACACCGGCTAAATCAGCGAAGTCAACAATGTAAAAATTTAATGATATTCAATTTTGGGACTTTACCACTAGACGGCGACTATCATTGGCTTTGATTGTTTTGCCATTGCTCGATTTTAAGCCCACCGGCTATGACAGCTTCTCAGCTATAAATGGCTGCCTTTAGCTGCTACAAACAAAACGACGGCTATTTTTTTTTTTTTTTTTGTTTTTGTGAAAACTCCAACATGCAGCGACAAATACGTCACAATTGTAAAAAAGTAGCAGAACAATCATGGAAACCTAATGGTAATCGACAGCATTCACAATAGGTGGTGTTGTTGGTGGACGTTTTTGTTGCTGGTATTTTGGGATTTGGGGGTGTTTGAAAGAAAACGGACTGGCATTCAATTTTGACATCGCACTGAATTTAAAATAAAACTCCTTTCGACAAAAAAAAAAAATAAAACAACAAATAGGAATAATTATAGAAAACGTTCTAAACAATGGACAAATAGATTTCGTCCTGAGGGCATACTAAAGCGAGTTGGATATCAAAAGGCTTAAACGCGAAAGATTAGCATGATGTAGAACCATAAAACACCGTTCATTGCAAATGAAATCAAAAATAATAATCATGAAATTAGAACTTTTGCTTTTAATTTAGCAACATTCATTAGTACAGTGTTTTAGATAATGGAATAAAAAATTGACAAAGCACAATAAATTCGAAAATTCTAACAAGCCGTGTTCAAGCTCAAAACACGTGAACCCACCAGGAAAGAAGAGTTTTCTTTTCGGAGGAATAACATTTTAGACAAGCGAATATTTCTTATGATGCTAGAAAATTTTCTTTAAAAACAAATAAAAAAAACTTTAGAGACAGTCGTTGAATACACAGAAAAAATTTTTGCGGAGTTAAACTAACGCTAAATTTAACTTATTTTTATGGCAAAAAAAAACATTTGTTTGTAGTTAAATTTTATTATTTTGGGCGACATTTTTCATAGCCCAATGAAATTTTCTTTCTTTCTGTTAAATATGTCTCAAAACATTTTATGAACTAACCGTGGGTATAATATTCAATGACCGTACACATAAGTTCAATATGAACTAAAGCAAATGGAAATTTTCGTACGACTCCAAAAAAATTTTAAGAATGAACTACAGTATGGTTAAAATGATCATGATTTGGCGCCAATGATTTTGTTCTTTACTTTTAGGTAATTTTTATACCCTCCACCATAGGATGGGGGGTATATTAACTTGGTCATTACGTTTGTAACACATCGACATATTGCTCTAAGACCCCACAAAGTATATATATTCTGGGTCCTGGTGAAATTCTGAGTCGATCTGAGCATGTCCGTCCATCCGTTCGTCCGTCTGTTGAAATCACGCTAACTTCCGAACGAAACAAGCTATCGCCTTGAAACTTGGCACAAGAAGTTGTTATTGATGTAGGTCGGATGGTATTGCAAATGGGCCATATCGGTCTACTTTTACGTATAGCCCCCATTTGGTGCATTGTGTTGGTATATGGTCTCCAACAACCATGCAAAAATTGGTCCATAATTATATACAGCCCCCATATAAACCGATCCCAAGATTTGAACTCCGGAGCCTCATGGATGAGCAAAATTCATCCGATTCGGTTGAAAATTGGAACGTGGTGTTACTATATGATCTCTAACAACCATGCAGGAATTGGTCCACATCGGCCCATAATTATATATAGCCCCATATAAACCGATCCCCAAATTTGGCTTGCGAGGCGGTTCAAATGTGGAACGTGGTGTTAGTATATGGTCTCTAACATCCAAGCACAAATTGGTCCACATAGGTTCATAATTATATATAGCCCCCATATAAACCGATCCCCAGGTTTGGCTGGCGGAGCTTCTAAGAGAAGCAAATTGCATCCGATCCGGTTGAAATTTGAAACATGGTGTTAGTATATGCACTAAAAAAAATATTGTCGTGAGGTCAAAGGTTTCGTGTCTTTAAAATACGAATGCAAATTTTGCTTAGCATAGAAGACGCATTTCTCTAATATAAAGTTTTTATCCTTGTCCAAAAGTCGATAAACCTTTGAATGAAGTCGTATTGTCCTTATAAATAAGTGATTTCAATTAAAAATGGGTATCATAACATGAAAGAAAAAATGTTTGGGCTAAGGTCAACTTGACTTTAATTATTCAGAAATATTCTTTTAATTTAATGAAATTGTCTTTAAATTAGTTGTCTTTTTGTATCTTGACTACAAAGCAAAAAATCGTTCAAATATAGGACATGTTTTTCAAAACTTTATTTTAACGAAGTTTTTTACTTGAAACATAGCATAATTTCTACTGGAAGTCGAGTCTTAATTTGGAAAATAAAGTTGTCGTTAACTCGTTTTTAAAGGACTTTGATAGCATATGAAGGAAAAAAGATGAGAAAGCGAAAAATTAAAATTTGCTTCCTAGAAGCAAGTACACAAAACCCAAATTTAAAAGAGAATTGTGTCTTAAAAGTATCCTTACTTGTATTCTCCGCTTCTTTGGCTGGGAATCAATACCAATTTTTTTACGGCAAAGACAAAATCTTTGGAACCGGGCATGCTTTTTTTCAGTGTGGTCACTAACAACCGTGCCAGAATCGGTCCACATCGGTCTATAATTATATATAGCTTCCGTATAAACCGTTCTCCAGATTTGACCCCCGGAGTCTCTTGGAGGAGCAAAATTCATCTGTTCCTTTTCAAATTTGGAACTTAGTGTTAGTATATGGCCGCTAATAACCATACCAAAATTGGTCCAACAACAAAAAAAAATTGGTCCATATCGGTTCATAATCATGGTTGCCACTAGAGCCAAAAATAATCTACCAAAATTTTATTTCTATAGAAAATTTTGTCAAAATTTTATTTCTAGAGAAAATTTTGTTAAAATTTTATTCGGTTCATAATAAAATTTTCATCATTGTCAGAATTTTATTTCTATAGAAAATTTTGTCAAAATTTTATTTCTATAGAAAATTTTGTTCAAATTTTATTCGGTTCATAATCATGGTTGCCACTCGAGCCAAAAATAATCTACCAAGATTTTATTTCTATAGAAAATTTTGTCAAAAGTTTATTTCTATAGAAAATTTTGTTAAAATTTTATTTCTGTAGAAATTTTTGTCAAAATTTTCTTTCTATAGAAAATTTTGTCAAAATTTTTATTTCTATAGAAAATTTTATGAAAATTTTATTTCTATAGAAAATTTTGTCAAACTTAATTATATACGTATTTAATCGGTATGGACTACGTGGTATGTATTACGGTATTAGGAAGTTTTAAGATACCTTGTCATCGGCAACCCAAGTAATTCGATTGTGGATGACAGTCTTCAGTAGAAGTTTCTACGCAATCCATGGTGGAGGGTACATAAGCTTCGGCCTGGCCGAATTTACGGCCGTATATACTTGTTTGATTTAATATAACCACGTATGGACTTACATGCAATTTAGAAGACGGTGTTAGGAGGTTTTAAGATACTTTGCCATCGGCAAGCGTTACCGCAACCCAAGTTATTCGATTGTGGATGGCAGTGTTTAGAAGTGCAATTCATGGTGGAGGGTACATAAGCTTCGGCCTGGCCGAACTTACGGCCGTATATATTTGTTTCTTCTATGAGAGGGTGTAATTTCATGAACTGCAGTTAATAAGTACAACAGGGCATTAAATTAAATCTCAAAATGTGGAGTACAATTTAGTTCAATTTTCGTTCCGGAGAAAAGTATTTTTTCTTTCAGTGTAGGTTAGTTTTAGAAATTGTTTACTAAACTGTATTGCAAACTTCGATATCACAAAATTAAGTAAATTGTTTTTACGAAAATTGGAATTGGTTTATCATAGGACGGGTTGGGTTGTCGTGGAACGGATGTCCACCATTTCAACAGCCGTAGCACTGAATTCACATCACTTCTTAAGGTGTAATGCAAATTTTGGATGGGAATTAAGAAAATTTGTGATATTTTTACAAATAAATAATTTTTACAAGTTTTTATGATTTTTAATTCATTCTAATGCTTCTCTGGAACGAACAGTGGTTCCAAATCGCTTTTTTTTAAATAATTCTACAACTTTTGAAGGGATAATGATATCAACATATTTTTTTCTTTGTATGAAAGCTGAGGTGTTTTCCTCTAAGCTTGCAAATTTGTGCATTCCTAGTGGGTCCATGGGCTGACCTGTAGGCGTTGAATTTTGGTCACCTCGCGGGTATGAAATTTTGTTTTAGCTGTCAAATCCGCAATTTTTAACCGATTTCGATGATTTTTTCTTTGCTGGATAAAACTTGTGAAGCTCTACAAAGAAGAAATTCTACGAATTTTAGATGAAAAAATGTGTACATATGTGCTTTAGATTAAAAGTTGCAAAGTCCATAATTTAGAATTTCAAAGAATGTCGAATTTTTCCCTTTTTTTTGGAAAAAGGCACATACATTCTTCTTATCGTAACATGTTTTTATACCCACCACCATAGAATGGCGACTGGGGTATAATAAGTTTGCCATTCCGTTTGTAACACATCGAAATATTGAATTCTTGATCAGGGAGAAATTCTAAGACGATAGAACCATGTCCGTCTGTCTGTCTGGATGTCTGCCTGTCTAGATGTCTGTCTGTCGGTCTTTCTATTGTAATCACGCAACAGTCTTCAATAATGAAGCAATCGTGCTGAAATTTTGCACAAACTCGTCTTTTGTCTGCAGGCAGGCCAACTTCGAACATGGGCTATATCGGTCCCGCACGGATGAAAAAGACTGTTTTTCATATGTTTGGCTATAAACATTATATGTTTGGAACACAAATTTTTAAACACAATATTTTTGAGTGCAAGCATATAATGTTCATAAACTGGCATAACATGTTTGGGACATATATGTTAATATGTTAGAACATATTATGTTTGGGACATAAAATGTTTTTAAATATAATATGCTTGGATGCAAACATATATTAATTTAGAAATAGCCTATAAACATATATGTGTTTGGTAGCTTGGAGCGCTATTTAACAGGGAGCGATATTGAATTAAGTTGGTGGTTGTTGCTTGTTATTACAAAATTAACATTTTATTTTTCCTTGGGCAATTGATCAGCTACTTCTTTGATCCTTACAAACTGTGTGGTCCGCTGTTCGAATCCCCGTCCAGCAAAAGGTAAAATTAAAATAAAAAAAATCATATAATTGAATAATATCTTCTACAATGTTTGTATTACAGAAAAAGGTGCTAAGAACTAAAAAATCTCGTGGAAGTGAGAAAGATGTGGGGGAATATACAATTGGGCAGAAACAAAATTTTGAGCATTCAGGTCGAAAACCTATGTTGTTAGCACCTATATTACCTGTTTATTTTCATAATTCATTATGATTGTAAATATATAAATAAATAAATAAAATTTTGAGCACAATATTGTTTGGGAGAATTTTTTTAAGCATATAATATTTTTGGGTGCAAAATGCTTCCAAACATATTATATGTTCACATAATAACATATTGTTTTTTGGAAGACAACATTATTGATTTTTGATGCAAAAATACAAATTGTTTGGAAATTGACTACCCAAACATATATTGTTTAGACCAATATGCTTTCAAACATATTATATATTGGGAGAGATCAAACATATAAATGTTTGGGCAATAGCCAAAAATGTATATGCTTGAAGCAAAATATGTTTGGGAGTATATGTTACAGAAGCGATTTTTTGTGAGCGTGCGGTTTTGATATAGTCCCCATATAAAACGACCTCCCAATTTGGGGTCTTTGGCTTATATAAACAGTAGTTTTGATCCAATTTGCCTGAAATTGGAATTCTAGAGGTATTTTGGGACCATAAAAAGGTGTGCCGAAAATGGTTAGTATAGGTCCATGTTTTGGTATAGCCCCCATATAGACCGATCTCCCGATTTTACTTCATGGGCTTCTAGAATCCTTAGTGTTTTTATCAAATTTCCAGAACTTGGAAATCTAGAGGTATTTGATGACCACAAAGAGGTATGCCACAAATGGTGAGTATCGGCTCATGTTTTGGTATAGCCCCCATATAGACTGATCTCCCGATTTCATTTCTTTGGCTTATAGTAACCGCAGTTTTTATCCACTTTGCCTGAAATTGGAAATGTAGAGGTATTTTTGGACCATAAAGAGGTGTGGCCAAAAATGGTGAGTATCGGTCATTGTTTTGGTATAACCTCCATATAGACCGTTCTCCCGATTTTATTCCATGAGCTTATAGAAACCGTACACTGAAAAAAATATTGTCGTGAGGTCAAAGATTTCATGTCTTTAAAATACGAATGCAAATTTTGCTTAGCATAGAAGACGCATTTCTCTAGTATAAAGTTTTTTTCCTTGACCAAAGGTGGATAAACTTTTCAATGAAGTCGTATTGTCCTTATAATTAAGTGATTTGATTTAAAAATGGATATCATAACATGAAAGAAAAAATGTTTGGGCTATGGTCAACTTGACTTTAATAATTTAAAAAAAGTCTTTAAATTTAATGAAATTGTCTTTAAATTTTTTGTCTTTTTGCATCTTGACTACAAAGCAAAAAATCGTTCAAATATAGGACATGTTTTTCAACACTTTATTTTAAAGACGTTTTGTACTTGAAACACAGCACAATTTCTACTAGAAGTCGAGTCTTAATTTGGAAAATAAAGTCGTCGTTACCTTGTTTTTAAAAGAAAAAGCGAAAAATTAAAATTTGCTTCCTAGAAGCAAGTACACAAAACCCGATTTTAAAAGAGAATTGTGTCTTAAAAGTATCCTTACTTGTATTCTCCGCTTCTTTGGCTCGGAATCAATACCAAATTTTGTATAGTAAAGACAAAATCTTTGGAACCGGGTATGCTTTTTTTCAGTGTAGTTTTTATCCAATTTTCCTGAAATTGGAAATTTAGAGGTATTTTGGTACCATAAAGAGGTGTGCCAAAAATGGTGAGTAACGGTCCATGTTCGGTATAGCCCCAATATAGACCGATCTCAAGATTTTACTTCTTGGTCTTCTAGAATATTTATTTTTTATCCAATTTGCCTGAAATTGAAAATGTAGAGGTATTGTAGGACCATAAAGAGGTGCGCCGAAAATGGTGAGTATCGGTCAATGTTTTAGTATAGCTCCCATATAGATCGATCTCCTGATTTTACTTTTTGGGCTTGTAGTAACCGAAGTTGTTGTCCAATCTGCGCGAAATTGAAAATATGGAGGTTTATTAGGACTATAAATAGGTGTGCAAGAAATGACTTTATTGTTTGAGATTCTAGAAACCGTAGTTTTTATCAAATTTACGACAATTTCGTGTCACGTGCATACCTCTAAAAGAGGTGTTCTGAAAACGGTGAGTATCAGTCCATATTTTAGTATAGCTCCCATAAGACCGATCTCTCGATTTAAGTCCTTGGGTTTCTAGAAACCGTAGTTTTTATCCGATTTGGTTGAAATTATAAATTGTGAGAATATCATCAAACCCGCCTGAAATTTCAAACGAAACTATAATATTTAATTGATGGTCGTGGGTATTTAAGATTCGGCCCGGCTGAACTTACTGTTTATATACTTGTTTTAAATTATATTAGCCAATATTTTATCGCAAATTTATTTCAGGCTCACTTTGATTATTCAGTGATACCACAGTGAAGAACTTCAATTTGCTGTTGAACAAACACGATTGTTCCAAAAAAACTGCAAAATATCGTATATATAGTAATATTTGCATTATTTATATTACATATAAAATATTAACTATAACGGATCATAAATGTTATCCTGTAACTTTAAGAAATTTGTGTCTTCCATTGCATATATACGACTTTAATGGAGGAGCGTAAATTTTGATTTTGTAAAAAATTGGGTTTAAACAAATTTTCTCCGTGGCAACGCCAATTTTAATTGAAGCAACTTTTGCTTTGTGATCCATTGCTTGATATACTTACTAATCAGGTAATTATTTCTGTCTAACATTCACTAAAGTTGTATAACTACAAATCTATTCTAAATTATTTTTAGGTGTTTAGCATAGTAATATCTAGTATATACCACAGTGCCCGGTAAGAACTTTACCACAAACTACATTAAAACTCCAAAAAAAAAAAAAACATAGTTGAGCAAAATAATCAATATTGCAATGGTCATAGACTCAAACTAGATTTCTTCAATCTCGATTATGATTTCTATATTGCAGTTATAGTTTAGAATAATAAATGTTTATATTTTAACATAAATAAATAAATTAGTTGTTATTGTTGATTTTCAAAAGTAATTTCAAAGATAACCACTACCACCACTGCCAGAGCAACAAATCGCCATTTGGCAATAGACACAATCGAAGAAAAATCATAAAAAGTTAATATAGAATGGCCAAAATCAAAGTGGTTTGGTTTTTTGCAATAGTTTTAAGTCTCATTGCACCAAACATTGATACGAGAACACAATAAAATTGCCATGGCAAAAAAGGCTGCTTATCAGTGGCCTAAAAGGCGCCAGAGACAAAATTAAAACAGTGCCATTATGGACAAATATAAATGATTCGATTGCATTTTGATTTACAATCAAAGGATAGAAAAATGAGTCATGTGCATGCAATTTTTTGGTTAGAAACTTTGTTATACAAAATTGTAACAATATGAAACAAATGAGATTCACCTTTTTGTATAGCGTTTAACAAGGTCCTTCCTTCCTTATTCTTCTATCCCTTAAATGACGAAATTTTATCTATACCCTCAAGAAGTGAAATCGGGAAATCGGAATATGGAGGCTTTACCGAAAAATGGACCGGTAAAATGTAAATATGACACAGGTCTTTCTATGTCTAAACTACGTCTAGATTTCCCTAATGCCCATGAAGTCAAATCAGCAGATCGGTTTTATTCGACAGAGTTATTTGCACTGAAAAAAATATTGTCGTAAGGTCAAAGATTTCATGTCTTATATGTCTAATATAAAGTTTTTTTCCTTGTCCAAAAGTCGATAAACTTTTCAGTGAAGTCGTATTGTCCTTATAATTAAGCGATTTTACTTAAAAATGAGTATCATAACATAAGAGAAATAATGTTTCAGCTAAGGTCAACATGACTTTAATAATTCAGAAAAATTCTTTAAATTTAATGAAATTGTCTTTAAATTTATTGTCTTTTTGCATCTGACAACAAAGCAAAAAATTGTTCAAATATAGGACATGTTTTTCAACACTTTATTTTAAAGACGTTTTTTTCTTGGAACATAGCATAATTTCTACTCGAAGTCAAGTCTTAATGGAAAATAAAGTTGTCGTTAACTCGTTTTTAAAGGACTTTGATAGAATATGAACAAAAAAAGCTGAAAAAGCGAAAAATTAAAATTTGTTTTCTAGAAGCAAGTACACAAAACTCAAATTTAAAAGAGAATAGTGTCTTAAAAGTATCCTTACTTGTATACTTCGCTTCTTTGGCTCGGAATCAATACCAAAATTTTTAAAGTAAAGACAAAATCTTTGGAACCGGGCATGCTTTTTTTTAGTGTGTGGTCCAACAATAACTTTAGATTTCCAATTTCAGGCATATTGGATAAAAACCACGGTTTCTAGAAATCTAAGACCCCAGAATCGACTATCGGTTCAGATTTAGGTACAGCTCCCAGATATATCCTTCGCCTGATATGCAATTACACTGAAAAAAATATTATCGTGAGGTCAAAAATTTCATGTCTTTAAAATACGAATGCAAATTTTGCTTAGCATAGAAGATGCATTTCTCTAATATAAAGTTTTTTCCTTTTCCAAAAGTCGATAAACTTTTCAATGAAGTCGTATTGTCCTTATAAATAAGTGCTTTGACTTAAAAATAGGTAACATAACATGAAAGAAAACATTTTTGGGCTAAGGTCAACTTGACTTTAATAATTAAGAAAAATTCTTTAAAATTAATGAAATTGTCTTTAAATTTGTTGTCTTTTTGCATCTTGACTACAAAGCAAAAATCGGTCAAATATAGGACATGTTTTTCAATGCTTTATTTTAAAAACGTTTTTTATTTGAAATATAGTAAAACTTCTACATTAAGTCGATTCTGAATTTGGAAAATAAAGTCGTGGTTATCTCGTTTTTAAAGGACTTTGATAGCATATGAAAAAAACGAAAAAGTAAAATGTGCTTCCTAGAAGCAAGTACAAAAAAGCCAAATTTAAAAGAGAATAATGTCTTAAAAATATCCTTAATTGTATTCTCCGCTTCTTTGGCTCGGAATCAATACCAAAATTTTTAAAGTAAAGCCAAAATCTTTGGAACCGAGTATGCTTTTTTTTCAGTGTAACTAAACACTCCCTAAAGCAGAAGAAATTTTCCGTACACTTCTCAAAAATAGTCAAAATAAACTTTGGCGTGGTTTATATAGTAATGGTTTTCTCTTTGTCATCCAGGTAAACACCATTTAAATTTCGCCTATAATTCCGTTTATGGGTGGAAGAATTATTTCTTTGTGTGCCCTTTGCGTCTTGGTAAAGCAAAACTTTGTATTTCTATAGAAAATTTTGTCAAAATGTTATTTCTATAGAAAATTTTGTCAAAATTGTATTTCTATAGAAAATTTTGTCAAAATTTTATTTCTATAGAAAATTTTTTCCAAATTTTATTTCTATAGAAAATTTTGTCAAAATTTTATTTCTATAGAAAATGTTGTCAAAATTTTATTTCTATAGAAACTTTAAACTTAATTGTATACGTATTTAATCGGCCCTTTTGTAGTTTAATATATACCACGTATGGACTATGTGGTATATATTACGTTGTTAGGAAGTTTTATGATACCTTGCCATCGGCTTCAGTAGACGTTTCTACGCAATCCATGGTGGAGGGTACATAAGCTTCGGCCTGGCCGATCTTACGGCCGTATATACTTGTTTTTTTTTTTTTTTTTTTTTTTTTGAGTGTGTTTGCGTTATTGGAAAAATTTACAAATTGTGAGAAATTATGAGCTAGTTTGTGGGAGCCACCGTGGTGCAATGGTTAGCATGCCCGCCTTGCATACACAAGGTCGTGGTTTCGATTCCTGCTTCGACCGAAAACCAAAATGTTTTTCGGCGCTGGAATATCCCACCTCAGTAATGCTGGTGATATTTCTGTGTGTTTCAAAGATTCTCTAAGTGGTTTCACTGCAATGTGGAACGCCGTTCGGAATCGGCTATAAAAAGGAGGCCCTTTGTCACTGACCATAACATGGAATCCGGCAGTACTCAGTGATATGAGAGAAGTTCACCGCTGTGGTATTACAATGTACTGAATACACTAAAAAACAGTGAACCCACCAGAAAGAACAATTTCGGTTAATTTTAGAAAATTTTGAATATTTTCAGAAAATTTTAACTAAACAGTATAACAAACGCTGGCATCACACCGATGTCATAAAAATAAGTAAATATTTTTCGACAAATTCAAGAAAATTTATTAGACATACTCGTAATTAAGTTTTTTCACTTGTTAAAGAAAATTTTGTAGTTTGAAGAAAAAAACTTGGAGTTCAAAATTGCAAGAATGTCTTTAGTGACATACGAAGTTGATGATGAACGCATTTGTAGTAAAATTTACAAATTTAAAGAAATATTGAACTATTTTGTGGAAGACACGAATTTAGTTAATCTTTGTCCTTCATTTGTGTATATTTTTTCCTCGGGTTTATTTAATTTAACTAATATACACAAAAATTATTAGAGTAGAGGAAACTTTCTTCATACATAATAATTCCATGAACTAAAATAAAGTTAATTGGTTTTAGTGAAATAGAGAGTTTACTTTTTGTTTTTTGAGTGTAACTCTAAGTGAGCTGATACATCGTGATGCCACCTAACCTAACCTATGTGGCGATGCTTTTTTTACTGGGTCCAATACTTAACTTTCGCTCGATTCATGGTAGACTCATATGACCACCTATGATGGTCATATGAGTCTACCATTTCCTACCAGATTTTCCTTATAAAATCACCACTCCTAAATCGAAAACTTGTAAAAATGACTCAAAGTTGTCTATACCTCTAATTGCATAGAAATGGATTTAGATTTAAATATTCCCAATATTTTTATACCCTCCATCATAGGATGGGGGTATATTAACTTTGTCATTCCGTTTGTAACACATCGAAATATTGCTCTAAGACCCCATAAAGTATATATATTCTGGGTCGTGGTGAAATTCTGAGTCGATCTAACCATGTCCGTCCGTCCGTCCGTCCGTCCGTCCGTCCGTCCGTCCGTCCGTCCGTCTGTTGAAATCACGCTAACTTCCGAACGAAACAAGCTATCGACTTGAAACTTGGCACAAGTAGTTGTTATCGATGTAGGTCGGATGGTATTGAAAATGGGCCATATCGGTCCACTTTTACGTATAGCCCCCATATAAAGGGACCCTCAGATTTGGCTTGTGGAGCCTCTAAAAGAAGCATATTTCATCCGATCCGGCTGAAATTTGGTATATGGTGTTGGTATATGGTCTCTAACAACCATGCAAAAATTGGTCCACATCGGTCCATAATTATATATAGCCCCCATATAAACCGATCCCCAGATTTGGCTTGTGGAGCCTCTAACAGAAGCCCATTTCATCCGATCCGGCTGAAATTTGGTACATGGTGTTGGTATATGGTCTCTAACAACCATGCAAAAATTGGTTCCCATCGGTCCATAATTATATATAGCCCCCATATAAACCGATCCCCAGATTTGGCTAGTGGAGCCTCTAAGAGAAGCATATTTCATCCGATCCGGCTGAAATTTGGTACATGGTGTTGGTATATGGTCTCTGACAATCATGCAAAAATTGGTCCACATTGGTCCATAATTATATATAGCCCCCATATAAACCGATCCCCAGATTTTGGCTTGCGGAGCCTCAAAGAGGAGCAAATTTCATCCGACCCGGCTGAAATTTGGTACATGATGTTAGTATATGGTCTCTAACAACCGTGCAAAAATTGGTCCACATCGGTCCATAATTATATATAGCGCCCATATAAACCGATCCCCAGATTTGGGTTGCGGAGCCTCAAAGAGAAGCAAATTTTATCCGATCCGCCTGAAATTTGGTACATGATATTGGTATATGGTCTCTAACAACCGTGCAAAAAATGGTCCACATCGGTTCATAATTATATATAGCCCCCATATAAACCGATCCCCAGATTTGGCTTTCGAAGTCTCCAAGAGAAGCAAATTTCATCCAATCCGGTTGTAATTTGGAACATGGTCGATATCGGTCCATAAATATATATAGCCCCCATACAAAATGTTCTCCAGATTTGACCTCCGGAGCCTCTTGGAGGAGCAAAATTCATCCGATTCGGTTCAAAGTAGGAACGTGGTGTTAGTATATGGTCGCTAACAACCATACCAAAATTGGTCCAATCACACAAAAATTGGTCCATATCGGTTCATAATCATGGTTGCCACTAGAGCCAAAAATAATCTACCAAATTTTATTTCTATAGAAAATGTTGTCAAAATTTTATTTCTAGAGAAAATTTTGTTAAAATTTTATTCGGTTCATAATAAAATTTTCATCATTGTCAAAATTTTATTTCTATAGAAAATTTTGTCAAAATTTTATTGCTATAGAAAATTTTGTTCAAATTTTATTCGGTTCATAATCATAGTTGCCACTCAAGCCAAAAATAATGGACCAAGATTTTATTTCTATAGAAAATTTTGTCACAAATTTATTTCTATAGAAAATTTTGTTAAAATTTTATTTCTGTAGAAAATTTTGTCAAAATTTTCTTTCTATAGAAAATGTTGTCAAAATTTTTATTTCTATAGAAAATTTTGTGAAAATTTTATTTCCATAGAAAATTTTTGAATATTTTCTTTCTGCAGAAAATTTTGTCAAAATTTTATGTCTACTTTGCCAAATTGAATTATATACGTATTGGATCGATCTTTTTTGATTTAATATATACCACGTATGGACATACAACTTAGAAGATGGTGTTAGGAGGTTTTAAGATACCTTGCCATCGGCAAGCGTTACCGCAACTTAAGTAATTCGATTATGGATGGCAGTGTTTAGAAGAAGTTTCTACGCAATCCATGATGGAGGGTACATAAGCTTCGGCCTGGCCGAACTTACGGCCGTATATACTTGTTTTCTAATGTTCCCAATACTTCTTTCAGAGCATACGCCGATTTAAATTTTAAGTCTAAAAAATATTTAAAGTCTAACAAATGTTGTCCAAATCAATATATCGATGTCTCCATTTCAAAGTACGCTAAGTCTAAAAAGTGAATTTTACAGAAAACAAGGTCAAAGTTTTTTTTTTTTTTGAATTTCTCAAAAACCGTATAAGATATAAATATATAATTTTTACATCCAAAACTTATGAAAAACAGTCCTTTTCGTTTGTGTTTAATCGAATTATTATTACACTTGGGGAACACCTTACTCAGTTTTCACAAAAAAAAAAGTTCCCAACAAAATTTAAATATGGTATCTCCACTCGTAAAATGTTTAAAGTCCAAAATTTTGAAAAATCAATTTTTCAAATATTCCAACAATCAAGGAGAACAACATTTGCGAACATTCCACAACAACGTCCAAATCTTCCTTGAACTCATCTTCAGGTTACACAGTCAAGGAATGGCCTAACCAGAAAAACTGATGTCATTTCAAGGAGCCGATAACAAATGTCCTACAAACCCATAACATAACTTAAACATTCACTTTTAATGTCACATCTTCGAAAGACACCAACAACCGCCAATAATCATTGGCCAGTCAAGTCAGTTTTTAGCCAAAAATCAATGCTGGAAATGTCCAAAAGACGGGTGGCGGTGGTGGGGATGGCGGAATAAACAGGATGCCACAACATTGAAGAAAACCTACAATGACAGTGTATAATGGGGGTTGGGGAGGGGGGCATAGAGGGCGTTCCAATGAAATTAAAACAAATTAACTGATGATCAGTGTCAATTGGTATGCTTAAAACACGTAAATTCAAATCTCACACTGTCGATAAAACCGCCAGTAACAGAAATACCATAGTCCACTCTGCAGTCTCCACACACACACATACACACACCCAACAGCCCTACAAAAATCGAAGATCGGCGACTAAACACAACAACAACAACTACAAATGTATTATAACTCAGCCACCATTAAACATGAAATCCAAACCCAAAAAACCAATGGACAGACAGAAAAAGGAAACAATCTCCTGCATGCATGTCTCCAGTTTGAATTCAAACATTGGGTGTGAATGGCTAGCCTGAAGTCTGACTCTTTGCAGCAGGTTGTATTATTGGCATTGCAATTCTGTGTAGTGCTGCAGTGTTGTCCAATATGTTGCGTTGCGTTGCCTTATGGTGGGGTTGTGAATTTATTGGAATGGCGGCGACGATTCGCCAAATTCCCCCATCAATTTCATATCGATGAATTTTAACGATATTCGCAATTAATAACTGTCAATTTTTATTCCTTTTCGGCCAAAGTATCTCTGTTAGTCAACATTGTTTTGAAGGAAGTTTAACTATGTTAAAGATATATCAGCATATATATGTATTTTATTTACATTCAAAAAAGAGACTATCTAGTTAAAGCAGGGGGAATGTAGATAATTTTGGCGAAAGGTAAAAATAGTATGAAATTTAACATAAAACTATTTTAACGGGATCTTAATGGGAGACCACAACTTGTGCCCGATCCTTTGTAACAGGTCAATTTAGAATCCGTGGGCAAATATACCCAAATTCCTTTCTTTTCATTGAACTCAATGTCCTTCAAGGATTATACCCTGATTAGAGTTACCATCCAAATGTTCGCTATAATTTTGATAGTGCGATTCATATTTTGCTTGGCCTACGCTTTGGCGATCGCTAAGGACTTTTTCCATTCCCGGGATAATGAGATTTGTTTTTCATCCCGCTCAAAGGACAACTGTAGTGTAGATATCATA
This sequence comes from Haematobia irritans, assembly GCF_050003625.1. Taxonomy (NCBI): domain Eukaryota; kingdom Metazoa; phylum Arthropoda; class Insecta; order Diptera; family Muscidae; genus Haematobia; species Haematobia irritans. The sequence continues at coordinate 136,686,911 of NC_134398.1, read as the reverse complement.
ATCAAAAATTGACAAAGACCTATATTATAGATGGATTTACTATGATGGAATGGTTAGAATGCCCGTCTTGCATACGAACGACCATGGGTTGAATCGCAGTTTCAAACCAAATACATTTCCAACCTCCTCTCAGTAACGCTGATGACATTTCAGAGTGCTTCAATGCTTCTCTAAGTTGTCGCAAAGCATGGCTTTTTATACCCACCACCCTAGAATGGTGATGGGGCTTAATAAGTTTGACATTCTGTTTGTGACACATCGAAATATCGATTTCCGGCTATAGAAATTGTATATATTCTTGATCAGGAAATTTTAAGACGATATAACTATGTCCATTTGTCTGTCCGCTGTAATCGCGCTACAACCTTCAATTTGTGTTTTATGTGCACGGAAGACAAGTTCAAAGATGAGCTATAACGGTCCATGTTTTGATAGAGCCCACATATAAACCGACGCCCTATTTGTGGTCATAAGCATCTGGACACCGAACTTTTCAATCGATTTGCCTGAAATTGGAAATCTAGATGTATTTTGAGTCCACGAATAGGTGTGCCGAATGTGGTGTATATCGGTATATGTTTTGGTATAGCCTCCATATACATCCATTTCCCGATTTGATATCTTGGGCGTTTAAACGCCGCAATGTTTAAACGATTTGATTGAGATTCAAACTAAAGAGGTTTTTTAGGCTCACAAAGTGGTGTGCCGAATGTGGTGTTCAGCCTCCATTGTGGTATGTTCAGCCACCATATAGACCGATCTCCGATTTAATTTCTTGGGCAGCTGAACACCGCAATTTTTATCAGATTCGTCTGAAATTGGAAATATGCAAGTATTTTAGGTATTCAAAGACCTGTATTAAATTTGGTTGTTATCGATCCACACACTCAAAAAAAAGTTTGCTTGGATCCAAAGATTTTGACCTTCCTTTAAGAATTTTGGTATTGATTCCGAGCCAAAGATGCGGCTTCTTTAAAATAAAGACATTTTTAGCGACTTATCTGACTTTAAATCTAGCATCAATAAAATTAAAATTAAGATACAGATCTCATTTATTATACCCTCCACCATAGGATGGGGGGTATATTAACTTTGTCATTCCGTTTGTAACACATCGAAATATTGATCTAAGATCCCATAAAGTATATATATTCTGGGTCGTGGTGAAATTCTGAGTCGATCTGAGCATGTCCGTCCGTCCGTCCGACCATCCGTCCGTCTGTTGAAATCACGCTAACTTCCGAACGAAACAAGCTATCGACTTGAAACTTGGCACAAGTAGTTGTTATTGATGTAGGTCGGATGGTATTGCAAATGGGCCATATCGGTCCACTTTTACGTATAGCCCCCATATAAACGGACCCCCAAATTTGGCTTGCGATCGCTCTAAGAGAAGCAAATTACATGGTGTTAGTATATGGTCTCTAACAACCATGCAAAAATTGGTCCATATCGGTCCATAATTATATATAGCCCCCATATAAACCGATCCCCCGATTTGGCTTGCAGAGCCTCTAAGAGAAGCAAATTTTATCCGATCCGCCTGAAATTTGGTACATGGTGTTAGTATATGGTCTCTAACAACCATGCAAAAATTGGTTCACATCGGTCCATAATTATATATAGCCCCCATATAAACCGATCACCAGATTTGACCTCCGGAGCCTCTAAGAGAAGCAAATTTTATCCGATCCGGCTGAAATTTGGTACATGGTGTTAGTATATGGTCTGTAACAACCATGCAAAAATTGGTCCACATCGGTCAATAATTATATATAGCCCCCATATAAACCGATCCCCGATTTGGCTTGCGGAGCCTCTAAGAGAAGCAAATTTTATCCGATCCGGCTGAAATTTGGTACATGGTGTTAGTATATGGTCTCTAACAACCATGCAAAAATTGGTCCACATCGGTTCATAATTATATATAGCTCCCATATAAACCGATCCCCCGATTTGGCTTGCGGAGCCTCTTGGAAGACCAAAATTCATCTGATTCAGTTGAAATTTGGTACGTGATGTTAATATATGTCCTCAAACACCCATGCAAAAATTGGTCGAAATCGGTCCATAATTATATGTAGGCCCCATATAAACCGATCCCCAGATTTGACGTCCGGAGCATCTTGGAAGAGCAAAATTCTTCCCATTCGATTGAAATTTGGTATGTGATGTTAGTATATGGTATCCAATTATATATAGCTCCCATATAAACCTCCGGTGCCTTTTGGAGAAGCAAAATTCATCCGATCTTGTTGAAATTTGGTACGTGGTGGTAGTATATGATATTTAACAACCATGCCAAAAGTGGTCCATATCAGTCCATAATCATTTATAGCCCCCATATAAACCGATCCCGAGATTTGGTTTTGGGGCCTCTTGGAGGAGCAAATTTCATCCGAGCGAGTTGAAATTTGTGGATGACAGTCTTTCGTAGAAGTTTCTACGCCATCCATGGTGGAGGGTACAAAAGATTCGGCCTGGCCGAACTTACGGCCGTATATACTTGTCGAATTATCAATCTATTTTCCCGGTATATTAATAAATCTATTCACGTACAAACAAATGCCAGTTTAAAAACCCAAAATATAACGGGTATTTCAAAGTAAAAAATGTTATCTTAATTTCAAAAAAACGTTTGAACTGAAAATGCTAAATCCTCAAAATAAATCTTAGCCTATATTTGAAGCGTTTTTATCTTAAATGTAAAGATAAAATATTTCAGTTAATTTAAGGACGATATCTTTTAATCAACAATGTGTTTCTTTTCTTTAAGGAAAATTTGCCTTAGTTCAAAGACATGCGACTTTAAGGGAGGAACACAAATTTGCAAAAATTTATGTCCTAAATTTAATGAAGAAAATTGTTAACGCAAAGATTATAAACTTTATTTTAATTAAAAATTCATTATTTATTTATTTATTATTTAATGTAATTGTAATTACAAATTACAATAAACTTATTTATGCGATCACTAGCTAAAGGCTATCGGCCTTTATCCTCAAATTATCCTTCATATTTTGTAAATTGCGCATCCTAAAATTTTGGTTGCGTAATCTTTAATATCACGTAAATATTTTTTCAGTGCACTTTGGTAAAGCCGTGGTAGACCAATCTCCTCTTGACCCGACATGTTAAAACTTGAAGAAAAGGTCTACGATTTTCGTGAAATTTCAGGGAAGTATAGGAACAAAAAAAATCATAGTTTACTTTTCGATATTTAATCGGAAAAAAAGAGTCCCTGTTTTAAAGTAATAAAGTAAAATCTAAACTTCTTCGATTTTCTTGAAATTTACACGGAACTTGAGAAAATGTAAGGAAATTAATATAGAATACGTGATAATTGTATATCTGGTCAAGGAGTTACACCCACGGTTGCCACAGTTCGTATAATTCTACCAAAAATGGTGGATTATTAACGATCTGGTTGAGTGGTAGAATTCTTGATGCTTTCACAAAATTTTGTATTAAAATAAATTTGTAGCAAATTTTTCTATAGAAATACATTTTTGACAAAATTTCGTAAAAAAATATAAAATTTTGACAAAATATTGTATAGAAATAAAGTTTTGACCAAATTTTATATAGAAATAAAATAATTTTCCTCTATTGGTTACGCTGCTCTTGTAGACTAGTTAACGCATGATTTTAATCAAAACAACAATAATTAAATTGTGGCGGCACTATAATCCTACTTTTGTTTTTTGTTTTAAATTATCTAGTAGTCATAGATTATTTTTCATTTAGGATTAACTAAGTAGCCTTAGACTTATGAACGATTTTCTCAAGACAATTGATTTTCATAATTGGTAAAAAATAAAATTATTGCTTTTTGGGATTTTTAATCATCACGACGCATTTATGTCTACATTGGTGACCCCGACGAAAACCGTTGTTATATCAATTTAAATTTGCAAAATGCCTGGCGACAACAACCATTTAGAAATATCCCATGTTGCGGTAAAGGTTCCACCATTCTGGCGACAAAATCCCCGATTATGGTTCCGGCAATTGGAGTCACAATTTATTGCATCTGGAATTACTGCTGATGGTACCAAGTTCCACACATTATTAGGTTCAATCGAGAGCAACATTCTAAACCACGTAGGCCATGTTGTAGAAAATTCCCCAGAGGAAAATAAGTACAGGACTCTTAAGGATGCATTATTGAATGAATTTGTGTGAAGAAAAGCGTTTACGACAACATTTGGAAAATGTAAGTATTGGTGACAAAAAACCTTCGGCATTGCTAAGAGAAATGCGTGAATTGTCTTGCGGTAAGATATCTGAAGAATTGCTAAGAACATTATGGATTCAACGTCTTCCCTCAACTACAAAAGCCATTCTTTCGGTAAGTGAAGATATAATTGAGAAACTTGCTTTGATGGCGGATAAAATTTACGACCAGTCAGATTCGGTTGCCTCAGTTAGCCTTTGTACGGAGGCAGACCGTTTGTCTTGTCTTGAAAAACAAATACAAGACCGCCAGCGCCGAACTCAAAGATATTCCCGCAGCTCCTCACGAAACCGCAACAAATCCTTTACATCATCGGCTCTTTGTTGGTATCATAAGAAATTCGGCGCACAAGCAACAAAATGTCGATCTCCTTGCGACTTCAACCGTTCGGGAAACCATTAAACCCCTCATCTAAGGTGGCGGGTGAGGGTGGTCATCAAATAAGTCGCCTGTTCATTCAAGATTTCGAATCGAAGTACAGGTACCTAATTGATACCGGGCCGATATTTCCGTTCTACCAGTCAACCAGCAAGACAAGATTAAATCACCCAACTCTTTTGTACTTTACGCTGCTAACAACACTAAAATTAACACTTATGGTACACGAATTAAATATTAATTGCAATATAGGACTCCGACGACGCTTTCTTTGGTCTTTCATCATTGCTGACGTAACACAGCCTATCATAGGTTTCGATTTCTTAAAACATTAGGTTTATTTACTGGTTGATGTAAGAAATAACCAATTGGTAGATAGCAACACGAATCTGAAATCTCATGGCATATGCTCACCTCAACATTTACCATAAAAATAAAATTTGGTCAAAATTTTCTATAGAAATAAAATATTGAAACAATTTTCTATAGAAATAAAATATTGCAACAAATTTCTATAGAAATAATAGTTTTGAAGTTTTCCATAGAAATAAATGTTCTTATAAAATTGTTTATAGAAATGAAATTTGATAACATTTTCTATAGAAATAAAATTTTAAGAAAAATCTCTATAGAAATGAAATTTTGAGAAAATTTTCTATAGAAATAAAATATTCTGTATATTCTATAGAAATAATTTTGAGAAAATTTTCTATAGAAATAACATTTTAAAAAATATGACTTTTTGTTTGGTAGTTTTTGTGGTAAAATTTTATCCAAATTTTGGTAGATTATTTTTGGTTTGAGTGGTAAATTTACTAGGAACGATAGAGAGGGAAACCTACTCCTTGACCGATTTTGAAATGTGCTAGGAAGGTAGCTGCGGTGGTCCCTGTATGGGAACTAAGTACTTAATTGTTTTAAAATTACACTGGTTTTTAATTTACATTTATTGACAGGCAACAGAGAGGGTGCTTCATTTTCCGATATATGTTAATAAAGTCTTGAGAATAAAGTGTTGAAAACATATCCAAAGTACATAGAAAAATTCAACAAAAGTAAATAATATACGATTTAAAGTTAAGTTTTCCTTAGTCAACGAATTTTTTTTCATGTTAATATACCCATTTCTTAGCCGAGCCACCTAACCATGAGGACAAAATTACTTCATTGAAGTCGATAACCAAAGGTCGATAACCTTTCGACAAGGAAAAAATCAAAGAAATGCGCTTTCTATGCTCAACAAAATTCGCATTTGCAAGAAATCTTTGGCCTCACGATATTATTTTTTTTTTCAGTGCATATTCGTAGTATTCTTAGTTTTGTTAATCAATAACTACCAACATTATTAATCCACCTCTATAGAACTCAAACTCTATGCAGGAAGAGCCTATACATTTTTTGCAAATACAAACCGTCATTCATAATCCAATCCGTACACGATATCATAAAATTGGGACAATATTTTGTTTTGTGGTCTATGGTTTCTAGGTCACTTGATGATCAATCCAAAATCTAAAATCTTAATGGGCATTTTGTCTTCAATAACGAAAATTTCGTTAATAACTTCATCTTAATTTTCAATATTTTTTGTTTTTTTTTCTTTTCTTTGCAGATGAAATCATTAATAAACACATTAAACATTTTGCCGATTATTTAGTTGGTGGACTAGAGGACAGGCAAATCTATTGCATTATGGCCACAATCATCATCTGTGGCTTCTGCAGCATATGCATCATCCGCATAGATCCACTGGCAATCCAAATATAAAAAATGTTCACCATTGTGCCGGTTAGAAACTGATGATTATTTGCTTATTCTGCTTTACGAAACCATTGTTACGTTTCTCATTTTTACTATGGGTCTTCTGCTGGCGGGATTCTCTGCTTCACTGCTTATTGACTTGAACTTTGACACCAGAAGATCCTATGGTCGACTATTACCTGGCAACCATATTGAAATTGATGTACTCAGCAAACTATTGGATGAATCCAATGGTGTTTTTCGTTTTTTGATGTTTAACTTCATTTGATACTGAACACTGAGAAAAAAAGTATGAGATATGAAATTGTCAGAAAAATTATCAGAAAATTATAAAGATCTAACTACGACGGTCATAGTTCGGTCATCAAAGTAATGCCAGATGTGCCTAACGTAGTGGATTACACCCTGGCAAAACCACTTTTCGACAAAAAGTTTGAAACTCTAATTCCCAACAGTGAGGCGTGGTGTACACAGACCCCGGGGAATAAAAGATATATAGATTTCTATACTGATGGCTCCAAATTGAATGGACAAGTGGGGTTCGGAGTATATTCTAAAGATCTGGAAATTCGAATAGCGAAAAGATTACCTAATCACTGTAGTGTTTTTCAGGCTGAAATATTGGCAATAAGAGAGGTGGTGAATTGGCTGAGAAGTAATGTTCCAACAAATATTGGCATTAATATATACTCAGACAGTCAACCTGCAATAAAATCCTTGGACTCTGTGTTCCTTAACTCAAAAACGGCCATAGACTGCCGCAAATCTCTCAACGAGATGGCTGAGCAGTACAATATTCACCTAATATGGGTGCCTGGTCATAGGAACATACCGGGGAACTGTGAAGCAGATGTGTTAGCAAGGCTAGGAACTACCTTACATATTCCAGGGGAACTAGAATCTGTTGGTATGCCTCTGGCCACCTGCAAGCTCTTACTGCGTGAGAAGGCTGTTATGATGGCCAATATTCGATGGGAAAATTGCAAGGGTTGTAACGACACCAAGCAAATATGGCCCCATTTAAACTTAAACCGCATGCTAGTGTTCTCAAGGCGTCAGATAGCACTCCTAATATCTGCTATAACGGGTCGCTGCCTGATAGGCGAATTTGCAAAAACTATAGGTGCGAAGTATAATGACTATTGTATAAGCTGTCATGACGTGGAGGTAAAGGAATCAATTAAACACCTCTTGTGTGAGTGTCCTGCTTTTTGTGTAAGGCGTAAGAGAATTTTAGGAGCATATAGCTTTAGATTACTGGCTGACCTGGAAAACGTTAACTTAAGCAGTTTGTTAATGTTTTTGGAGCAATCTGGTTGGTTCCACAAAAGTAAATAATAGAGAAGGTTCAGTGGTTAAGACTAGAAGTGCCCATATGTAATAGGTACTTTTAGTTAAATGTGGTATCACAATGGACTGAATAGTCTAAGTGAGCCTGAAATTTAATCGGGCTGCCACTTTAACCTAACCTAACCTAACCTATCTACGACTTTTGCTTCCGTCTGAACCAATTGTTGAAGCACTTTGTCCACCCTGATTGAGGTATCTCCAAAACTGAACGTAGCAACCGCCGCTCACTTTATTTTTTAAGTTCTGGAATAAAAAGTAGTCATTCGGTGCAGTAATGCCATGCTTAGGGAAAAAATCCTTTTTTTGTAGGGATTTCTTAATAAAATTACAACTGTAGGTAAAATATGACAGATTTTAAATTTTTTCTACAAATGTAGGAAAATTTTTCCAATTTCCAGAGATTACTATATTTTGCAATAAGAAGAGTAGATTAGCTTAGGTATAGTGGCAGCCAGATATTACAGGCTCATTTAGACTAGTAAGTCCATTGTGATACAACAGTGTTGAACTTCTCTCTTATCACTGAGTGCTGCCCGAGTTTATGTTAAGCTCATTGACAAGGACTTCCTGTTTATAGCCGAGTCCAAGCAGCAATCACCATGGCAGTGAAACCACTTAGAGAAGTTTTGAAACACTCAGAAATGTCACCAATATTACTGAGGTGGGATAATCCACCGCTGAAAAACTTTTTAGTGTTTGGTCGAAACTGGGTTTGAACCCAAGATCCTGTATATGCAAGGAGGACATGCTAACCATTGAACCACGGTGGCTCCCAATAATATCACCAACCATGTTATTGTAATGATTTTATTTAGAAAAGCTCAGCGGAATCGCAATGGTATTTTGTTACATTTAGGTACATAAACAGGTAATGGCTTCTAACTTATATGTTCTACGTAGGGAAAAAAGGGATTTTTTAGGAGCCGCGTAGGGAATTTTCAAAAAACTTCCTGGCATCACTGATTCGGTGCCAAGTCAGGACTATCAAATCGATGTTTTGAGTGCTCAAAAATTCAGTTGTGGGGAAGAGTGGCCCATCCTCGGAGGTTGGTTTTCCTGATTTCTTGGAAGCAACAAGGACTGTAGAGTTTCGTGAGCTATCGTTGTGGTCGAAAAAAACGCATGGTCACAGTTCAGTCCTCAAAATAATGCCAGATGTGCCAACGGTAGTGGATTACACTCTGGCGAAACCAATTTTTTACAAACATTTTAAAACCCAACAGTGAGATATGGTGCACATATACCCCGGGGACTAAACATTATATAGATTTCTACACAGATAGCTCCAAATTAGATGGTCAAATGAGTTTCGGAGTACCTTCTAAAGACATGAGCATTCATATATACTCAGACAGTCAAACTGCAATAAAATCCTTGGACTCTGTGTTCCTTAACTCAAAAACGGTCATAGCAAATCTCTCAGCGAGGTGGCTGAGCATTTCAGATTAGATATGCTTGTGTTCTCAAGACGTCAGATATCACTCCTGATATCTGCTGTAATTGATCGCTACATAATAGGCGAGTTTGCAAAAATTATTGGCGTGAAATGTAATCACTACTGCATAGTAGAGGTGTGCACGTGAGTAATAGTTTGCTCACGCACACTCTCTACTGAAAAATCATACTCACGCACGATATTTTTTGGTAGGACTCACGCTCACGCACGACATTTTGGTTTGTTAATCACGCTCACGCACACACACGCTGTTGTCATTAGCGTGACTCACGTGCACACCTCTACTGCATAGGCTGTCACGTTGTGGAGTAAAAGGAATCGATTCAACACCTCTTGTGTGAGAGTCCTGCATTTTGTGTAAGGCGTACGTGAACTTTAGGCACATTTAGCTTTAGATTATTAGTGAAACTGGACTGTATAGTCACAATGGCCTGAAATAAATCGGGCTGCCAATTTATCCTAACTTAACCTCTCCTTCATATAAACCGACCCCAACTTTGGAGGTAATTTTATCCGATTTCACTGAAATTGGAAATCTATCGGGACAAGTTTTTGTATATCTCCCATATAGACAGATCTTCTGGTTAGTAAGGTTTTGCCCGATTTTTACCGATTTTCCTTAAACTGGAACTCTTGAATTATCTTGCGTCCATAAATAGCTCATATTGACAATACACTAACATTTGTGGATTTTTACTACCATTTACGAAATACTTTCTTCAGATAAGCAAAAATGAAATTAAATAAATAGAAAAAGCAAGTATACACTTTTTGGAGTTCGGTCGAAGCAGGGCTCGAACCCACGACCCTTGGCATGCAAGGCGGACATAGCAACCACTGCTCCACGGTGCCCAACTAAATGTTTGTTTCTGTTAAATCGGTTCGTGGGTGCCGCAAGCTATGCTATATTAATATAACTTATATGGATAGTCAGCTATTGATGACAATAACAGCTACGTAGCTGCTCAATGGATAGTGTGCTGGCTTACAAATTACATGGTCCGCGGTTCGATTCTCCGTCCAGGCGAAAGGTAAAATTTTAAAAATTTATAAAATTGTATAATTTCTTCTACATTGTTTCTATTACAGAAAAAGGCGCTAAGAACTAAAAAAACATCCTGGAAAAGAGTAAACGTTTATCACAAACACTATGTACTTTTCTCCCAAATAAACTTCCTTGCAGCGAAAAGCAAACTAGAAACGAACTTTGTTTGTCTAAAATTTCGTTTGGGGGTTATACCTAAAAGTGATCGTACATAGCCCATTTGCAATACCATCCGATCTACATTAATGACAACTACTTGTTCCAAATTCGATAGCTTGCTTCGTTCGGAAGTTCAACAGACGGACGGACGGACAATGCTAGATCAGCATTTCACCATTGGGTCTAACTACACCCAAAAAATGTGAACCCACCGTTATAGAAAATTTAGGTTTATTTTCGAACTAAAACAGTTTTCTAATTGCAACATGTTACAAATAAGTTAATAATTTTCGTCATATTGAAGAAAATTTATTAAAAATAATATTTTTTCTGATGTTTAAGAAAATTTCATATCATACGAAGTTCAATATAGGTAAAATTTTAGTAAAATTTAATCATTTGAGAGACTTATGAACTCAATTTAAGCAAACTTCTCCCATTTTAGGAAAATATTGACAATTTTATTTTTAGTGAAATTGTGCATTATATTTGTATATAATTTTTTTTCTTATTTTTAGTTAACGTCATTAAAGTAAGCAAAAAATTATTCAAATAATGTGAGTAAATACATTGGGCAAATTTTAACTGAAATCAACAAATTTTCACGAACTAAAATAAAGTTCAGTTGGCATTTTTTGAGTGTAAATACAATACGATCTCCCCTAAAGTGATTTGGTATTGTTTTCAATCTAAAGGTGCGCGATTTTATGAAGCTTTCTAGCTCTAAATTCAGGCTCTATAATATTAGAAATGAATTTCTTAAATGCCGAAATATGGAGTACCAGGAAATGCTTCGTACAGACCAATGGAACATTCTCGAAACTATCACAAAAAGTTGAGGTTTACCTTCCACCCAATTAAGCGTAAATGTTTTCTAAAGATATGTACATATGGACTTATATAGATCAATTTGGCTATGGACTAAAAATGGTGGAAGATGAGGTAACATATGGCATGTAGCAGATAGAGGTTCTTTACGAATCATTAGAGGACATCCATTAAGATTTTATTTCTTTTTCTTCAGATTTTTTTTTCAAGTGTATAAATGACCAAAATCTATAAAGTGGGATTAAAAACCCCCACTCACCAATGAGGGCTTATAATGGATGATGCTGATAACATCACCAATTGCAACCAACTCTGCGTCATAACAACAACGAATACCATCACCAACAAATCCATTGATGATGCCTTGGCGATGCTGATGATGTTGCACTGTAAGATGCTGTAATATAATGGCTTCGACCATTAAAATTATCATGTCTTCAAATTGGTAAAAATTAAACATCAACGAATCAATGCAAATATTTTTCAAATAAAAAACTGATATAACTTTGATATCTTAGTCAAATACAGCAGTAGGAACAAATGAAATTGGCTTTATTTCCTTTCAGATACATTTATTTTGAAAACTATATACATATATTTTTTCATCAAAAAAGTGTTACAAGGCAGTCGATTGTAATGGGGTATTGTTTTAAAATTTAAGAAGATTTGTATTTTTGCAAATACACCTTAAGCGAAACACGTGCTGCGTTAATTTTGGACCACAACTTTTGCATCTTCAATGACCATGCAACTTTAATATATGTTTAATCCCCAACAGTATATTTGTTTGGGGTAGGGAAAAGCTAAAATGAAGAACTGCGTAGGCTGCCCTAGTACAACATATAACTCATTTATTAACCTCTTATCAAACGTACTATAATTTAAGTGATTGAAGCTATTTTAATTACAAATTAATAAGATCAATTAATTCCATCAATGTTTTTTCTGAGTACATCGATTATTAGATATATGGACGAGAAAGACTATTTTTTATATGTTTGGGTGTAAAAGTTATATGTTTGGAACTCAAATTTTTTAACACAATATTTTTAAGTGCAAGCATAAATGCTCATAAATTAGCATAATATGTTTTGGTCATATATGTTAATATGTTAGAACATATTATGTTTGGGACATAAAATTTTTGTAAATAAAATATAATTGGATGCAAAGATATATTAATTTAGAAATAGCATATAAATATATATGTGTTTAGAAAGAGAGACATAGAGAGTATGCTGCAAGTAAAGGAATGGATCTACCCAATCGACGCCTTATAATTACATATGTAAAGAAAATTTCATTAATTTTTTTTACCAGTGTATGGCAAAGGAGAAACATAATATGTTTGCACAATACAAACAATATTTTGTTTGGACCAATTCTGAAAATATATGTGCTTGAAGCAAAATATGAAGGAACAGCAACTTTACGAAAGGCCAGCGAATTCAAGAATGAAGGAAATTACGATTCTGGAGGTATTGGAGCTACGCTGACCACAGTTGGTAAAATTCTACCATTTAAAAGATAGTTTTTATACCCTCCACCATAGGATGGGGGGTATATTAACTTTATCATTCCGTTTGTAGCACATCGAAATATTGCTCTAAAACCCCATAAAGTATATATATTCTGGGTCGAAGTGAAATTCTGAATCGATCTAAGCATATCCGTCCATCTGTTGAAATTATGCAAACTTCCGAACGAAAGTAGTCGTTATTGATGTAGGTCGGATGGTATTGCATATGGGCCATATTGGAGCACTTTTACGTATAGCCCCCATATACACGGACCCCCAGATTTGGCTTGCGGAGCCTCTTAGAGAAGCAAATTTCATTCGACCCGGTTGAAATTTTGCACGTGGTGTTAGTATATAGTTTTTAACAACCATGCAAAAGTTGGTCCATATCGGCCCATAATCATATATAGCCCCGATTAAAAACCGATCTCCAGATTTGGTTTAGAGCCTCTTGGAAGTGCAAATTTCACCCGATTCTTTCTTTGGTACATTGTGCTAGCATATGGACGCTAACAACCATGCCAAACCAGGTCCATAAATATCGGTATATAGTTACATATAGCCCTCAGATAAACCGATCCCCAATCACACAAAAATCGGCCCATATCGGTTCATAATTGTATATAGCCCCCATATAAAGCGAATTGAAATATGGGGGTCGCTTTATAAGGAGCATATACACAATTATGAACACGAGTCTACCAAAAATGGCAGATTTTTTACTCTTTGGTAGATTGGTAGAATTCTTGATGTTTTGGAAGATTTTGCAAATTATTACTCTCCAACTATGAAATGCTTCATAAATTTTCTATAGAAATAACATTTTGACAAAATTTTCTACAGAAATAAAATTCTGACAAAATTTTCTATAGAAAGAAATTTTTGAAAAATTTTGTATAGAAATTATATTTTGACAAAATTTCCTAAATACATAAAATGTTGACAAAATTTCTATGCACGCAAAAAAATAATCCTTTCCTCCCAAACGAAATTTTACACAAACAAAGTTCTTTTCTCATTTGCTTTTCGCTGTACACTGATAGAAAAAGTTTCGTTATATTAACGAAATGTTACATTAAAAGTGAGCCAATGAAACAAATTCGTCAATACAATGAAATTTTTCGTTATTATAACGAATTTTCTGTTCATCAACGTAACGTTTCGTACTATTAACGATTTATTTCATTGTATTAATGAAAATGTTTCGTTATATCAATGAAAAATTTTCGTTGGCTCAATTTTAATGAAATTTTCTTTGTGTGTAAGGAAGTGTATTTGGAAGAAAAGTATGTACTTTTTGTGATAAACGTTTATTCTTTTCCAGGATGTAAAAACAATTTCATAAAGACTAACTCAAAAAAAAAAAAACATTGTTTTCTTGCTGATTGCATTTTCCCTCACATCTTTCTCACATCCACGATGTTTTTTAGTTCTTAACACCTTTTCCTGTAATACCAACAATGTAGAAGAAATTATACGATTTTATAAATTTTTAAATTTTTTTTACCTTTCGCCTGGACGGAGAATCGAACCGCGGACCATGCACTTTGTAAGCCAACACACTAACCACTGAGCTATGTACCTGTTATGGTTATCAATAGATAATTATCCATACAAGTTATATTTATATAGCATAGCTTGCGGCGCCCACGAGCCGAATAAACAAAGTTTATTTAACAGAAACAAACAGTTAGTTTGGCACCGTGGAGCAGTGGTTGCTACGTCTGACTTGCATGCCAAGGGTCGTGGGTTCGATCCCTGCTTCGACCAAAGTTTTTTTTTTTTTTTTAATATATTCCAGATATGTTCGGAAGATTCCGAAAAAATGTTGAAAATTACATTGTACTATATTAAATTTTGAACTGTAAAATGTGTCTTATTAAAGACTTAAAATCAGAAAAGAACAGTGCTTGATATAAACGAAATGGACTGTGTTGTTGTTTCAAAAATAATTTTTTTTATTGAAAAAATAAAAATTTTGTAACAAACGAATTTTTTTGGTGATAAAAGTTTAAAAGTTTCGAAGCAATTCAAAAAACTCTAACAAAAGAAAAACGTTTTCGGTACACGTTTTCCAAACGTTTTTTTTTTTGCGTGTGGCAATACAATTTTAGTAGATTATTTTTGGCTCGAGTGACAATCGTCATTTTTCTGTGATTGGGGATCGGTTTATTTGGGGACTATATATAATATAGATCGACACGGACCAAATTTGGCATGGTTGTTTTCGGCCATACACTAGCGACATGTAGCAAATTTCAACCGGATCGAATGAATTTTGTTCCTTCAAGAGGCTCCGTAGGTAAAATCTGGGGATCGGTTTATATGGGGCTATATATAATTACGAACCGATATTGACCAAATTTTGCATAGTTGTTAGAGACCATATAATAACACCACGTACTAAGTTTCAACCGGATCGGATGAATTTTACTCCTTCAAGGGGCTCCGTAGGTAAAATCGGGGATCGGTTTATATGGGGCCTATATATAATTATGGACCGATGTGGACCAATTTTTGTATAATTGTTAGAGACCATATACCAACATCACGTACCAAATTTCAGCGGGATCGGATGAAATTTGCTTCTCTTTGATGCTCCGCAAGCCAAATCTGGGGATCGGTTTATATGAGGGCTATATATAATTATGGACCGATGTAGACCAATTTTTGCATGGTGGTTAGAGACCATATACTTACACCATGTACCAAATTTCAGCCGGATCGAATGAAATTTGTTTCTCTTAGAGGCTCCGCAAGCCAAATCTGGGGATCGGTTTATATGGGGGCTATATACAATTATGGACCGATGTGAACCAATTTTTCGTGGTTATTAGAGATCATATACAAACACTATGTACCAAATTTCAGCCAGATCGGATGAAAGATACTTCTCTTAGACACTCCGTAAACCAAATCTAGGGGTCCGTTTATATGGGGGCTATATGTAAAAGTGAACCGATATGGCCCATTTGCAATACCATTCGACCTACATCAATAACAACTACTTGTGCCAAGTTTCAAGTCGAAAGCTTCTTTCGTTCGGAAGTTAACGTGATTTCAACAGTCAGACGGACGGACGGACATGCTTAGATCGACTCAGAATTTCACCACGACCCAGAATATATACACTTTATGGGGTCTTAGAGCAATATTTCGATGTGTTACAAACGGAATGACAAGTTAATATCCTATGGTGGAGGGTATAACAAAATTAAATTAAACCCAATTGTATGAGTGTTTTTATTTGTCAAGTATTTTTTTTTTCAAAATCAAGTTTATTTTTGGTCAATGTCAAGCTTTTTGACAAATTGGATCTGGCAAGCCTAGGTGGAGGCTACATGAGATTCGGTCTGGCCGAAATTACGGCCGTATATACTGGTGTTTATAGAATTTAAATTTTTACAAAATTTTCTATAGAATAAAATTATGACAAAATGTGCTGTAGAAATAAAATTTTGACAGAATTTTTTATAAAATAAAATTTTGGCAAAATTTTTTTATACAAATAAAGTTTTGTCAAAATTATTTATAGAAATAATTTTTTTTGTTTTGCTATTGTTGGTTTATTCTTCAATCATTATTGTTGTTTTTGGTATCAGCTTAAAACCATGCATTGAATAAACTGCAAGTGCACTGAAAAAAGCATGCCCGGTTCCAAAGATTTTGTCTTTACTTTAACAATTTTGGTTTTGATACCGAGCCAAAGAAGCGGAGAATACAAGAAAGGATACTTTTAAGACACAATTCTCTTTTAAATTTGGGTTTTGTGTACTTGCTTCTAGGAAGCAAAAAACAAATTATTTTTTCGTTTTTTCAGCTTTGTGTCTTCATATGCCATCAAAGTCCCTTAAAAACGAGTTATTTCCCAAATTCAGACTCGACTTCCAGTAGAAATTATGCTATGTATCAAGTAAAAACGTCTTTAAAATAATGTGTTGAAAACCATGTCTTATATTTCAACGATTTTTTGCTTTGTAGTCAAGATGCAAAAAGACAACAAATTTGAAGACAATTTCATTAATTTTAAAGAATTTTTCTGAATTATTAAAGTCAAGTTGACCTTACCCCAAAACTTTTTCTTTTATGTTATGATACCCATTTTTAAGTCAAATCACTTAATTATAGGGACAATTATAAGCGACATGAAATCTTTGGCCTCACGACAATTTTTTTTTTTCAGTGTGTAGCTTAACCAACAGAGGAAAAGAATGCTTGTCAACTTTCTTTGGGCAAAGCGCTATACACTGCAAAACGTTTGGATGTACAGCTGTTTCGGAATTACCATATTCCTCATCAACATCCTCTACTTGCAACAAAACTATCAACCAATTATCAGAATACATTCATGTAATTCACTGAACCCAAAGTGAACTACACTTGAACCTCCCGACTATAGAAATAAAAAATTGCAAAATAATTTTTATTGTTTGGTAAAATTTTCTCCAAATTTTGGTAGATTATTATTATTTTTGGTTCGAGTGGCTACCGTGATTGGCGATCGACTGAACGAGGGATTGGACTCGAAGAAAATGGGCGGCCTTTCACAGAAAAGAGGATGGAGACGTATTGGTCCCAGACCACACCCAGAGAAGGAATATGATCACCTCAAACATGTTTTAAGAGCAAAATGTTATCTTTGGGGTGGTGACCATGTAACATGGTTTTCGCAACCACGTTATTTTCTAGCAAATCATGTATCTGATTTCGGCAAGCAGGTTATATTTGACGAGAAAATAACAGTTTAGTGACAAACATGTTACATGGTCACCATACAAAAATAACATTTTGCTCTTGAAACATGTTTGAGGTGATCATATTCCTTCTCTGCATGCAGGTCTCCTCATTATTTTATTTTATTTTATTTTATTTTACTGAGCACTCAGTTTACTTATTTTCTTTTCTTTAAATTTAACCATAGTTGTGTCTTGTCTTGATCATCCATTCATGATGATTTGATTTGATAGATTTAGCCCGTAATAGAAAGACCAATGTTAACATCATGTAAGAAAACATAAGTATTGAAATATAGAATAAAAGCCAATTAGTATTTGTTTCCCCCCTTTCGATCGTTTTCAACGCCCAAAAATTGATTCTCAAAACTCTTATGGAAAAAATCCTACGACATTAAAGCTGGCCCCTATGTATTGAAATAGATTCGTCGCATGCTATTATTCATCGGAACTCTTTACTTTGTTGTTTTGTGATGTGTGTTCAACATCATTTCCAAATGTTGCGAGTGACGCTCTCTATCCCTGTACCTTATGGTAGACAAGTGTTAATGTCACCATTTTCCTCATCATAATCAGCAGCAGCAGCCAAATCTAAGAAGGGTACTTATGGCATAGACGCCCATACTCCTCCTACCTATCATCCCCAATTCAAAAGGGGGAGAATGATTAACTTATTTCAATTGTTTTCGAGTTAAATTCAAGTCTACAACAACACCTTGGGGATTACTAAGGGAAATTTCATAGCGTAGATAAAGTATTTTTGGAAAATATAAAATTTATGATGATTTTATAGTTTTAGAAGAAATGGAAAGTACATTTTCACTAACACTTGCTCTTGTGGTTATGGGCAGTCTGCTGTGAATATACAAAGGGCCAGACGGAACCTTGTGGGCTTTTCGACTCCACGAACACATGCTATCCACTGGAGACACTTGGGCCGCCAAGACTAAAGTTAATTGTCGACAATGTCTCTTGGAAGATTTTATAGTGAATTTATATTGGCTCTATAACTTTTTCAATGGTGCAAAGTCGTAAAATTGCCAGGTATTTTGGGAAATCTCTTCTCTATCATTGATAAGGGGGGAAAATAATTTCGTCAACTTTTGATTTTTTTGCTGATTGATTTTCATCAACTTGTGTGGCAGATCCCACCATACCAACCAACATCACAAAATATTTTCGATACACTTTAGTCAAGCTTTTCTTTTTCCCCCTCAGAAGACGAAGAAGAATCTTGGATGGAAATCCAAGAAAACTTATTTGAAAATTAATGTTATTGTGACAGTTGTGGCTGAGTTTTATGAGGAAATTCTAGAAAATTGTTGATAGGCGAAAAAGATATAAAGAATGCAATAAAATTTAAATTTTTATAGATTTTTAATGCCAACAATGAATGCCTAAATTTTTCAAACTTGTCATTTACTATGCAGAAATACCTGTAAAATAACATAGAGCTTAATATCTAGCACATTGATATTATGTTTAGTGGAAAAAAAACAGAAAAAAACAATGGATTAGATTTTACTAAAGCATGCAATAGCATGGTGTGCCTTCATTTTTTAGGAATAATTGCATATTTTATGGCCTTTGAAAAGTCCTTTGTTTTCGGAAATATTTACTTCTTAGCATTTTTATAACATGTTTTTATATCCGACCAATAAAAGATAAATAAAATGTGGCATATAAGGCAGCACCTGAACTGAAAATCCCTTTATGTAGTTTCCTAAATTTATAAAAAAAATCATTTTGCTATTGTACCAATTAATTTTATCAAATAGCATCGAAAAAAATCACCTCGTAATGGTTCATATGGGGGTTATATCGAAACATAGACCGATATAGCCCATCTGCAAACTTCACCTGCATGAATACAAAAGACGAGTTTCAGCACGATATTTTATCATTGTACACTGAAAAAAAAGCATGCCCGGTTCCAAAGATTTTGTCTTTAAAAATTTTGGTATTGATTCCGAGCCAAAGAAGCGGAGAATACAAGTTAGGATGCTTTTAAGACTCAATTCTTGCTTCTAGGAAGCAAATTTAAAGTTTTCGCTTTTTCAGCTTTTTGTCTTCATATGCTATCAATATTTTTTTCAGTGTAGGCAAAGACAGACGGACATCGTTAAATCGTCTTAGTATATCAACCTGATAGTACAAATAGAATGGAAAAATTATTGTACCCCCATCACCCACCCATAGGGTTTGACTATGATAGCGCTACAAATTCTTATAATGGAGATTATTCTAGTAGATTAGCCTAGAGGTGGGCTTAATCGCTTCATTTTAGTGCCCATCATGATATTGTAACTTTTGAATAATTTTATTTTAAGACGATATAGATATATCCGTCAGTTTGTAGAAAGTTACGCTCGGAGATAGATCACACCGGAAAACTTTTTGATATAGCACTCACATATCAATCGATCTTCCTCTTTGGCTTCTTTAGCGATTAGGTTGCTTAGGTTAGTCTGATTTTCACGAAAGGTACACAGAAAATCGTCAGTTGCTAAAATTAACTCATATTTATTGCAAAAAATTAGTTTTAGTTTATTTTTAAAAGAAGAAAATTTCCCCATCCCAAC
Organism: Haematobia irritans; assembly: GCF_050003625.1. Lineage (NCBI taxonomy): Eukaryota > Metazoa > Arthropoda > Insecta > Diptera > Muscidae > Haematobia > Haematobia irritans. The sequence goes on along the minus strand of NC_134398.1, from coordinate 136,666,863 downwards.
GCTTTTTTCTTTATTCAAAGTATGTCTCAACACTTTTACACCTAACCTAACCTAGTTAGGTTAGGTGGCAGCCCGTTGTATCAGGCTCACTTAGACTATTCAGTCCATTGTGATACCACATTGGTGAACTTCTCTCTTATCACTGAGTGCTGCCCGATTCTATGTTAAGCTCAATGACAGGGGACCTCCTTTTTATAGCCGAGTCCGAACGGCGTTCCACATTGCAGTGAAACCACTTAGAGAAGCTTTGTAAACCTCACCAGTATTACTACACTCAAAAAAAAGTGAACTCTCTATTTCACTAAAGCCAATTTAACTTTAGTTTAGTTCATGGAATTATTATGTTTGGAGAAAGTTTCCTTCACTCTAATAATTTTTTTGTGTACGTTAGTTAAATTAACTAAAACCGAGGAAAAAATATACACAATTGAAGCATAAAGATGTCTTCCACAAAATAGTTCAGTATTTCTTTAAATTTGTAAATTTTACCAAAAATACGTCCATCATTCGTATGTCACTAAAGATATTCTTGCCATTTTGAACTCCAAGTTTTTTCTTCAAACTACAAAATTTTCTTTAACAAGCGAAAAAACTTAGTTATGTCTAATAAATTTTCTTGTATTTGTCGAAAAAGATTTACTTATTTTTATGACATCGGTGTGATGCCAACGTTTGTAATACTGTTATGTAAAATTTTCTACAAATATTCAAAATTTTCTAAAATCAACCGAAAATTTTCTTCCTGGTGGGTTCACTGTTTTTTCAGTGTGAGGTGGGATAATCCACCGCTGAAAATCTCTTGGTGTTCGGTCGAAGCAGGAATCGAACCCACGACCTAGTGTATGCAAGGCGGGCATGCTAACCATTGCACAACGTTGAACTAAGTGGCAGTAAAATTGCAATGACATACAAATACGTTCAATTTTAACTAAACCAGAAGAAATTGTTCGTACTCTTCTCTAAAAATAGAAAGAATGAACTACAGCGTGGTTAAAATTGAAATTATCCGACGCCTAAGACTTTGGAGAAGGATGCATTTCGTAAATGGTAGTTATAACTTCAAAAATGCCAGAAAATTTTCGTTAATTTAATGAATCTCAAAATTTGGAATACAAGTTAGATCAATTTTCGGAATACAAATTAGTTCAATTTTCAAATTTTGGAATTCAAGTTAGTTCAAACATAGTTTACTTTTTTCTGTGTATAACATTTTTTGCCACGATTCATACGAATTGCTCGGATCCCTAAAGAAATATGCAAATTAGCATCCATATTTTCGGTCTAGATTTTCATAAACCGATTTCTTTATGTTATGTATCACTATATAGACTTGTGTCATAATTCAATTTATTGAATATTCATTTTTTTTTTTTTATAAGCAAAATTCATCCGATCTGGTTGAAAGTTGGTACATTGCGCTAGTATATGCCCGCTAACAACCATGCCAAAATTGGTCCATATAGGTCTATAGTTATATATAGCCGATCCCAAAAAATAATCTACTCAAAAAAAAAAACGCTTCTGTAACATATACCCCAAACACATTTTGCTTCAAGCATAATTATATTTTAAGGATTGGTGCAAACAATCTATTATATGTATTGTTCAAACATATTATGTTTCACCTTAGACCATACATTGGTAGTAAAAAAATTTAATGAAATTTTCTTTGTGTGGATATATTTTTAAGGCACCAATTGGTTACTTCCATTATTTTACTTGCAGCATACTCTCTAGGTCCCTCTTTCTAAACACATATATGTTTATAGGCTATTTTCAAATTAATATATGATTGCATCTAAGCATATTATATTTACAAACATTTTATGTCCCAAACATAATATGTTCTAACATATTAACATAAATGTCCCAAACATGTTATGCTAATTTATGTACTTGCACTAAATATATTGTATTAAAAAATTTGAGTTCCACACATATAATTTTTACACCCAAACATATGACAAACAGTCTTTTTCGTCCGTGTAGTGAGAATTTCTTACATCGAGAAAGCATGAAACAAAAAAACTCCATTGTTCCTCGATTTGTGAGTAAAAACTGTATCTCTAAGACTATTCGAAAACAGCCAAATGAGTTTTTGGAACATTCCAGTCAACTATCAAAAAATGTACAAAAAAAACGTGAATCCACCATGAAAGAAAATTTAGGTTTATTTCAGAAAATTTTAACTAGGTTAGGTTAGGTAAGTTCGGCTAGGCCGAAGCTTATGTATCCTCCACCATGGATTGCGTAGAAACTTTTTGACGTAGAAACAATTTTGACAAATTTTTCTATAGAAATATAATTTTAACAAAATTTTCTATAGAAATAAAATTTTGACAAAAAATTTTATAGAAATAAAATGTTGACCAAAATTTTATATAGAAATAAAATTTTGACAAAATTTACTGTAAAAATAAAATTTGGAAAAAAAAAATCTATAGAATGAAATTTTAACAAAAATTTTTATAGAAATAAATTTTTTACAAAATTTTCTATAGAAATAAAATTTTGACAAAATTTACTGTGAAAATAAAATTTTGACAAAATTTTCTATAGAAATGAAATTTTAACAAAATTTTCTAAAGAAATAAAAATTTAACAAAATTTTCTAAAGAAATAAAATTTTGACAACATTTTCTATAGAAATAAAACTTTGGTAGATTATTTTTGGCTCGAGTGGCAACCATGATTATGAACCGATATGGAACAATTTTTGTGGGATTGGGGACCGGCTATATATAACAATGGACTGAATAGTCTAAGTGAGTCTGAAACTTAATTTGGCTGCCATTTTAACCTAACCTAACTATAGACCGATATGGACCAATTTTGGTATGGTTGTTAGCGGCCATATACTAACATCAGGTTCCAAATTTGAATCGGATCGGATGAATTTTGCTACTCCAAAAGGCTCCGTAGGTCAAATCTGGAGAACGGTTTATATGGGGGCTATATATAATTATGGATTGACACGGACCAATTCTGGCATGGTTGTTAGAGACCCTATACTAACACCACGTTCCAAATTTGAACCGGATCGGATGAATTTTGCTCGTCCAAGAGGCTCCGTAGGTCAAATTTGGAGAAGGGTTTATTTGGGGTTACATATGATTATGGACCGACACGGACCAATTCTGACATGAAATTTTCTTCTCTTTGAGGCTCCGCAAGCCAAATCTGGGGATCGGTTTATATGGGGGCTATATATAATTATGGACCGAAGTGGACCAATTTTTGTTTGATGGTTAGAGACCATATACCAGCACCATGTACCAAATTTCAGCAGGAACTGATGAAATTTGTTTCTCTTTAAGGCTCCGGAGCCACCGTGGTGCAATGGTTAGCATGCCCGCCTTGCATACACAAGGTCGTGGGTTCGATTCCTGCTACGACCGAACACCAAAAAGTTTTTCAGCGGTGGATTATCCCACCTCAGTAATGCTGGTGACATTTCTGAGGGTTTCAAAGCTTCTCTAAGTGGTTTCACTGCAATGTGGAACGCCGTTCGGACTCGGCTATAAAAAGGAGGTCCCTTGTCATTGAGCTTAACATGGAATCGGGCAGCACTCAGTGATAAGAGAGAAGTTCACCACTGTGGTATCACAATGGACTGAATAGTCTAAGTGAGCCTGATACATCGGGCTGCCACATAACCTAACCTAACCTAAGGCTCCGCAAGTCAAATATGGGGGTCCGTTTATATGGGGGCTATACGTAAAAGTGGACCGACATGGCCCATTTGCAATATCATCCGACCTACATCAATAACATCTACTTGTGCCAAGTTTCCTTCAGAAGTTAGCGTGATTTCAACAGACGGGCGGACATGCTTAGATCGACTCAGAATTTCTCCACGACCCAGAATATATATACTTTATGAGGTCTTAGGTTAGGTTAGGTTAAAGTGGCAGCCCGATTAAATTTCAGGCTCACTTAGACTATTCAGTCCATTGTGATACTACATTTAACTAAAAGTACCTATTACATATGTTATGGGCACTTCTAGTTTTAACCACTGAACCTCTCTATTATTTACTTTTGGTTAAACCAACCAGATTTCTCCAAAAACATTAACAAACTGCTTAAGTTAACGTTTTCCAGGTCCGCCAGTAATCTAAAGCTATATGCTCCTAAAATTCTCTTACGCCTTACACAAAAAGCAGGACACTTACACAAGAGGTGTTTAATTGATTCTTTTTCCTCCACATCATGACAGCTTATACAATAGTCATTATACTTCGCACCAATAGTTTTTGCAAATTCGCCTATCAGGCAGCGACCCATTGTAGCAGATATCAGGAGTGCTATCTGACGCCTTGAGAACACTAGCATATCTAGTGTGCGATTTAAGTTTAAATGGGGCCATATTTGCTTGGTGTCGTTACAACCCTTGCAATTCTCCCATCGAATATTGGCCATCATAACAACCTTCTCACGCAGTAAGAGCTTGCATGTGGCCAGAGGCATACCAACAGATTCTAGTTCCCCTGGAATATGCAAGGTAGTTCCTAGCCTTGCTAACTCATCTGCTTCGCAGTTCCCCGGTATGTTCCTATGGTACTATGGTACTGCTCAACCATCTCGTTGAGAGATTTGAGGCAGTCTATGGCCGTTTTCGAGTTAAGGAACCCAAGGATTTTATTGCAGGTTGACTGTCTGCACGGTTGAAAAAGACTGTTTTTCATATGTTTGGCTATAAACATTATATGTTTGGAACACAAATTTTTAAACACAATATTTTTGAGTGCAAGCATATAATGTTCATAAACTAGCATAACATGTTTGGGACATATATGTTAATATGTTAGAACATATTATGTTTGGGACATAAAATGTTTGTAAATATAATATGCATGAATGCAAACATATATTAATTTAGAAATAGCCTATAAACATATATGTGTTTAGTAGCTTGGAGCGCTATTTAACAGGGAGCGATATTGAATTAAGTTGGTGGTTGTTGCTTGTTATTACAAAATTAACATTTTATTTTTCCTTGGGCAATTAATCAGCTACTTCTTTGATCCTTACAAACTGTGTGGTCCGCTGTTCGAGTCCCCGTCCGGCAAAAGGTAAAATTAAAATAAAAAAAATCATAAAATTGAATAATTTCTTCTACAATGTTTGTATTACAGAAAAAGGTGCTAAGAACTAAAGAATCTCGTGGAAGTGAGAAAGATGTCGGGGAATATACAATTGGGCAGAAACAAAATTTTGAGCATTCGGGTCGAAAACCTATGTTGTTAGCACCTATATTACCTGTTTATTTTCATAATTCATTATGATTGTAAATATATAAATAAATAAATAAAATTTTGGGCACAATATTGTTTTGGAGAATTTTTTTAAGCATATAATATTTTTGGGTGCAAAATGCTTCCAAACATATTATATGGTCACATAATAACATATTGTTTTTTTGGAAGACAACATTATTGAATTTGGATGCAAAAATACAAAATGTTTGGAACTTAGACTACCCAAACATATATTGTTTAGACCAATATGCTTTCAAACATATTATATATTGGAAGAGATCAAACATATAAATGTTTGGGCAATACCCAAAAATGTATATGCTTGAAGCAAAATATGTTTGGGAGTATATGTTACAGAAGCGATTTTTTGTGAGCGTGTGGGTATATATTAATGCCAAAATTTGTTAGAACATTACTTCTCAGCCAATTCACCACCTCTCTTATTGCCAATATTTCAGCCTGAAAAAACACTACAGTGATTAGGTAATCTTTTCGCTATTCGAATTTCCAGATTTTTAGAATATACTCCGAACCCCACTTGTCCATTCAATTTGGAGCTATCAGTATAGAAATCTATATATCTTTTATTCCCCGGGGTCTGTGTACACCACGCCTCACGTTTGGGAATTAGAGTTTCAAACTTTTTGTCGAAAAGTGGTTTTGCCAGGGTGTAATCCACTACGTTAGGCACATCTGGCATTACTTTGAGGACCGAACTGTGACCGTACATTTTTTCCGACCACAGCGATAGCTCGCGCAACCGCACAGCCGTTGTTGCAGCTGACTGTTTGGCCAAAATGTCTAAAGGCAATAGATGCAGTATGACATTAAGGGAGTCTGTTCCTGTCTTACTAAATGCGTCTGAGATATAAGCTCGCCATACGCTGAACATTATCTAAACAGAGCAATATCTCAATGTGTTACAAATGGAATGACAAAGTTAATATACCCCCCATCCTATGATGGAGGGTATAAAAATAAAAAAAAAATAGTTGTCATAACAAATATATTAGTTGATATAACTTCTACAGTATCCCTCAATATCCACGGTTTAAGGATATACAATGGAGTTATATAATCAATTTCCATTATCGACGTATATTTCACCTAGTTCTATTTTCAATCAGCGAAATCGAAATATCCAAGCTATTATAAAACCACATTCAAGGAGATATTTGTCTCGTGCTCTTTGTAGTATTTTATCCAATCTGATCCAGATTACAATGGAGTCTTAATTTATGAGACCAAAATGTCATACGCTGCCGTCGCCATGTATTTATACATCCATGTATGTCATCATGATTCAATGAAATCTTCTGTAATGTATTCTCCCCCTAAACCCCATTCACTTTTACTCTTAAATTGTTTCCCCCTTTTATTTTCGTGGGACATGGTGTGGCAAGGCACCCTTCCTTAGACCACCACCTCAGCTACAGCTAAGGTGATCGTAAACAATGTCTTGCCTGTCGCATAGAATTTTCGAGTCTATCTTTTGTTGCGAGATCTCATGATGGGCACAGCTGTATAAAATAAAATTTTTGTAATTAACCGTGTTAAATGTATTTAAGTTTAATGTTTCCAACAACACACCATACACACATAAAAGGGAAACAACGCAACGTTTTAGGATTTTTTGCCTCTTCTTTATTTCGAAGTAAGAAGAAAAGACTTTTAAAATCACTTTTAAGGTGATTAATGGAAAAGCTTAATCGATGCGGAAAAATCCTAGAGATAAAACAAAGAAATACGCAATTGGACGAGTTATGACGAAGGCGATAAAAACTTATGATTGAAATGGATTGGGAACGAATTGTTAGCATTGTTAACTTATTGTTTGTTCCATATATGAATACAAAATTTAAAATTTTTTTTCTTATGGGAATTCATTAAATAGCAATAAAAAATAGTTCAAAGTTTCACGATATTTTAACTCTAAAGAGCGAAATAAACCCAATCACATTGAATTTTATTGAAATGGCCATTTTAAATAAAGTGATATTTATTGTATAGTGCATGGGTTAATGGAAACTGCAATCAAAGAGAAAAAAAGAAGTTACGACAAACAAAGGGGGCTATGTGATAGCGTAAACCAGCCTTATATGGCTGGTATACTGAATTGGAATACTATCAAATTTGGGCTGTATCACTAAAAGGAAGTATATGTTAAAAGAGTAAGGAACTTTAGCAAGACTGTGGAGTCTTGATGTGTTGAGTCTTAAATCTGAAGAATTTTGCTGAAGTCGGAGTCCAAGTAGCAAAAATTTTGTTCGGTAAAACCAAAATTTTTAAAACACTTTATACTTTTGTGATCTACGCAAATTTGATTCCATAGAGTTTTTCAATAGACGATGGAATTTTTTTTTTATAAATTCTATTTGCAACATTTCGAAAAATCGATTTCAGTTTAATTTTATAGACTTCACATATAATCCGATCTTTTGATTTGATTCCTTGAGTGCTTGGGGTAGTTTAGACTGTCTTTTGCAAAAACGTCTACCATTGTTTGCCACACTGCAATTGTCATACACTCAAAAAAAGTTGACTTAAATCAAAATATTTTGAGATTTTTTAAGGATTTTGGAATTGATTTGGAAATGCGACTTCTTTAAAATGAATATTTTTAAGGGACCAGCACGCAAAAAAATAATTCTTTCCAAACGAAATTTTAGACAAACAAAGTTCGTTTCTCATTTGCTTTTCGCTGTAAGGAAGTGTATTTGGAAGAAAAGTATATACTTTTTGTGATAAACATTTATTCTTTTCCAGGATGTAAAAACAATTTCATAAAGACAAACTCAAAAAAATATTGTTTTCTTGCTAATTGCATATTCCCTCACATCTTTCTCACATCCACGAGGTTTTTTAGTTCTTAACACCTTTTCCTGTTATACCAACAATGTAGAAGAAATTATACGATTTTATAAATTTTTAAAATTTTTTTTACCTTTCACCTGGACGGAGAATCGAACCGCGGACCATGCACTTTGTAAGCCAACACACTAACCACTGACCTATGTACCTGTTATGGTCATCAATAGATTAATATCCATATAAGTTATATTTATATAGCATAGCTTGCGGCGCCCACGAACCGAATAAACAAAGTTTATTTAACAAAAACAAACATTTAGTTTGGCACCGTGGAGCAGTGGTTGCTACGTCCGACTTGCATGCCAAGTGTCGTGGGTTCACCCAGAAAAAAGTGCCTTCGAAACTAAAGGAAAAATTGTTCATCAATATAGTTTATCCATTTTATTTCCATTAAGGTAAATTTTTGTGAAAAATAATAAAATTTACTCGTTTCAGTAAAAAAAATCCTAAACTGTAAGCAGTTAGGAATAGTTCATTAACTAGAATAAGGCATGGAATTTTACTCATACTATTTTCTTCGCTGGGTATAAGAATTTACTACTGAAAAAGAAAATTTTATTCACCGATAACAAAGCATTCGTAAAAATAAATAAAAACCGAACTAAAACCAAGTTTCCTCAAAATTAGTAAAATTTATTATAAAATGATAATTGCGACTTCCTTTATAATGGAAAGTTTTTCATACATACGAACAACACTTGGCATAGAAAAATATTTTAGTTCATTCGTACTAAGAAGTATGCAATCCTTTCAAAACTTAAGGAAACACACTTGTTAGAATATAGGAAATTTTCCTAAATTTCTATTGTCTACCTGTAATCGATACCTGTCATCGTAATCGATGTGTTTGCGCGTGGGTGTAATCGATATATTTGCGCGTCGGTTGTTTTTTTAGTTGGAATCGCGTTGTTTTGGTATACGGAGAGATTGTTAAAAAATAATATGGTAAAATAATATAATAAATAACAAATAAAATATATAAAATATTTGTTATTTTAAATTAGTGAAAAAAATTTTCGTTTTTTTAAATAAATCTATCAATGTTCGTGATAGTGTATAAAGAAAGAAAACACCAGCAGAATAACAACCCTTTCATTTGTCTTCATTTTGGAATCTTCAATTATCAGGTAATATTCAGTGACGCTAACCTTTTGCAACAAAAATGTTTTATGATTTTTTATATTTGTAGGTATTGAAATTGTAAAAGGAGGACAAAATCGTTAGGCAGCAACTTATTAAAAGTGAAAAGTACAAGAAGAAAAAGTGCGTTTTACAGTTGATAATATCACACGGAAATTGGAAATAGTGGATTAATAAACTAATATTTCAAAGAGATTCGATGCTGTTGATTCTTAATAAATATATTCAATATATTAATAAAACATGTCTTTTATTGAAGATAAAATTGCTTATAGAAATAAATAAAATTGTATTTAAAAACGAAGGTAAGCAGTTCTAATTATGAAGTAAAAGTTTTACCACAAATGTGTAAGATTTGTCGAAATGAATGAAAAAATTCCAATAAAATCATTCCATATATGAATTCAAATTAGTTAAATTTTTTCATTCTGTAGTATAGTGGTATATAAATATAGGAAAATGTTAACTAATATATGGAATGCATTATTCCTAATTTCTACGAAAATCACATCGTTCAAACAAATAAAAATGTCTTTGGCGCTATACGAAGTTCAACTTTCTTCACAATGAGTTCATTTTAACTTAAAGAAGGGGTCACTTTTTTCTGGGTGTTCGATCCCTGCTTCGATCAAATTTTTTTTTTATGGTTTTTTTTTTTTATATTCCAGATATATTCGAAAGATTCCGAAAAAATGTTCAACATTACATTGTAGTTTATTAAATTTTGAACTGTAAAATGTGTCTTATTAAAGACCTAAAGTCAAAAAAGAACAGTGTTTGATATAAACGAAACAGTCTATACTGTGTTGTTGTTTCAAAAATAACTTTTTTTATTGAAAAAATAAAAATTTTGTAACAAACGAATTTTTTTGGTGATAAAAGTTTAAAATGTTCGAAGCAATTCAAAAAACTCTAACAAAAGAAAAACGTTTTCGGTACACGTTTTCCAAACGTTTTTTTTTTCTTTGCGTGTGTGTAGGTTTAAATCTAGGATCAATAAAATTAACATTAGGATACATATCTCATTTATGGAATTTTCATTCTCTTTTCGCGATATAGTAATAAAGCCATTCACGTACAAAAAAATCCAAATTATAACAGTCACTTCATAGTACAAAAGTTTTCTTAATTAGAACAAGTATCTACGGCCGTAAGTTCGGCCAGGCCGACTCTTATGTACCCTCCACCATGGATTGCATAGAAACTTGTACTAAAGACTGTCATCCACAATCGAATTACTTGGGTTGCGGTAACACTTGCCGTTGGCAAGGTATCTTAAAACTTCTTAACACCGTCTTTTCAATTGTAAGTTTGTCCATACGGGGTATATATTAAAAAACAAGGCCGATTAAATACGTAAATAAATTCAGTTTGACAACATTTTCTATAGCAATACAATTTTGACAAAATTTTCTATAGAAATAAAATTTTGGTAGATTATTTCTGGGGATCGGCTATATATAACTATAGACCGATAGGGACCAATATTGGCATGATTGTTAACGGCCATATACTAGCGCAATGTACCAAATTTCACCACGTACCAAATTTCAATCGGATCGGATGAATTTTGCTCCTACAATAGCTCCGGAAGTCAAATCTGGGGATCGGTTTATATGGAGGCTACATATAATTATAGACCGATATGGACCAATTCCTGGTTGTTAAAGACCATATACTAACATCGCGTACCAAATTTCAACCGAATCGGATGAATTGTGCTCATCCATGAGGCTCCGGTGGTCAAATCTGGGGATCGGTTTATATGGGGGCTATATATAATTATGGACCGATTTTTGCATGTACCGAATTTCAGCCGGATCGGATAAAATTTGCTTCTCTTAGAGGCTCCGCAAGCCAAATCTGGGGATCGGTTTATATGGGGGCTATATATAATTATGGACCGATGTGGACCAATTTTTGCATGGTTGTTGAAGACCATATACTAACACCATGTACCAAATTTCAGCCGGATCGGATAAAATTTGCTCCTCCAAGAGGCTCTGCATGCCAAATCTGAGCGACGGTTTATATGGGGGCTATACGTAAAAGTGGTCCGATATGACCCATTTGCTATACCATCCGACCTACATCAATAACAACTACTTGTACCAAGTTTCAAGTCGATAGCTTATTTCGTTCGGAAGTTAGCGTGATTTCAACAGGCGGACGGACGGACGGACATGCTTAGATCGACTCAGCATTTCACCACGACCCAGAACATATATACTTTATGGGGTCTTAGAGCAATATTTCGATGTGTTACAAACGGAATGACAAAGTTAATATATGCCCCATCCTATGGTGGAGGCAAAGATACAAAATCCTCAAAATAAGAGCTCATATTGCTTAAATTGCGCATTCTAAATCTCATTGTGCGTAATCATTAATCAAGTATTCTTTTTCCCGTGTACGATTTGCCAGAATAAACCGACCTTCATATTTTAATTCTGGCTCTATAATTAGCGCACAAAAGTTCATATCGGTTCTTATTCTTCCCTACACTGTTAGAAAAATATGTTTTTCATATGTTCCGATATAAACAAAATGTGTTTCGGGCACAATTTTAAAACACAATATATTTAAGTGCAAACATGTAATGTTCCTAAACTAACACTAAATGTTTGGGACATCTATGTTAATATGTTAGAATATATTATGTTTGTGGCATGAATGTTTCATAAAAATCATATGTGTGAATGCAAACATATATAAATTTACAAATTTCGACTAAACATACATATGTTGTGATATTTTATTCAAAGCGACAGAGAGAGTATAGAGAAAGATGGAAACCGGGAGAGTTGACGAAAGATATCAACATAACAGCGAAAGAATCAAACGAGAAACCTCACTTTGGACTCATGCAGTAGAGGCAGCTCGCTTCCTCGAGCTGGATGTTGACGCCTCAATGTCAAATCCTAACTAATTGTTTTGTTTTGTCTTTTCCTTTGTTTTGTCTTTTGTTCTACATACAACTTTCCCAGGGGCTACAACAACAACAACAACAACGAGAAACCGCTTGTATGTTGTTTCGGAAAATTGTTTTATGATAAGGCCAAAAATTTGATATGCTTAAGTCTAAATATTATTTAATTTGAAAAAAGAGAATAGACATTCGGAACCAAGAGAATAGACATTTGAAAAACAAACAGCATATGTTTTCGCCTTGAGAGCACCATTTTATGTGTGTGGACATGTGTTTTGTTTATCATTTTTGCTTTATGGGCACAATTTTTTTCTTGGTTCATAAAAAAAAAATCAGGGGTCTTCATAAAAATAACGATAGGGCACTATACTCTTTTTAGAGTTGGGACAGTAAAATGAAATAAGGAGGAAATAGTGAAAAATTACACAGTAAAATGTATAAAAACAAAGTTTAGTTCCTCTTTATTAATAAGTAGTCCACGAGGAGTTGACGGACACCTTCAAATATAAAAGCGGGCATTAAATTCGAGTTTTGCAGCTAAAACAATTTAAAAAGTTTATTTTCTTTAAAATGAATTATTAAAGAAAAATAAAAGGCATTTTAGAGCGACGGTGTTAAATGCTAGTAAAAAACTGTTCACGCCTAACTAAATTTATGTTTATATTATAAAATTATTTATGTATATTTATACTCGACTCCACGTTCTTCTTTTGTTAAAGTTTTTGAATTCCTTCCAAATTTTAAAGTTTTGTACCAAAAACAGTCTTTTGTTACAATATTGTTATTTTTGCAATAAAAAAATAATATTTTATCTAAAAATCAGTCAATTTCGTTTATATCAAGCACTGTTACTGACTATAAATCTTTAATAACCCACATTTCGAAGTTTCATTTTAAAAATTTAATATAGTATAAATATAAATGTGTAAATTAAAAATAAAAAAAGTGTTCGGTCGGAGCAGGGATTGATCCCAAGACCCTTTGCATGCAAGGCAGACATGCTAACCACTGCTCCACCTGGCAAACAAATGTATGTTTCTGTTAAATAATGTTATGTTTGCATGGGCTCGTGGGCGCTGCAAACTATGCTATATAAATGTAATTTATAACGATAATTATCTCCTGGTGACTATAACAGCTACGTAATCCAGTGGATAGTGTGTTGGCTTACAAACTGTATGGTGCTCGGTTCGATTCTGCAGGCGAAAGGTAAAATTTTAAAAAATTATAAAAGTGAATAATTTCTTCAACATTATTTGTATTACAGAAAAAGGTGCCAAAAACTAAAATATTTCGTGGATGTGAAAATTACGAGTATGTTAGGCAATGAGCAGAATCGTCTTTGGGAAAAATTCTTCCAAGCATATAATATTTTTGGACTCAAAATGCTTCCAAACATATAATATGTTCACATAAATCAAACATATTAATGTTTCGGCAGTATCCAATAATATATGTGCTTCCTGCAAAATATGTTTGGAACATATGTTAAAGAAGCGATTTTTTTTGAGGGTGTATATATAACGGTCAAGAACTAAATATATACGTATTTAATTGACCTTTCATTTGTCTACTATATATCCCGCATGGACTAACTTACAATTTAGAAGATGATGTTAAGAAGTTTTAAGATGCCTTGCCATCGCCCGCAACCCAAGTAATTTAATTGTGCACTGTTAGAAAAATATGTTTTTCATATGTTCCGATATAAACAAAATGTGTTTCGGGCACAATTTTTAAACACAATATATTTAAGTGCCAACATGTAATGTTCCTAAACTAACACTAAATGTTTGGGACACATATGTTAATATGTTAAAATATATTATGTTTGGGGTATGAATGTTTCATAAAAATAATATGTGTGAATGTAAACATATATAAATTTACAAATTTCGAGCAAACATATATATGTTTACAATTTCTGTGAAACGGTTGTATGTTGTTTCGGAAAACTGCTTTATGATAAGGCCAAATATTTTATATGCTTAAGTCTAAATATTATTTAATTTGAATATTAGAATGAGTATTCGGAGTAAAGAGAATAGACATTCGGAACCAAGAGCATAGAGATTTGAAAAAAAAACAGCATGTGTTTTCGCCTTGAGAGGAGAATTTTATCTATGTGGGGACTGTAAATTTTTAATAACCCACATTTCGAAGTTTCATTATAAAAATTTAATATAGTATAAATGTCTAAATTGCAAAAAAAATTGGTTCGGTCGGAGCAGGAATTGAACCCACGACCCTTTGCATGCAAGGCAGACATGCTAACCACTGCTCCACGTGGCCAACAAATGTATGTTTCTTTTAAATAATGTTATGTTTGCATGGGCTCGTGGGCGCTGCAAAGTATGCTATATAAATGTAACTTGTAACGATAATTGTCTACTGGTGACTATAACTACTACGTAGCCCAGTGGATAGTGTGTTGGCTTACAAACTGTATGGGCCTCGGTTCGATTCTCCGCCCAGGCGAAAGGTAAAAAAAAAAATTATAAAATTGAATAATTTCTTCAACATTATTTGTATTACAGAAAAAGGTGCCAAGAACTAAAAATTTCGTGGAAGTGAAAATTATGTGAGGGAATGATCACAATCTTCTTTGGGGAAAATTCTTCCAAGCATATAATATTTTTGGGCTCAAAATGCTTCCAAACATATAATATGTTCACAAAAAACAAACATATTAATATTTCGGCAGTATCCAATAATATATGTGCTTCCTGCAAAATATGTTTGGAACATATGTTAAAGAAGCGATTTTTTTTTGAGGGTGTGGATGACCCTGTTTAGTAGAAGTTTCTACGCAATCCACGGTGGAGGGTACATAAGATTCGGCCTGGCCGAACTTACGGCCGTGTATACTTGTTTTATTTAATATGGTGAACCGTTTTCATGTTATTCCAATACATGTAGCGAAGGTGCCCTAATTTTGAACATAACGGTATATCTCGAAAATTCGAGCAAAGTGCAGATTTGGATTCAGCATCCAAATAACCTTAAAAACAATATACAGTTCTTATAAGACGTACGAATGTTGATTTTTGAAAATAAAATAATATTTCGAAATATTGTTTTATTTTCGTTAAATACAATGTGTTCTAATCAACCAATGTAATAATGATACAACAAAAATCTATTTTTTTATATGCAAAATATTTATGTAAAAGAGGAGGTCAAATTTACCCCATGTCCCAATGTATGCAAAAAAATTTCACCTCACCAGTTAAAGATTAAATATATTTATATGAGAAGATAAACCTTTATATATAGCACCCAACACATTTGACGGATTTGATATGGTATCGAAAATGTGGATCTACAAAGTGGTGCAGGGTAGAGTATAGTCGGCCTGTCCCATTTTATACTTTCCTTACTTGTTTAAATGTTAACCAGATTGGATAAAATTTGCTCCTACAAGACGCTCCAGAAATAAAATCTGTGGATCGGTTTATATGGGAGCTTTATATATATAATTATAAACCGATATGAACCAATTTCTGCATGGTGGTTAGAAGCCATATATTAACGACACGTACCACATATCAACTAGATCGGATGAAATTTGCTCTTCCAAGAGGTTCACCAATCTAAATCAGGGGAACGGTTTATATGGGGGCGATACCTAATGGTGGTCTAATATGGCCCATTTGCAATACCATCTGACCTACATCAATAGCAACTACTCGTGCCATGTTTCAAGTCGATAGTATGTTCGGAATTTAGCGTGATTTCAACTTACGGACGGACTGACGAATATCGCTAGATCAACTCAGAATTTCACTACAACCCAGAATATGCACTACATGGGGTCTTAGACAATTTTATGTGTTACAAACGGAAAGACTAAGTTAGTAAACCTCTAGCCAATGGTGGGGAATTAAAAATCAATTACTATTGCTTTAAGACTAGAAAAAGTCTATGCTACTTTTAAACGACGATCAGACTGATATTTCGAACTTCACTTTGAACACAAAAAAACAAATGAACAGACAGACGGATACCGCCAAATCAACTCTGAACTTTAGTCGAATAGAATGGAGGTCGACACTTCCTGAATTACCGAGATGGGCGCTTGCAGAAAAAAAATCAACAGATGACCTTAATAATCTATTTATTCCTTAAAAGTTTTACGAAACCCCCTTTGTCATAGCCACATACAAATGGTAATTATAATAAGTCAACTTCTAAATTACAATGAGGGAAATATTTCAATTGAATCTTGCAATGGGCATATTTGTAATTTATAGTTCAATACTTTCCCATAAATATGAAAAGAAATCCTCTGTAAAATCGACTCTATGTGAAAGCTTTTCATCTTGTTAAAGTCGAAATAGATCTTCGAATACTAAGCAAATTATATTCATTGTATTGCATGCGAATAGACATACATTACCTTACAATAACTACAAGTGACCACAAACTAATTCCAGCAATTCAATTCGTATCATTGATGCCATCAACACCCCCAAAAATTCATTCTCATTTGATGCAATGTTGCGCATGCGCAATGAAGATTGTTTAACATTGATCGACACTTTGTCAGTTTGAAGTTAATTCGTTTCGATGATGACTTTTCCATGGACTTCAATCTTCCATTCATACAATCCAACCATCTATCCTTTCATACACCTTTGATACATCATTGCTGGAGTGTAGCATCGAAATCCTCCTCTTGGCCAGGTGATCATCTTTCATCCGTTTGAATGGTGCTAAATTAATGTTGGTACAATGTTGTTGCAGTGGTAATTTACAATAGACAACAACACAAGCCAAAATTGACGGACACTTGTCTTCATTAAGTTTTTGTTACACATGAGGGAGAGAATGAAGGGGGAGAGGTTGTCAATCCCCAATTTTTCCAGGCAATACTACCAATTCATCCATTCAAGTTTATCTCTTTGCCGAATTTACCATTGTCGATATTGAGGAGTTCTTTTTGTGGTTTGTCTATTCATTGAAATCATTGCCAATGGTATTTGGTTTCCTCACGATCAGAGATGAGGGCGTGATGGAAATTTCATCATATATTGGTCGACTTTGGTAAAATCGGGGAAAATTTAGGAATACGCAGAAATGTCACCAGCATTAATTAGAGGGGAGAGACCACCACTGAAAATCTTCTTGGAATTCGGAAACTAGAATTATCTTTTGCATGGAAAACCGTCATTCTAATCTATCCCAGGGTTGATAAAGTTTACACTTTTGTGCTTTTTCTGATACATTTCGACTGCCAAAAGCACCGTGGCACGACCGCCATCCATTTGGTACTTTTGCATCATAATTACTCTATAGAGTGAATGTGAACGTTTCTCTGATATCAACTCAACTCAAAAAATTATAAGTAGCGGACATTGAAGAAATAAACATATTCCAAAAGGGGGATATTTTAGATTTTATTACAGGATCTCAACATTTTTGCGAGTAATATTGTCTATACCACACTCAGGAACGTGAAATTAAATTTTTTTCCGTCACTCTGAGGAACAGAGAATTATAAGATATATTTGAAACGCCCAGAAGGAGACGAAATACACACATGGTGTCTTTAGCAATAATGCTTAGAGCTGGCCCCTGAGCCGGTTGCCACGGTTGGTAGAATTCTACAAAAAATGGTAAATTTTTTACTGTTTTGTAGATTGGTAGAATTCTTGACTTTGGTAGATTTTGCAAAGAGGTACTACTTCATAAATTTTCTAATAAACATCTGGAATTATTTCGAGTACCGAACTGTGACCGTACCTTTTTCCGATAGCTCGCGCAACCGTGCAGTCGTTGCAGCTGAATTTTTGGTCAATATATCTAAAGGCAATAGATGTAGCATGACATTAAGAGAGTATGTTCATGTCTTACTAAATGGGCCTGAGATACACAAGCACACAATTCGCTTAACTTTGTCTGAACGTGTTGCCTGCTGCAAAATATACCTTTATAGGTCTAACCACTACCACACACAGAGAAGAAATATGATTGCCACATTCATATTCGAAGACCAAAATAATATGATAGGAGCTATAGGAGCGACCATGTAACATTTTTACTTGCAACAATGTTGGCTCAGTGAACATAGTTCTAAAAAAACCAGTAAGGAAAGTCTAAAGTCGGGCGGGGCCGACTATATTATACCCTGCACCACTTTGTAGATCTAAATTTTCGATACCATATCACATCCGTCAAATGTGTTGAGGGCTATATATAAAGGTTTGTCCCAAATACATACATTTAAATATCACTCGATCTGGACAGAATTTGATAGACTTCTACAAAATCTATAGACTCAAAATTTAAGTCGGTTAATGCACTAGGGTTGAACACAATGTTAGTAAAAAAAATATGGGAAACGTTTAAATCTGAAGCAATTTTAAGGAAACTTCGAAAAAGTTTATTTATGATTTATCGCTCGATATATATGTATTAGAAGTTTAGGAAAATTAGAGTCATTTTTACAACTTTTCGACTAAGCAGTGGCGATTTTACAAGGAAAATTTTGGTATTTTGACCATTTTTGTCGAAATCAGAAAAACATATATATGGGAGCTATATGTAAATCTGAACCGATTTCAACCAAATTTGGCACGCATAGCTACAATGCTAATTCTACTCCCTGTGCAAAATTTCAACTAAATCGGAGTTAAAAATTGGCCTCTGTGGTCATATGAGTGTAAATCGGGCGAAAGCTATATATGGGAGATATATCTAAATCTGAACCGATTTCAACCAAATTTGGCACGCATAGCTACAATGCTAATTCTACACCCTGTGAAAAATTTCAACTAAATCGGAGCAAAAAATTGGCCTCTGTGGTCATATGAGTGTAAATCGGGCGAAAGCTATATATGGGAGATATATCCAAATCTGAACCGATTTCAACCAAATTTGGCACGCATAGTTTCAATGCTAATTCTACTCCCTGTGCAAAATTTCAACTAAATCGGAGTTAAAAATTGGCCTCTGTGGTCATATGAGTGTAAATCGGGCGAAAGCTATATATGGGAGATATATCCAAATCTGAACCGATTTCAACCAAATTTGGCACGCATAGTTACAATGCTAATTCTACTCCCTGTGCAAAATTTCAACCAAATCGGAGTTAAAAATTGGCCTCTTTGGGCCAATGAGTGTAAATCGGGCGAAAGCTATATATGAGAGCTATATCTAAATCTGAACCGATTTGGCTGGTATTTTGCAAGTTTTTCGAGACCCATAAAATATTCGGATGTACGGAATTTGAGGAAGATCGGTTGATATACACGCCAATTATGACCAGATCGGCGAAAAATATATATGGCAGCTATATCTAAATCTGAACCGATTTTTTCCAAAATCAATAGGGATCGTCTTTGAGCCGAAACAGGACCCTATACCAAATTTTAGGACAATCGGACTAAAACTGCGAGCTGTACTTTGCACACAAAAATACATCAACAGACAGACAGACGGACAGACAGACGGACAGACAGACGGACAGACAGACGGACAGACAGACAGACGGACATCGCTAAATCGACTCAGAATTTAATTCTAAGCCGATCCGTATACTTAAAGGTTGGTCTATGATTACTCCTTCTTGGCGTTACATACAAATGCACAAACTTATTATACCCTGTACCACAGTAGTGGTGAAGGGTATAAAAAATATGGGAAACGTTTAAATCTGAAGCAATTTTAAGGAAACTTCGAAAAAGTTTATTTATGATTTATCGCTCGATATATATGTATTAGAAGTTTAGGAAAATTAGAGTCATTTTTACAACTTTTCGACTAAGCAGTGGCGATTTTACAAGGAAAATTTTGGTATTTTGACCATTTTTGTCGAAATCAGAAAAACATATATATGGGAGCTATATGTAAATCTGAACCGATTTCAACCAAATTTGGCACGCATAGCTACAATGCTAATTCTACTCCCTGTGCAAAATTTCAACTAAATCGGAGTTAAAAATTGGCCTCTGTGGTCATATGAGTGTAAATCGGGCGAAAGCTATATATGGGAGATATATCTAAATCTGAACCGATTTCAACCAAATTTGGCACGCATAGCTACAATGCTAATTCTACACGCTGTGAAAAATTTCAACTAAATCGGAGCAAAAAATTGGCCTCTGTGGTCATATGAGTGTAAATCGGGCGAAAGCTATATATGGGAGATATATCCAAATCTGAACCGATTTCAACCAAATTTGGCACGCATAGTTTCAATGCTAATTCTACTCCCTGTGCAAAATTTCAACTAAATCGGAGTTAAAAATTGGCCTCTGTGGTCATATGAGTGTAAATCGGGCGAAAGCTATATATGGGAGATATATCCAAATCTAAACCGATTTCAACCAAATTTGGCACGCATAGTTACAATGCTAATTCTACTCCCTGTGCAAAATTTCAACCAAATCGGAGTTAAAAATTGGCCTCTTTGGGCCAATGAGTGTAAATCGGGCGAAAGCTATATATGAGAGCTATATCTAAATCTGAACCGATTTGGCTGGTATTTTGCAAGTTTTTCGAGACCCATAAAATATTCGGATGTACGGAATTTGAGGAAGATCGGTTGATATACACGCCAATTATGACCAGATCGGCGAAAAATATATATGGCAGCTATATCTAAATCTGAACCGATTTTTTCCAAAATCAATAGGGATCGTCTTTGAGCCGAAACAGGACCCTATACCAAATTTTAGGACAATCGGACTAAAACTGCGAGCTGTACTTTGCACACAAAAATACATCAACAGACAGACAGACAGACAGACGGACAGACGGACAGACGGACAGACAGACAGACGGACATCGCTAAATCGACTCAGAATTTAATTCTAAGCCGATCCGTATACTTAAAGGTTGGTCTATGATTACTCCTTCTTGGCGTTACATACAAATGCACAAACTTATTACACCCTGTACCACAGTAGTGGTGAAGGGTATAAAAAATATGGGAAACGTTTAAATCTGAAGCAATTTTAAGGAAACTTCAAAAAAGTTTATTTATGATTTATCGCTCGATATATATGTATTAGAAGTTTAGGAAAATTAGAGTCATTTTTACAACTTTTCGACTAAGCAGTGGCGATTTAACAAGGAAAATTTTGGTATTTTGACCATTTTTGTCGAAATCAGAAAAACATATATATGGGAGCTATATGTAAATCTGAACCGATTTCAACCAAATTTGGCACGCATAGCTACAATGCTAATTCTACTCCCTGTGCAAAATTTCAACTAAATCGGAGTTAAAAATTGGCCTCTGTGGTCATATGAGTGTAAATCGGGCGAAAGCTATATATGGGAGATATATCTAAATCTGAACCGATTTCAACCAAATTTGGCACGCATAGCTACAATGCTAATTCTACACCCTGTGAAAAATTTCAACTAAATCGGAGCAAAAAATTGGCCTCTGTGGTCATATGAGTGTAAATCGGGCGAAAGCTATATATGGGAGATATATCCAAATCTGAACCAATTTCAACCAAATTTGGCACGCATAGTTTCAATGCTAATTCTACTCCCTGTGCAAAATTTCAACTAAATCGTTAAAAATTGGCCTCTGTGGTCATATGAGTGTAAATCGGGCGAAAGCTATATATGGGAGATATATCCAAATCTGAACCGATTTCAACCAAATTTGGCACGCATAGTTACAATGCTAATTCTACTCCCTGTGCAAAATTTCAACCAAATCGGAGTTAAAAATTGGCCTCTTTGGGCCAATGAGTGTAAATCGGGCGAAAGCTATATATGAGAGCTATATCTAAATCTGAACCGATTTGGCTGGTATTTTGCAAGTTTTTCGAGACCCATAAAATATTCGGATGTACGGAATTTGAGGAAGATCGGTTGATATACACGCCAATTATGACCAGATCGGCGAAAAATATATATGGCAGCTATATCTAAATCTGAACCGATTTTTTCCAAAATCAATAGGGATCGTCTTTGAGCCGAAACAGGACCCTATACCAAATTTTAGGACAATCGGACTAAAACTGCGAGCTGTACTTTGCACACAAAAATACATCAACAGACAGACAGACAGACAGACAGACGGACAGACAGACAGACGGACATCGCTAAATCGACTCAGAATTTAATTCTAAGCCGATCCGTATACTTAAAGGTTGGTCTATGATTACTCCTTCTTGGCGTTACATACAAATGCACAAACTTATTATACCCTGTACCACAGTAGTGGTGAAGGGTATAAATATAATTGACCTCATCTAAAATATTATTACATTGATAAAAAGAATTTTGTTTGAACTAAAAGACAATTGTCACGATCTAAAATGTTATGGTATCGTTAAAAATGTTTTTCTCTCAGTTAAAAGAAGATGGTCAAAACTTTATTCGGCTGCGAAAAAAGGACGCCACTTGAGAAAAGAAAACACAAAAGTAACTTTATTTATTTACTAATTAACATAATTTCTAATTTATTTCTATTTATTATGTCGTGCTAGCAAACATCACATACATATATTTATACACTTTATTTTGATTCGATTTCAACAATAAGTGATAGTTCCATCTTTTCGTCGTGTCCATCAAATATACAAATGCAGTAACTGCAAATAAAAATAAATGATACAATATAGAAAAAATGCAGAGCAAAAAACACATTTTTCAAACACACTTCCCTTCTTTAATGAATGGTGTCTACATGCTCACAGTTTTTATAAAATTATTTTTGCTGCACAAAAGTTAACAAATTAAATGGTCGCGAAAAATGTGCAAGGTCTTTATGACCAAGTAATGGATCTAGACATATCTATAAGTAACCTATAAAAACACTTTTTTCTTTGCAAAAAAGTAAAAACATTGAATGGTCAGGATCATTCTCGGTTAGGAAATCATTTTTACCAAGACAAAATACATGGTTTTTTCGACAATTACATGCTCTACACAAGTATTAAATGGATACGACCCCCATGTCTAAACATGTTTTTTATTGTGAGTGCATCTATAGCCAATACACAATTTTCGGTTTCAATCACCGCTTTTTTATATCCTCCACCATAGGATGGGGGGCATATTAACTTTGTCATTCCGTTTGTAACACATCGAAATATTGCTTTAAGACCCCATAAAGTAAAGGGTGATTCCTTTGAGGTTAGGATTTTCATGCATTAGTATTTGACAGATCACGTGGGATTTCAGACATGGTGTCAAAGAGAAAGATGCTCAGTATGCTTTGACATTTCATCATGAATAGACTTACTAACGAGCCACAACGTCGAATTTTCAGTGAATGGGCCCTAGAAAAGTTGGCAGAAAATCCGCTTTTATATCGACAAATTTTGTTCAGCGATGAGGCTCATTTCTGGTTGAATGGCTACGTAAATAAGCAAAATTGCCGCATTTGGAGTGAAGAGCAACCAGAAGCCGTTCAAGAACTGCCCATGCATCCCGAAAAATGCACTGTTTGGTGTGGTTTGTACGCTGGTGGAATCATTGGACCGTATTTTTTCAAAGATGCTGTTGGACGCAACGTTACGGTGAATGGCGATCGCTATCGTTCGATGCTAACAAACTTTTTGTTGCCAAAAATGGAAGAAATGAACTTGGTTGACATGTGGTTTCAACAAGATGGCGCTACATGCCACACAGCTCGCGATTCTATGGCCATTTTGAGGGAAAACTTCGGAGAACAATTCATCTCAAGAAATGGACCGGTAAGTTGGCCACCAAGATCATGCGATTTGACGCCTTTAGACTATTTTTTGTGGGGATACGTCAAGTCTAAAGTCTACAGAAATAAGCCAGCAACTATTCCAGCTTTGGAAGACAACATTTCCGAAGAAATTCGGGCTATTCCGGCCGAAATGCTCGCAAAAGTTGCCCAAAATTGGACTTTCCGAATGGACCACCTAAGACGCAGCCGCGGTCAACATTTAAATTAAATTATCTTCAAAAAGTAAATGTCATGGACCAATCTAACGTTTCAAATAAAGAACCGATGAGATTTTGCAAATTTTATGCGTTTTTTTTTTTAAAAAGTTATCAAGCTCTTAACAAATCACCCTTTATATATATATGTTCTGGGTCGTGGTGAAATTCTGAGTCGATCTAAGCATGTTCGTCCGTACGTTGAAATCACGCTAATTTCCGGAGGAAACAAGCTATCGACTTGAAACTTGGCATAAGTAGTTGTTATTGATGTAGGTCGGATGATACTGCAAATGGGCCATATCGGACCACTTTTACGTAAATCCCCCATATAAACCAACCCCTAGATTTGGCTTGCAGAGCCTCTTCGAGGAGAAAATTTCATCCGATCGGTTGAAATTCGGTACGTTGTGTTTATATATTGCCTCTAATATCCATGCAAAAATTGGTCCAAATCGGTCCATAATTATATATAGCCCCCATAGAAGCCACTCCCCATATTTGACCTTCATAGCCTCTTGGAGGAGCAAAATTCATCCCATTCGGTTGAAATTTGGTACATTGCGCTAGTATATGGCCGCTAAGAGCCATGCAAAAATTGGTCCATATCGCCAAAAACGATCTACCAAACTTTTATTTCTATAGAAAATTTTGTCAAAATTTTATTACTATAGAAAATTTTGTCAAAATTTTATTGCTATAGAAAATTTTTTCAAAATTTTATTGCTATAGAAAATGTTGTCAAACTGAATTATATACGTATTTAATCGGCCTTTTTTTGTTTAATATATATCCCGTATGGACTAACTTACAATTTAGAAGACGGTGTTAAGAAGTTTTAAGGTACCTTGCTATCGACAAGTGTTACCGCAACCCAAGTAATTCGATTACAGTCTTTAGTAGAAGTTTCTACGCAATCCATGGTGGGGGGTACTTAAAATTCAGCCTGGCCGAACTTACGGCAGCATATACTTGTTCTTATTGCCTTTTTGCACGGGCACAAAGCTACCGTGGCTTTTCTCGCCCTTTCTCCAATATTAAGTTTAAAGTTCAGCTTTCTGTCCAAAATAACTCCAAGGTTATTTTGCACATTCACCAATGGAATTTCAATACCCCCTAAGGATATTGGTTTAACCGTGGAAGTTTTGCGATCTTTGCAATACGTGACCAGTTCTGTCTTTGCAGGATTTACCCCAAGACCATTCTCCTTCGACCATTTCTCGGTCATCCGTAGGGCTCCCTGTATAATATCTCTAATTGTGGATGAGTATTTTCCTCAGACTGCTAGACTGCCACATCATCTGCGTGTGTCACCACTTTTATTCTTTCTAGGGTTAACCAGAATGTTGCTTATACCAATGTTCCAAAGAAGAGATGATATAACTCCTCCTTGGGGCGTACGTCTGTTCACACACCTTTGAATGTTTGCTTGTCCTAGTTTGGCTGAAAATTTTCTCTTCGTTAGAACTTCGTCTAACAGCCTGAGAATCCCTCGATCAACATTCAGAGTTGTCAATCCATTTAATATCGACCTTTGATGAAAATTATGGAATACCACTTCGATGTCTAGAAATACCACAATTGTGTATTCATTGACGGATAGTGAGCTCTCAATAAAGCTAACTAGTGAATGCAATGCGGTCTCATTAGACCTGCCTTTCGGGTAAGCTTGTTGTCGTTTCGAGAACAATCGATGATAGGTCTAATATAAATATCTTTCAAATATGGGCCTGACATTATGGGACCACGTCTAAGTATAGTCCCCTTATAAACCGATCCCCGTTTTTGACATCCCGAGTCTCTTGGAAGAGCAAGTTTCATCCAATCCAGATGAAATTTGGTACGTGAGGTGGGATAATCCACCGCTGAAAAAATTTTGGGTGTTTGGTCGAAACTGGGTTTGAACCCACGACCCTGTGTATGCAAGGCGGGCATGCTAACCATTGCAAAACCACATGCAACAATTGATCCCTATTGGTCCATAATTATATATAGCCCCATATAAACCGATCCCCAGATTTGATTTACGGAGCCTCCTGGAAGAGGAAATCTTATCCGATCTGATTGAATTTTGGTACATGGTGGTAGTATATGCCATCTAACATCGGTTTTCACTCCATACACAGCAAAGGAATGCAAATTTTGTAACACATCTGCCAACTGGCAGTAAATACACCTACCAAATGGAGATTGGCAATGGATTTGGTCGTTCCAAATTGTACTCCATGTAAAGTGTCTCCCTTCATGTCTGGCAAACAAAGAAAAACAAGAAAATCTTAGCATATTCCGCCGAAACTTGAATTGATCCCATGACGTTTTATACGAAAACGCCACTCTTTGCGATATAGCGTATAAAATGTGACTTTCTACAAAGGACGTCAAGTAGGCGTGAATCTTGTTCACTCACACTTTTCCATCATTCAGCCGATATTCGACAATGTTGGTTGGTGGAAATTTTGATTTTACCCACAATTGAATTAAGTGTCAATTGTTTTCTTTTGTCATTATATGCACTTTTTTGGCAACATGTGTGAGCACTTGAATACTGACTGCAGTCTTCTTTTGATTTGCACAATTACTGTAAATTGTAGTCTTTTCCGGGCAAATTGATGTTATTGTCATGGCTATGACCATCAAGTCCGTTCGATTGTTATTGTTCGAATTACATGTCAATGTTGTGATGAAATAACAAATTGCAAATAACTTTCTCTCGAAAAGATGGGGTCATTGCTATAATTGGGGTTTTTTGGAATATCAATGGTGAGGGTGGAAGTAGATATGAGAGTTGTAGTGAATTTCTTGGATCGATATATTTTGAGCTTCCCCTAAGTATTTGGGTATTGTCTAGCTTTAAATCTAGACCATATAAATTTAAAATAAACTAGTAAGTAAAGTAGAAAGTCGGGCGGGGCCGACTATATTGTACCCCAAACCACCCTTACTGAATTAGTAATCATAAGCATTTGTGGGGTAACATTGATATTGGTCTGGGAGATAAACCGCAGTTGCATATTTAAGAAAATTAAGGGGTACATTTTCATGGGTGCTTTTTCTCAATCTGACTATAGTCAGTGTTGCCAGGGAAAATGTTCGATTTACCCTACAAGGACAAACAAAGTTCCCTACTTTCCCATACATTCCCAAACAATTTTCCCTACAATATTTTTCGTTAAGTTTATACAAATTTTACAAATCAAAAATGGTTCTAAGTACACGGATGAAAAAGGCTGTTTTTCATATGTTTGGCTATAAACATTATATGTTTGGAACACAAATTTTTAAACACAATATTTTTGAGTGCAAGCATATAATGTTCATAAACTAGCATAACATGTTTGGGACATATATGATAATATGTTAGAACATATTATGTTTGGGACATAAAATGTTTGTAAATATAATATGCTTGGATGCAAACATATATTAATTTAGAAATAGCCTATAAACATATATGTGTTTAGGAGCTTGGAGCGCTATTTAACAGGGAGCGATATTGAATTAAGTTGGTGGTTGTTGCTTGTTATTACAAAATTAACATTTTATTTTTCCTTGGGCAATTGATCAGCTACTTCTTTGATCCTTACAAACTGTGTGGTCCGCTGTTCGAATCCCCGTCCGGCAAAAGGTAAAATTAAAATAAAAAAATCATATAATTGAATATATATAATACAATGTTTGTATTAGAGAAAAAGGTGCTAAGAACTAAAAAATCTCGTGGAAGTGAGAAAGATGTGGGGGAATATACAATTAGGCAGAAACAAAATTTTGAGCATTCAGGTCGAAAACCTATGTTGTTAGCACCTATATTACCTGTTTATTTTCATAATTCATTATGATTGTAAATATATAAATAAATAAATAAAATTTTGAGCACAATATTGTTTGGGAGAATTTTTTTTAAGCATATAATATTTTTGGGTGCAAAATGCTTCCAAACATATTATATGTTCACATAATAACATATTGTTTTTTGGAAGACAACATTATTGAATTTGGATGCAAAAATACAAAATGTTTGGAACTTAGAGTACCCAAACATATATTGTTTAGACTAATATGCTTTCAAACATATTATATATTGGAAGAGATCAAACATATAAATGTTTGGGCAATACCCGAAAATGTATATGCTTGAAGCAAAATATGTTTGGGAGTATATGTTACAGAAGCGATTTTTTGTGAGCGTGTACTTTATTATCTTAAAACATGAAAATGCAACGTATATAACCCAGAAAATAAATTTGTATTACCACCACGGTTGCCACAGTTGGTAGAATTCTACCGACAATAGTATTTTTTTGTTAAATCTCTATAAAAATAAAATTTTTGGAAAAAGTTTCTATAAACAATTTTTTTTTTTTGAGAAATTGTTCTATAGAAATAAAATGTTGATAATAAATTCTATAGAAATAAAATTTTAAAAAAAAATTACATAGAAATAGCATTTTGAGAAATTCTCTTATAGAAATAGTACTTTGAAAACAATTTCTATAGAAATACAATTTTGAAAAAATTTTCTATAGAAATAAAATGTTGACAAAATTTTCTACAGAAATAAAGTTTTGACAAAAATTTCTATAGAAATATTTGTTTGGTAGATTTTGTGGTAATTTGTGGTAATCTTCAAATTTTGTTAGATTTTTTTTTGGCACGAGTGGTAAATGTTGTTAAAGATCAAGCCTTGCCGGCTTCTCATTTCTTCCTCTACACCCTCAAAAAAAATCGCTTCTCTAACATATGTTCCAAACATATTTTGCAGGAAACACATATATTATTGGATACTGCAGAAACATTAATATGTTTGTTTTATCTGAGCGTATTATATGTTTGGAAGCATTTTGAGTCCAAAAATAGTATATGTTTGGAAGAATTCCCAAAAGAAGATTGTGCTCATTCCCTCACATAATTTTCACTACCACGAAATTTTTGAGTTCTTCGCATCTTTTTCTGTAATACAAATATGCTGTTTTTTCTTTCAAATGTCTATTCTCTTGGTTCCGAATGTATATTCTCTTTATTCTGAATACTCATTCTAATATTCAAATTAAATAGTAATTAGACTTAAGCATATAAAATTTATGGCCTTATCATGAAACAGTTTTCCGAACCAACATACAAGCGGTTTCACAGAAATTGCTCTCATTTCATTCTATCGCTGTGTTATGTTGATATCTTTTTATTCAACCATCCCGGTTTCCATCTCTATTTATTTCTCTATACTAACTCTCTCTCTCTCTGGCGCTCTTTGAATAAAGTATCACAACATATATATGTTTACTCGAAATTTGTAAATTTATATATGTTTACATTCACACATATTATTTTTATGAAACATTCATGCCCCAAACAAAATATATTTTAACATATTAACATATGTGTCCCAAACATTTTGTGTTAGTTTAGGAACATTACATGTTTGCACTTAAATATATTGTGTTTAAAAATTGTGCCCGAAACACATTTTGTTTATATCGGAACATATTAAAAACATATTTTTCTAACAGTGTAGAGCCACCAAAATGTAAAAATTATTACAATTTATGTTGAGCGAAAATGTCCCTACATTGTGGTCCAACGTGCCTACTATATTTAAATCTGAAACAATTTGCATAATATTTTGCGGATTTAATTAATACCACAAAAGGTTACCTTGTGCAAGATTTGAGTAAGATCAGTTAAGAAATGAGGCCTGTATGGTCAAACATAAGGTTATTAGGGGCAAATTTTTCAAAATCGAGCGATACATATATGGGACCTATATCTGCATCTCAACCGATTTCGATGAAATTTTGCACAAATATTTAGTACTATAGAAGACTATATTTAGTCAAAGTTGAGTAAGATCGGTTGATAAATAACGGTTTTATGGGCAAATTTAGAAAAATCGGGCGGTACATATATATGGGAGCTATAGCTAAATCTGAACCGATTTCGATGATTTTTTGCACATATAGTTTGTGCTATAGAAGACTACATTTAGACAAATTTGAGTAAAATTGGTTAATAAATAAGGGTTCTATGGCCAAATTTGGGAAAATCGGGCTATACATATATATATATGGGAGCTATATCTAAATCTTAACCGATTTCAATGATTTCTTGCACATATAGTTAGTGCTATAGAAGACTATATTTAGCCAAACTTGAGTAAGATCGGTTGATAAATAAGGGTTTTATCGCCAAATTTAGAAAAATCGGGCGGTACATATATATGGGAGCTATAGCTAAATCTAAACCGATTTGGATGAAATTATGCAGACTTAAAGGGCGATGAAAAAGATTACCTTTTGCCAAATTTGGTTACGAGCCGTTTAAAAAAAGCGCAACGTGACCCCATTTGTCGAAATCGGGCGATACATATATATGGGAGCTATATCTAAATTTGATCCGATTTCTTCCAAATTCAATAGCGTTCGTCCTTGTGCCCAAAAAACTCCCTGTACCAAATTTCATCAAAATCGGTTAATAATTGCGACCGGAATCCTGTGAACAACAAATACATGGACAGACGGACAGACGGACGTACGGACGGACGGACACTAAGCGCTAGATCGACTCAGGAGGTGATTCTGAGTCAATCGGTATATATTTTATGGGGTCTAAAATCAATATTTCTGTTAGGCACATTTTTTGGCCGGTCAAGCTTATTATACCCTGACCACTATGTGGTTTAGGATATAACAAAAGAACATTTTCGTATTATTGCCTAAAATAGTAAGAGTACACAACCGTATGGTTCAAATGGACATGATTTGGCGCAAATGATTTTTTTTTACTTTTAGTTCATTTTTTCTTCTGTGAGAGGGTGTAATTTCGCGAGTTGTAGATAAAAGGTACAACAGGGCATTCAATTTTTAGACTTGCATATATCTCTTAGATAAATATATTCCTCGATTTTCACAAATTTGGCTACATTAGCCATTTCCTCTGTTAAAAAAGGACTCTACTAACCCTCTAGGTTTAAAATCAAGTATAACTCTTAATATCCGTAGTTTATATGCATATTGAGTTAAAGATCCTCAACTGAAAGAAAAAATTGTCTTGATGTCAAAGATTTCATGTCTTTAAAATACGAATGCAAATTTTGCTTAGCATGGAAGACACATTTCTCTAATATAAAGTTTTTTTTTTTACTTGTCCAAAAGTCGATAAACTTTTCAATGAAGTCGTATTGTCCTTATAATTAAGTGATTTCACTTAAAAATGGGTATCATAACATGCAAGAAAAAATGTTTGGGCTAAGGTTAACTTGACTTTAATAATTCAGAAAAATTCTTTAAATTTAATGAAATTGTCTTCAAATTTGTTGTCTTTTTGCATCTTGACTACAAAGCAAAAAATCGTTCAAATATACGACATGTTTTTCCAACACTTTATTTTAAAGACGTTTTTTATTTAAAACATAGCATAATTTCTACTGGAAGTCGAGTCTTAATTTGGAAAATAAAGTTGTCGTTAACTCGTTTTTAAAGGTCTTTGATAGCATATGAAGAAAAAAAGCTGAAAAAGTGAAAAATTAAAATTTGCTTCCTAGAAGCAAGTACACAAAACCCAAATTTAGAAAAGAATTGTGTCTTAAAAGTATCCTTACTTGTATTCTCCGCTTCTTTGGCTCGGAATCAATACCAAAATTTTTAAAAGTAAAGACAAAATCTTTGGAACAGGGCATGCTTTTTATACCCTGCGCCACACTGTGGAACAGGGTATTATAAGTTAGTGCACATGTTTGCAACACCTTGAAGGAGACGAGATAGACTCATGGTGTCTTTGGCAAAAATACTCAGGGTGGGTTCCTGAGTCGATATAGCCATGTCCGCCTGTCCGTGAACACATTTTTTGTAATCAAAGTCTAGGTCGCAGTTTTAGTCAAATCGACTTTGGCACAAGTATGTGTTATGGCTCAGAATAGAACACTATTGATTTTGGAAGAAATCGGTTCAGATTTAGATATAGCTCCCATATATATATACATATATATATATATATATATATATATATATATATATATATATATATATATATATATATATATATATATATATATATATATATATATATATATATATATATATATATATATATATATATATATATATATATATATATATATATTTCGCCCGATATTGACTTATATGGCCCCAGAAGCCAGAGTTTTACACTAATCTGCTTAAAATTTTGCACAAGTAGGACAATTAGTACTATAGACAAGTGCACCATATTTTACTGAAATCGGTTCAGATTTAGATATAGCTCCCATATATATCTTTCGCCCTATATGGACTAATACGGTCCCAGGAGTCAGAGTTTTACCCCAATTTGGTTGAAATTTTGCACTAGGAGTACAATTAGTAGTGTAGTCGAGTGTTCCAAATTTTATTTAATTCGGTTCAGATTTAGATATAGCTGCCACATATATCGTTCGCCCGATTTACACTCATATGACCACAGTGACCAATCTTTTACTCAAATTTAATTGAAATTTTGCACAGGGAGTAGAATTAGCATTGTAGCTATGCGTTCCAAATTTGGTTGAAATCGGTTCAGATTTAGATATACCTCCCATATATAGCTTTCGCCCGATTTACACTCATATGACCACAGTGGCCAATCTTTTACTCAGATTTAATTGAAATTTTGCACAGGGAGTAGAATTCACATTGTAGCTATGCGTGCCAATTTTGGTTGAAATCGGTTCGCATTTAGATATAGCTCCCATATATATGTTTTTCTGATTTCAACGAAAATGGTCAAAATACCAACATTTTCCTTGTAAAATCGCCACTGCTTAATCGAAAAGTTGTAAAAATGATTCTATTTTTCCTAAACTTCTTATACATATATATGGAGCGATAAATCATAAATAAACTTTTGCGAAGTTTCCTTAAAATTGCTTTAGATTTAAATGTTTCCAATATTTTTATACCCACCACCATAGAATGGTGACGGGGGTATAATAAGTTTGTCATTCCGTTTGTAACACATCGAAATATCGATTTCCGACTATATAAAGTATACATATTCTTGATCAGGGAGAAATTCTAAGACGATATAGCCATGTCTGTCTGTCTGTTGTAATCACGCTACAGTCTTCAATAATAAAGCAATCGTGCTGAAATTTCGCACAAACTCGTCTTATGTCTGCAGGCAGGTCAAGTTCGAAGATGGGCTATGTCGGTCCAAGTTTTGATATAGCCCCCATATAAACCTCCCGATTTGGGGTCTGGGGATTATAAAAACCTTAGTTTTTATCCAATTTGCCTGAAATTGGAAATCTAGAGGTATTTTAAAACCCTAAAGAGGTGTGCTGAAAATGATGAGTATCGGTTTTTATATAGCCCCTATATAGACCGATCTCCAGATTTTGATCTTAGGCTTATAGAAACCGTAGTTTTTATTCAACTTGCCTCAAATTGGAAATCTAGAGGTATTTTAGGACCATAAAAAGGTATGCCGAAAATGTTGAGTCTAGGTCCATGTGTTGATATAGCCATCAGATAGACCGATCTCCCGAAATTACTTTTTGGGCTTCTAGAAACCGTAATTGTTGTCCACTTTGCCTGAAATCGAAAATCTGGAGGTTTTTAGGAATATAAATAGCTGTGCAAGAAATGATTCTATTTTTTAGGCTTCTAGAATCCGTAGTTTTTATCTAATTTGCCTGAAATGAGAAATCTAGAGGTATTTTAGGACCTTAAATATGAGATGGCGTGTAGTGGTCCATGTTTTGGTTTATCTCCCAAATAGACCGATCTCCCGATTTTACTTCTTGGGCTTTTAGAAACCATAGTTTGTTTTTCAAATTTGCATGAAATTTTAAATCTAGAAGTATTTTAGGAACATAGAAAGTGTGCCGAAAATGGTGAATATCGGTTCATGTGCACTGATAATGAAAATTGCTTGAAACTGAATTATAGTTTCCAGATTTTACTTCTGGTAATCATTTAAATAATGGGGGTAAAAAATATACAGATGTTAGATTTTAAATCAAGGCGTTATTTCATCGTTTTCTCTCACACTTGCACACGATGTTTATGATTCCTCTAAAACTCAAACAAATATGGTTCTTATAAATCCAGAATCTGATCTAGTCTTCATAGGTAAAATCTTTGAATTTATATTCGGGAAGTGTACTGGTTGAACTGATCTGCTTGTCATCAAATCCCCCTGAAATTTTCACAGGAAACTATAATATTTGATTCATGGTGGTGGGTATTTAAAATTCGGCCCGGCCGAACTTACTGCTTTATATACTTGTTTTTACTAACATTGTGTTCCGCCCCAGTGCATTAGCTGACTTAAATTTCGAGCCTATAGATTTTGTAGAAGTCTATCCAATTCTGTCCAGATCGAGTGATATTTAAATGTATGTATTTGTGACAAACCTTTATATATAGCCCCCAACACATTTGACGGATGTGATGTGGTATCGAAAATTTAGATCTACAAAGTGGTGCAGGGTATAATATAGTCGGCCCCGCCCGACTTTAGACTTTCCTTATTTGCTTTTCAGTGTATAAGTATGTACCCCTTAATAAATAAGTTAATACGGTTTATTTCTGGAACCTATTTCGATGATACCCCACAAATATTTATGCTTATTAATTCAGTAGGATTGTTTTAGAGTATAGTAGAAAGTCGGCCCCGACCGACATTCTACTATGCTCACTTGTATATATTTAAAAGAAAACTTCGATCCTTTTCACACTTTCTTATAACATTATGGCAAATACACTTATCACATTATGTATTCCTTTGAATTATTATAATTTGCCCTCAATGTGAATATTCAAAATCAATTGAAATCAATGAGATCAATTTCCAGATGGAAGGAAGATTTAAGCAACACATTCCAATATTTATCACCCTATAATTCAATCTTTTATACCTTTCCTTGAGGGCTACATATTGTTAATAGGTCAATGAAAAAGGTCAGTAATTTTGGTTGCCATTGTCGATGTAGTGCTCATCGGCTAGTTGCTGTGCAACCATTAACATCCAGCTGGGATGCCCTTTTGTTTGGTCAAACTTGTAGTTTCCGTTTTTTGGGCAATAGCTCTTGTGGCCTGAAGGATGGTGATGGTGGTGGTCATCATTATAAATTGCTCAAGCAAATTTCATTAATATAATGCAAGGCTGTGCAAAAAGGTAGGCTATGGAAAATATTAAATCGCCAGAAGTGTTATGTTCGTCATTAAAATGATATTGAAAATTCAATTAATGTAGTTGAACATTTTTCAATACCGTTATAATGGATTGTAAGGGTTGCCAGCTTACTTAAATGAAAAAAATATTTATGTGATATTAAAGATTACGCAACCTAAATTTTAGGATGCGAAATTTACAAAATAATAAGGATAAATTGTTTTAAAATAATGAAATTTTAATTAAAATAAAGTTTATAATCTTTGCTTCAAACATTTTTTATACCCTCCACCATAGGATGGGGGTATATTAACTTTGTCATTCCGTTTGTAACACATCGAAATATTGCTCTAAGACCCCATAAAGTATATATATTCTGGGTCGTGGTGAAATTCTGAGTCGATCGGAGCATGTCCGTCCGTCTGTCCGTCTGTCCGTCTGTCCGTCTGTCCGGCTGTCCGTCCGTCTGTGGAAATCACGCTAACTTCCGAACGAAACTAGCTATCGACTTGAAACTTGGCACAAGTAGTTGTTATTGATGTAGGTCGGATGGTATTGAAAATGGGCCATATCGGCCCACGTTTACGTATAGCCCCCCATATAAACCGATCCCCAAATTTGGCTTGCGGAGCCTTCCGGAGCAGCAAAATTTATCCGATCCGGTTGAAATTTGGTACGTGGTCTAAGTATACGGTCTCTAACAACCATGCAAAAATTGGTCCATATCGGTCCATAATTATATATAGCCCCTATATAAACCGATCCCCAGATTTGACCTCCGGAGCCTCTTGGAGGGGCAAAATTCATCCGATCCGGTTGAAATTTGGTACCTGATGTTAGTATACGGTCTCTAACAACCATGCAAAAATTGGTCCATATCGGTCCATAAATATATATAGCTCCCATATAAACCGATCTCCAGATTTGACCTCCGGAGCCTCTTGGAGGAGCCAACTTCATCCTATCCGATTGAAATTTGGTACGTGGTGTTAGTATATGGTCTCTAACAACCATGCAAAAACTGGTCCATATCGGTCCATAATTATATATAGCTCCCATATAAACCGATCCCCAGATTTGACCTCCGGAGCCTCTTGGAGGGGCAAAATTCATCCGATCCGTTTGAAATTGGGTACCTGATGTTAGTATACGGTCTCTAACAAGCATGCAAAAATTGGTCCATATCGGTCCATAATTATATATAGCTCCCATATAAACCGATCCCCAGATTTGAACTCTGGAGCCTCTTGGATGAGCAAAATTCATCCGATCCAATTGAAATTTAGTACGTGGTGTTAGTATATGGTCTCTAACAACCATGCAAAAATTGGTCCATATCGGTCGATAATTATATATAGCTCCCATATAAACCGATCCCCAGATTTGAACTCCGGAGCCTCTTGGAGGAGCAAAAGTCATCCGATGCGATTGAAATTTGGTACATTTCGTTAGTATATGGCCTCTAACAGCCATGTAAAAATTGTCAAATTTTATTACTATAGAAAGTTTTGTCAAAATTTCATTTCTATAGAAAGTTTTGTAAAAAGTTTATTTCTATAGCAATGTTTGTCAACATTTTATTTCCATAGAAAATTTTGTCAAAATTTTATTTCTATAGAAAATTTTGTAAAATATTTATTTCTGTAGAAAATTTTGTCAACATTTTATTTCTATAGACAATTTTGTCAACATTTTATTTCTATAGAACATTTTGTCCACATTTTATTTCTATAGAAAATTTTGTCAACATTTTATTTCTATAGAAAATTTTGTCAAAATTTTATTGCTATAGAAAATTTTGTCAACATTTTACTTCCATAGAAAATTTTGTCAACATTTTATTTCTATAGAAAAATTTGTCAAGTTTTTATTTCTATAGAAAATTTTTTCAAAATTTTATTTCTATAGAAAATTTTGTCAAACTGAATTATATACGTATTTAATCGGCCTTTTTTTTTGTTTAATATATGCCCCTTATGGACTAACTTACAATTTAGAAGACAGTGTTAAAAAGTTTTACGATACCTTGCCATCGGCAAGCCTTTAGTAGAAGTTCCTACGCAATCCATGGTGGAGGGTACATAAGATTCGGCCTGGCCGAACTTACGGCCGTATATACTTGTTTTTCATTAAATTTAGGAGACAAATTTTGTAAATTGGCGTCCCTCCGTTAAAGTCGCATGTCTTTGAACTAAGGCTAATTTTCCTTAAAGTAAAGAAACACATGTTTGATTTAAAGAAATAGTCCTTAAATTAACTGAAATGTTGAAACTTTAGATATAAGATAAAAACGCTTCAAATATAGGCTAAGACTTATTTTGAGGATTTAGCATCTTTATTTAAGTTTTTTTTTTTTGGAATTAAGAAAACATTTTTTACTTTGAAGTATCCGTTATAATTTGGATTTTTAAACTGGCATTTGTTTGTACGTGAATACTTTTATTAAAAGAAAAGAGAATGAAAATTTGATACATGAGATATGTATCCTAATTTTAATTTTATTGGTCCTAGATTTAAAGCTAGAAAGGTCGCTAAAAAATGTCGTTATTTTAAAGAAGCCGCATCTTTGGATCGGAATAAATACTAAAATCCTTAAGGGAAGGTTAAAATCTTTGGATCCAAGTAAACTTTTTTTTTGACTGTATCTTCAAAATATTCCAAAGAAATGTTTTAATAACAATAAATCTTCAAATGAGACCATGACTACTGCAATAACACCTGGAGGGTTCTAGGTTTAAAATATCTGAAGTCTCCATTCAAAAAAAGTTTACTTGGATCCGAAGAGTTTGCCTTCCCTAAAGGATTTTGGTATTGATTCCGAGCGAGAAATACGGCTTCTTAAAAGTAATGACATTTCAGGGACCTATCTCGATTTAAATATAGGATGAATAAAATTAAAATTAGGATACAGATCTCATTTATGGAATTTTCATTCTCTTTTAGCGGTATATTAATAAAACTATTCAGGTACAAACGAATGCCAGTCTAAAACTCCAAATTATAACGTATACTTTAAAGTATAAATTGTTTTCATAATAATAATAAAAACAAGTATATACGGCCGTAAGTTCGGCCAGGCCGAATCTTATGTACCCTCCACCATGGATTGCGTAGAAACTTCTACGAAAGACTGTCATCGACAATCGAATTACTTGGGTTGTGGTATCTTAAAACTTCTTAACATCGTTTTCTAAATTGTGAGTTAGTCCATACGTGGTATATATTAGACAATACGTAGAGAGCCAGAATTGAAATATGGGGATCGCTTATATGGGGGCTATATACAATTATGAACTTGATAAGGACCAATTTTTGTGTGAGTGGGAATCAATTTATCTGATGGCTATATATAACAATAGACCGATATGGACCTAGTTAGGCATGGTTTTTAACGGCCATATACTAGCACAATGTACCAAATTTCAACTGACTCGTATGAAATTTGCTCCTCCAAGAGGCTCCAAAACCAAATCTCGGGATCGGTTTATATGGGGGCTATATATGATTATGGACTGATATGGACCACTTTTGGCATAGTTGTTAAATATCATATACTACCACCACGTACAAAATTTCAACAAGATCGGATGAATTTTGCTACTCCAAAAGGCACCGGAGGTCAAATCTGGGGATCGGTTTATATGGGGGCTATATATAATTATGGACTGATATGAACCAATTCCTGCATTGTTGTTGGATAACATATACTAACTTCAGGTACCAAATTTCAACCGAATCGGATGAATTTTGCTCTTCCAAGGGGCTCTGTAGGTCAAATCTGGGGATCGGTTTATATAAGACCGATGTGGACCAATTTCTGCATGGTTGTTAGAGACCATATACTAACACCATATACCAAATTTCAGCCGGATCGGATGAAATTTGCTTCTCTAAGAGGCCTCGCAAGCCAAATTTGGGGGTCCGTTTATATTGGGGTTATACGTAAAAGTGGACCGATATGACCCATTTGCAATACCATCCGACCTACATCAATAACAACTACTTGTGCCAAGTTTCAAGTCAATAGCTTGCTTCGTTCGGAAGTTAGCGTGATTTCAACGGACGGACGGACGGACTTGCTCAGATCGACTCAGAATTTCACCACGACCCAGAATATATATACTTTATGGGGTCTTAGAGCAATATTTCGATGTGTTACAAACGGAATGACAAATTTAATATACAACCATCCTATGGTGGAGGGTATAAAGGGTGATACGGTCAAAATTTGGTCAAGGGAAAACGCGTGTAAGTCGGTGAAATCGTTTATTTAAAAAATCAAATTAAATTTCTTTTTCAAGTTCAATTAGTATAAAATTCAGGAAAAATATTCAGTTAGGCTTTCGCTTTTCCAAATCCGAATTGCCGGGCTTCACGCTTGACACTTGCCATCAGATTTTGTACAGCCACCTTGTCCACCTTCTTCGCCGCAGAAAGCCAGTTTGCCTTGAACTGCTGCTCGTCCTTAGCAGTTTTTTGGTCTTCTTTAGGTTCCGCTTGACAATAGCCCAGTATTTCTCAATTGGGCGGAGCTCTGGCGTGTTGGGAGGGTTCTTGTCCTTGGGAACCACCTGCACGTTGTAGGCGGCGTACCACTCCATGGCCTTTTTACCGTAATGGCAAGATGCCAAATCCGGCCAAAACAGTACGGAACAACCGTGTTTCTTCAGAAAAGGCAGCAGACGTTTATTCAAACACACTTTCACGTAAATTTCTTGGTTGACAGGTCTGGAAGCTATGAAAATGCTGCTTTTCAAGCCACAGGTACAGATGGCTTGCCAAACCAGATATTTCTTTGCGAACTTTGACAGTTTTATGTGCTTGAAAATATCTGCTACCTTTCCCCTTCCTTTTGCCGTATAAAACTCCTGTCCCGGAAGCTGCTTGTAGTCGGCTTTGACGTAGGTTTCGTCGTCCATTACCACGCAGTCAAACTTCGTTAGCATCGTCGTGTACAGCCTCCGGGATCGGGTTTTGTCCGTCGTATTTTGTTTATCATCGCGATTTGGAGTCACTACCTTCTTGTAAGTCGATAGTCCGGCTCGTTTTTTGGCTCGATGCACGGTTGTAGACGATACACCCAGCTTGTTTGCGGCATCTCGGAGAGAGAGGTTAGGGTTTCGCTTGAAACTACCGGCAACTCTCTTTGTCGTCTCAGCGGCTTCCGGTTTTCGATTTCCCCCCGACACTTTAATAACATTTGTAACGGTTGATTTGGCAACTTTTAGCGATTTGGCCAGCTTTGCGTGCGAGTAGCTCGGATTTTCGCGATGCGCGAGCAAAATTTTGATACGCTGCTCTTCTTGCTTGGACGGCATTTTGACAACTAAACAGTGAATTCCAAAATCAAAATAGGTGCAACATTCTACACACACACCTTCAAAATGAGGGGTGTTCAGGTTTTTTAAATGCAAAATTAAAAGAAATACGTCAAGTTTATATTGACCAAATTTTGACCGTATCACCCTTTAAAAACTTTAAAGCAAAAATGCTAAATCCTCAAAATAAGTCTTAGCCTTTATTGGAAGCGTTTTTATCTTAAATCTAATGATTCACTATATCAGTTAATTTAAAGACGATTTCCTTTATTTTAAGAAAAATTTGCCTCCGCTCAAATACATGCGACTTTGACGGAGGGACGCATAATTCCACAATTTGTGTCCTAAATTTAATGAAACAAATTTTTGAAGCCAAGATTGTAACATTTTTATACCCACCACCATAGAATGGTGATGGGGGTATAATAAGTTTGTCATTCCGTTTGTAACACATCGAAATATCGATTTCCGACTATATAGAGCATATATATTCTTGATCAGGGAGAAATTCTAAGACAATATGAGCAAGTCAGTCTGTCCGTCTTTGTAATCACGCTACAGTCTTCAATAAAGGAACTATCGTCCTGAGATTTGGCACAGAATCGTCTTTTGTCTGCATGTAGGTCAAGTTCGAAAATGTGCTGTATTGATCCAGGTTTTGATGTGGGGTTTTGGGCTTATAGAAAAAGTCATTTTTGTTCAATTTGTCTGAAATTGGAAATCTAGAGGTATTCTAGGACCATAAAGAGGTGTTCTGTTCGATCTCCCGATTTTACTTCTTGGGCTTATAGAATTCATAGTATTTACCCAATTTGCCAGAAATTGGGTATCTGGAGGTATTCTTAGGTTATAAAGAGGTGTGCCGAAAATGGTGAGTATCGGTCCATGTTTTGATATAGCCCCCATATAGACCGATCTCCCGATTTTACTTCTTGGGCTTCTGGAATCCGTAGTTTTTACCCAATTTGCCTGAAAATGGAAATATAGAGGACCATAAAGAGATTTGCCGAAAATGGTGATTATCGGACCATGTTTTGATATAGGCCCCATATAGACCGATCTCCCGATTTTACTTCTTGGGCTCCTAGAATCCGTAGTTGTTATCCAATTTGCCTGAAATTGGAAAACAAGAGGTATTTTACGACCATAAAGAGGTGTATCGAATATATTGTGTATCGGTACAGGTTTTGATATAGCCCTCTTATAAACCGGCCCTCCGATTTTGGGTCTAGACTCTAGAACTACAATGAGATGTGCTGAATATTGTGTGTATCCCTCCATGTTTTTGGCAGAGCCCCCATTAGACCGATCTCCCGATTTAACTCCTACGTTAGGTTAAAGTGGCAGCCCGATTAAGATTCAGGCTTACTTAGACTATTCAGTCCATTGTGATACCACATTAACTAAAGTGGTATCGTTACAACCCTTGCAATTATCCCATCGAACATTTGCCATCTTGACAGAATTCTCACGCAGTAAGAGCTTGCAAGTAGCCAGAGGCATACCAACACATTTTCGTTCCCCTGGAATATGTAAGGTAGTTCCTATCCTTGCTAGCTCATCTGCTTCGCAGTTCCCCGGAATGTTCCTATGGCCAGGCACCCATATTAGGTGAATATTGTGCTGCTCAGACATCTCATTGAGAGATTTGCGGCAGTCGATGGTCTCCTAGGGTTTCTAGAAATTT
Organism: Haematobia irritans; assembly: GCF_050003625.1. Lineage (NCBI taxonomy): Eukaryota > Metazoa > Arthropoda > Insecta > Diptera > Muscidae > Haematobia > Haematobia irritans. Next base: position 136,624,632 of record NC_134398.1, on the reverse strand, counting down.
TAGTTTTTATCCGATTTTCCACAAATTGAAAATAAACTGGCATTTTCGACCCACAGAATAGTGTATATGATATAGACCGATAGCAGATCTTGAGGGTACAGAAGGTGCACTGATCATGAAACTGAATGTAAAATTTCCAGATTTTACTTTTCGTAATCATTTAAATAATTGGGGTAAACATCTTCGATTACAGATTTTAGATTTCAAATCAAGACGTTATTTCATCATTTTTCTTGTACACTTACAAGAGATGTTTATGATTCCTCTAAAAATTAAAGACAAAATGGTTCTTATAAATCCAGAATCTGATCTAGTCTTCATAGTTAAAATCTTTATATTTCGGGAAGCGTACTGGTTGAACTGATCTGCTTGGGAAAATATCCGTCATCAAAACCCCCTGAAATTTTCGAACTTACTGTACATACTTGTTTTTAATTAAAATTTTATTAATTTAAAGAAATTAGTCACAAATATTTTGTAAATTGCGCATCTTAAAATTTATGTTGTTAATATCACATAATTTTTTTTTTTTTTTTTGCCGTGTGGTAAGAATTTACTGCAACCCCGGGCGAATTCACGGAAATCGTCGATGTAGTAATAATCAAATGGTAGTTCATGTTAAGATACTTAATTTGGAGTCAAATCACTCAACTATAAGGACAAAACGAGTTCAGTAAAAAGTTATCGACTTTTGGCCAAGGAAAATGCTAAGCAAAATTTGCATTCGTATATTTAAAGACATGAAATCCTTGCGTTGTTTAAATTGGAAACAGTATTCCGAAAATTAAAGGAGTTTAGGACTTTTCCAATGTTTGCAAGATTTTCTTAATGAAGCACTGGTCCTTTAGTTGTAGTATTACTATGCAATTCGGAGGCAAAACCAAGACTCGGAAGTTAGGGACGAATTAATTTCATATTTTTGTGTGTTATCCATGTCATACCAATGCCAATGTACTCGTAACTGGTCCTTTAATAGTTTAGGAAATATATTTTGTTACTTTCGTTTCGAAACTAACTAAGGTAGCGTCTGGATCGGTATCATATCAAAAAATCAAATCCGTGCCAAAACTCTGTACAATTATTGAAGATTGTGTGACGCACATCTTAAGGTTTAGCCCTGAAAATCATTTCTAAACCGCTAGTCTGACAGCTAATAAATTTATTTGATTGTTTACAAGCGTACAAAAGCATTCTGATATTTAGCTTTCAGTTCGAAAGTTATTCGGGATGGAATTCCAGAATGGTTGTGTGAATTATATTTGGCTGGAAAACCACAAAAGGCTATCGTTGGAGCTCTCCATCATTTAAAGAGGGAATAAGCCTTTGCTCCTGTACGATTGCTTGTTACCTTCAAACTGGCAATGTTGCCTTGCGTCCAAAAAGTGGACGAAAAATAAGTATATACGGTGGTAAGTACAACCAGGCCGAATCTTATGTTATGTACCCTCCACCGTGGATCGCGTAAAATCTTCTACTATAGTGGTCTGTCACTCACAAACGAATTACTTGGGTTGTGGTAGCACTTATCAATGTCATGGCCAAATTTCATCCGGATCGGAAAAAAGCTGCATCTCCAAGTAATTCCGGAGATCAAATCTGGAGATCGGTTTATCTGTGGGCTATATATAATTATGGACCGATACCGATCAATTTATATGGGAAGTTATGGGAGCTATGGGCCGATATGGACCAAGTTTTGCATGGGGTCATTAGTAACACCACGTATCAAATTTCAACGGGATCGGATGAAACTTGCTCCTCTAAAAAAAAAAAACAAGTAAATAAAGTAGAAAGTCGGGTGGGGCCGACTATATCATACCCTAAACCACCCTTTCTGAATTAGTAATCATAAGCATTTGTGGGGTAACATTGATATAGGTCTGGGAGATAAACCGCAGTTGCATATTTAAGAAAATTAAGGGGTACATGTTTATGGGTGCTTTGTCTCAATCTGACTATAGCTAATAGTCAGTGTTGCCAGGGAAAATGTTCGGTTTACCCTACAAGGACACAAAAAGTTCCCCACTTTCCCATTCATTCCCAAACAATTTTCCCTACAATATTTTTAACAAATTTTACAAAACAAAAATGGTTGTAAATACTTTATTATCTTAAAACATGAATATGCAAAGTATATAACATAGAATATAAATTTGTATTACAACCACGGTCGCCACAGTTGGTAGAATTCTACCCAAAATAGTATTTTTTTTTTGTTAAATCTAAATAAAAATAAAATTTTGGAAAAAGTTTCTATAAACAAATTTTTGTGAGAAATTTTTCTATAGAAATAAAATTTTGTCAATAAATTCTATAGAAATAAAATTTTGAGAAAAAATTCCATAGAAATAAAATTTTGAGAAAGTTTTTTATAGAAATAATATTTTGAAGAAAAAAATCTATAGGAATACAATTTTGACAAATTCTTCTATAGAAATAAAATGTTGATAAAATTTTCTACAGGAATAAAGTTTTGACAAAAATTTCTTTGAAGTTTTGAAAACCCTCAGAATTACTGAGGTGGGATAATCCACCGCTGAAAAACTTTTTGGTGTTCGGTCGAAGCAGGAAACGAACCCACGACGGGCATGCTAACCATTGCACCACGGTGGCTCTATGGTGGCCCGATTGGTAACTGTTGTTGATCAAGCCTTGCCTACTTCTAATTTCCTCCTTTAGAGCCACCAAAATGTAAAAATTATTATACCCTCCACCATAAGATGGGGGGTATATTAACTTTGTCATTCCGTTTGTAACACATCGAAATATTGTTCTAAGACCCCATAAAGTATATATATTCTGGGTAGTGGTGAAATTCTGAGTCGATCTGAGCATGTCCGTCCGTCCGTCTGTTGAAATCACGCTAACTTCCGAACGAAACAAGCTATCGACTTGAAACTTGGCACAAGTAGTTGTTATTGATGTAGGTCGGATGGTATTGCAAATGGGCCATATCGGTCCACTTTTACGTATAGCCCCCATATAAACGGACCCCCAAATTTGGCTTGCGAGGCCTCTAAGAGAAGCAAATTTCATCCGATCCGTCTGAAATTTGGTACATGGTGTTAGTATATGGTCTCTAACAACCATGCAAAAACTGGTCCACATCGGTCCATAATTATATATAGCCCCCATATAAACCGATCCCCCGATTTGGCTTGCGAGGCATCTAAGAGAAGCAAATTTCATCCGATCCGGCTGAAATTTGGTACATGGTGTTAGTGTATGGTCTCTAACAACCATGCACAAATTGGTCCACATCGGTCCATAATTATATATAGCCCCCATATAAACCGATCCCCCGATTTGGCTTGCGAGGCCTCTAAGAGAAGCAAATTTCATCCGATCCGGCTGAAATTTGGTACATGGTGTTAGTATATGGTCTCTAACAACCATGCATAAATTGGTCCACATCGGTCCATAATTATATATAGCCCCCATATAAACCGATCACCAGATTTGACCCCCGGAGCCCCTTGGAAGAGCAAACTTCATCCGATTTGGTTGAAATTTGGTACGTGATGTTAGTATATGTTATCCAACAACCATGCAGGAATTGGTTCATATCAGTCCATAATTATATATAGCACCCATATAAACCGATCCCCAGATTTGACCTCCGGTGCCTTTTGGAGAAGCAAAATTCATCCGATCTGGTTGAAATTTTGTACGTGGTGGTAGTATATGATATTTAACAACCATGCCAAAAGTGGTCCATATCAGTCAATAATCATATATAGCCCCCATATAAACCGATCCCGAGATTTGGTTTTGGAGCCTCTTGGAGGAGCAAATTTCATCCGAGTTAGTTGAAATTTGGTACATTGTGCTAGTATATGGCCGTTAACAACCATGCCTAACTAGGTGCATATCGGTCTATAGTTATATATAGCCCTCAGATTAATCGATCCCCAATCACACAAAAATTGGTCCATATCAATAATTGTATATAGCCCCCATATAAGCGACCCCCATATTGCAATTCTGGCTCCCAACGTACTGTGCAAAAGTCCATATCGATTCGTAATTATTTGTAGACTTACCTACACATACTTTTTATACCCTCCACCATAGGATGGGGGTATATTAACTTTGTCATTCCGTTTGTAACACATCGAAATATTGCTCTAAGACCCCATAAAGTATATATATTCTGGGTCGTGGTGAAATTCTGAGTCGATCTAAGCATGTCCGTCCGTCCGTCCGTCTGTACGTCCGTCCGTCTGTCCGTCTGTCCGGCTGTCCGTCCGTCTGTGGAAATCACGCTAACTTCCGAACGAAACAAGCTATCGACTTGAAACTTGGCACAAGTAGTTGTTATTGATGTAGGTCGGATGGTATTGAAAATGGGCCATATCGGACCACGTTTACGTATAGCCCCCATATAAACCGATCCCCAAATTTGGCTTGGGGAGCCTCCCGGAGCAGCAAAATTCATCCGATCCGGTTGAAATTTGGTACGTGGTCTTAGTATACGGTCTCTAACAACCATGGAAAAATTGGTCCATATCGGTCCATAATTATATATAGCCCCATATAAACCGATCCCCAGATTTGACCTCCGGAGCCTCTTGGAGGGGCAAAATTCATCCGATCCGATTGAAATTTGGTACCTGATGTTAGTATATGGTCTCTAACAACCATGCAAAAATTGGTCCATATCGGTCCATAATTATATATAGCCCCCATACAAACCGATCCCCAGATTTGACCTCCGGAGCCTCTTGGAAGAGCAAAATTCATCCGATCCAGTTGAAATTTGGTACATGGTGTTAGTATATGGTCTCTAACAACCATGCAAAAATTGGTCCATATCGGTCCATAATTATATATAGTTCCCATATAAACCGTCCCCAGATTTGACTTCCGGAACCTCTTGGAGGAGCAAAAGTCATCCGATACGGTTGAAATTTGGTACATTTTGTCAATATATGGCCTCTAACAGCCATGTAAAAATTGGTCCATATCGGTCTTTAGTTATATATAGCCGATGACTTATTACACAAAAATTGGTCCATATCGCCAAAAATAATCTACAAAAACTTTATTTCCATAGAAAATTTTGTCAAATTTTATTACTATAGAAAGTTTTGTCAAAATTTCATTTCTATAGAAAGTTTTGTCAAAAGTTTATTTCTATACAAATGTTTGTCAAAATTTTATTTCCATAGAAAATTTTGTCAAAATTTTATTTCTATAGAAAATTTTGTAAACTACCAAAACTTTATTTCCATAGAAAATTTTGTCAAATTTTATTACTATAGAAAGTTTTGTTAAAATTTCATTTCTATAGAAAGTTTTGTCAAAAGTTTATTTCTATAGAAATGTTTGTCAAAATTTTATTTCTATAGAAAATTTTGTAAAAAATTTATTTCTGTAGAAAATTTTGTCAACATTTTATTTCTATACAAAATTTTGTCAAAATTTCACTTCTATACAAAATTTTGTCAACATTTTATTTCTATAGAAATTTTTGTCAAAATTGTATTGCTGTAGAAATTTTTGTCAACATTTTACTTCCATAGAAAATTTTGTCAACATTTTATTTCTATAGAAAATTTTGTCAAGTTTTTATTTCTATAGAAAATTTTGTCAAATTTTTATTTCTATAGAAAATTTTGTCAAAATTTTATTTCTATAGAAAATTTTGTCAAGGTTTCATTTCTGTAGAAAATTTGTCAAAAATTTATTTCTATAGAAAATTTTGTCAAACTAGATTATATACGTATTTAATCGGCCTTTTTTTGTTTAATATATACCCCGTATGGGCTAACTTACAATTTAGAAGACAGTGTTAAAAAGTTTTACGATACCTTGCCATCGGCAAGTGTTATCGCAACCCAAGTAATTCGATTGTGGATGACAGCCTTTAGTAGAAGTTCCTACGCAATCCATGGTGGAGGGTACATAAGATTCGGCCTGGCCGAACTTACGGCCGTATATACTTGTTTTGTCTAATGTATACCACGTATGGACTAACACACAATTTAGAAAACGAATTAAGATACCACAACCCAAGTAATTCGATTGACGCAATCCATGGTGGAGGGTACATAAGATTCGGCCTGGCCGAACTTACGGCCGTTTATACTTGTTACAAATTGTGTTGAGTGAAATGTCCTACATTGTGGCCCTACGTCCCTACTAAATATTAGAAAAACCCTACATATAGGGAATTTCCCCTACTTCTAGCAACACTGGCTGTAGTTGATATTGCACCTACGGAGTTAGTATGCCACTAATATTGAGCCCATTATTAAAAACAGAACATCGTTCAATTAGTGTGGGTAATAAATCCAAATTTGTAAAACTCGAGCAATATTCTTATGTAAGAGCTACAAGTACGTATAAATACGATCGGCTAGTACATTAAATTAATAAATACGAGTACTATGGCCAAATTTGGGAAAATCGATCGATGCATATATATGGAAGCTATATCTAAATATGAAACAAATTCAATAGCGTTCGTCCTTGTGCCCAAAAAACTCCATGTACCAAATTTCATCAAAATCGGTTAAAAATTGCGACCGGAATCCTGTGAACAACAAATACATAGACAGACGGATGGACGGACGGACACCAAGCGCTAGATCGACTCAGGAGGTGATTCTGAGTCGATCGGTATATATTTTATGGGGTCTAAAATCAATATTTCTGGTATGCACATTTTTTGGCAGATCAAACTTATTATGCTCTGACCACTAGGTTTAGGGTATAAAAACTTTAAACCGAATATGAAAGATCCTAAAAATAAGTCTTAGCCTGTATTTGAAGGTTTTCTTCAATATTTCCGTTAACTAAAACTTGATTTATTTAAATCAAAAATCGTTAAAAAAAAGTGGACTTACTTAAAAGGTATACGACTTTAGTGGGGAGGAGCGAATTTCAAAATTTGTCCTAAATTTAAAAAAAAACTCTTTTAAGGTAAAGGTTATGAACTTTTTTTAATAAAATTATTTCTTTATTTTAAAGAGATTTGTCCTTGGTATTGTGTAAATTGTGTGTGCTAAAATTGATGAGGTTGCATAATCTTTCATATTACGTCAATATATTTTTCAATGTATGGAGGAGGGTATAAAATACATAGAGTATAGGATTTTATTAGCACACTAATTTAAGAAGAACAATTATGCAGAAATTATGTTATATTTCAAGTAAATATCGTCTTTAAAATAAAGTGTTGAAAAATATCTCCTATTTTTAAATCCTTTGTTGCTTTGTTGTGAAGATGCAAAACGACAACACATTTAAAGACAATTTAGAAATTTTTATTCTCAATTATTAAAGACAAGTTGAACTTAGTTCAACAAAATTTTCTTTCATTTTAAGATACCCATTTTTAAATCGAATCATTTTATTATAAGGACAAAACGACTTTATAGAACAAAGAACGATTTTGGACAAAGAAAAAAACTATATATCAGAGAAATGCGTCTTCTATGTTAAGCAAAATCCGCATTCGTATTTTAAGGTCTTTGTCCTCACGACAATATATTTTCAGTGTACGAGTATGGTCATTTGCTCTTGGTGGTTTACTGGCGGTGAATCCAAGTAACATACTGTTCTACCAGTAGCATTTCTTGATCATTGAAAAGGGTTTGTTAAAATATTTCAACACTATCTATTTAGTGTTGGCAACCCTTGGTCATTTGCTATTTAATTTCACAATTTTTGACAAATTGAAACAACTTGCCAAAAATCACCAATATCGCAACGTTAAAAGAGGTTTGTAGATGCCATCCTTTGTATAATTCAACTGACCGAAATGAAAAAAAAAAAAATATGAGCGATTTTTATAGCCGTTCATTAAAAGGTGGCCAAAGTTCAAAGCTGCTGGTGCTTAACGTTTCGCCTTGTTGTTGATGGCGATGATGTTACAAACGCCTAGCGGAAATAAAATCCCAGCAATAGAAAGGTTTTTTTTTCACAGAATTAAGAAAAAACGAGAGCTCATGCAAAGTGCCTAACAACATCATGTCCAGTTAGACCAGAAAATGAAATAACACGACCACAAAAAGCAAAATCTATTGCAGCTATGATCAACAACAATTTCAAATAATTTTTGTAGGATTTTTTTCGTACTTCCATCGATGCTCTTCCGTGGAAAAGAATCACTTTGATTTGTTTTGATGTATTCTGGTGTGGTATATTCAAAATTTTCCAAACGCAATAACCAAAAAGATAACATAGGGATGGTGTGATAAGTTGAGGTAATATTGAAAACAAAAGGGAAAGAGTACATATAAGTCTGTGTTTTTATACCCCCATAGGATGGGGGTATATTAACTTTGTCATTCCGTTTGTAACACATCGAAAGCTCTAAGATCCCATAAAGTATATATATTCTGGGTCGTGGTGAAATTCTGAGTCGATCTAAGCATGTCCGTCCGTCCGTCCGTCTGTTGAAATCACGCTAACTTCCGAACGAAATAAGCTATTGACTTGAAACTTGGCACAAGTAGTTGTTATTGATGTAGGTCGGACGGTATGGCAAATGGGCCATATCGGTCCACTTTTACGTATAGCCTCCATATAAACGGATCCTCAGATTTGGCTTGCGGAGCCTCTAAGAGAAGCATAATTCATCCCATCCGGCTGAAATTTGGTACATGGTATTGGTATATAGTCTCTAACAACCATGCAAAAATTGGTACATATCGGTCCATAATTATATGTAGCCCCCATATAAACCGATCCCCAGATTTGGGTTGCGGAGCCTCAAAGAGAAGCAAATTTCAACCGATCCTGCTTAAATTTGGTACATGATGTTGCTATATGGTCTCTAACAACCATGCAAAAATTGGTCAACAACGGTTCATAAATATATGTAGCCCCCATATAAAGCATTCTCCAGATTTGACCTCCGGAGCCTCTTGGAGGAGCAAAATTCATCCGATCAAGCTGAAATTTGGTACATGATGTTGATATATGGTGTCTAACAACCATGCAAAAATTGGTCCACATCGATTCATAATTATATATAGCCCCCCATATAAACCGATCCCCAGATTTGGCTTGCGGAGGCTCAAGGAGAAACAAATTTCATCCGATCCGACTGAAATTTGGTACATGATGTTGGTATATAGTCTCTAACAACCATGCAAGATATGGTCCATATCGGTCCATAATTATATATAGCCCCCATATAAATCGATCCCCAGATTTGTCCTCCGGAGCTTCTTGGAGGAGCAAAATTCATCCGATCCGGTTGAAATTTGGAACATGGTGTTAGAATGTGGTCTCTAACAAACACGCAAGAAGTGGTCCATGTCAGTCCATAATTATATAGCCCCCATATAAACCGTTCCCCAGATTTGATCTCCGGAGCCTCTTGGAGGAGCAAAATTCATCCGATCCGGTTGAAATTTGCAACGTGGTGTTAGTATAAGGCCGCTAATAACCATGCCAAAGTTGGTCCATATCGGTCTATAGTTATATATAACCGATCCCAAATCACACAAAAATTGGTCCATATCGGTTCATAATCATGGTTGCCACTCGAGCCAAAAATAATCTACCAAAATTTTATTTTTGTAGAAAACATTGTCAAAATGTTATTTTTATAGAAAATTTTGTCAAAATTTTATTTCTGTGGAACATTTTGTCAAAATTTTATTTCTATAGAAAATTTTTTCCAAATTTTATTTCTATAGAAAATTTTGTCAAAATTTTATTTCTATAGAAACTTTAAACTTAATTATATACGTATTTAATCGGCCTTTTTTAGTTTAATATATACCAAGTATGGACTATGTGGTATATATTACGGTGTTAGGAAGTTTTAAGATACCTTGTCATCGGCTTCTGTAGAAGTTTCTACGCAATCCATGGTGGAGGGTACATAAGCTTAGGCCTGTCGGAACTTACGGCCGTATATACTTGTTTAGTTTAATATATACCACGTATGGACTTACTTACAATTTAGGAGAGGATGTCAGGATGGCAAGGTATCTTAAAACCTCTAGCTACAGAAAATTTTGTAAAAATTTTATTTCTATAGAAAATTTTGTAAAAATCTTATTTCTATAAAAAAATTTTCAAAATTTTATTTCTATAGAAAATTTTGTAAAAATCTTATTTCTATAAAAAATTTTGTCAAAATTTTATTTCTATAGAAAATTTTGTTAAAATTTTATTTCTATAGAAAATTTTGTCAAAATTTTATTTCTATAGAAAATTTTGTCAAACTGAATTATATACGTATTTAATTGGTCTTTTTATACCCTCCACCATAGGGTGGGGGTGTATTAACTTTGTCATTCCGTTTGTAACACATCGAAATATTGCTCTAAGACCTCATAAAGTATGTATATTCTGTGTCGTGGTGAAATCCTGAGTCGATGTGAGCATGTCCGTCCGTCCGCCCGTCTGTCCGTCCGTCTGTTGAAGTCACGCTAACTTCCGTACGAAACAAGCTATCGACTTGAAACTTTTCACAAGTAGTTGTTATTGATGTAGGTCGGATGGTATTGCAAATGGGCCATATCGGTCCACTTTTACGTATAGCCCCCATATAAACGGACCCCCAAATTTGGTTTGCCGATTCTCTAAGACAAGCAAATTTCTTTCGATCGGGCTGAAATTTTGTACATGGTTTTAGTATATGGTCTCTAACAAGCATGCAAAAATTGGTATTTGGAACATGGTGTTAGAATGTGGTCTCTAAAAAACACGCAAGAATTGGTCCATATCGGTCCATAATTATATATAGCCCCCATATAAACCGATCCCCCGATTTGGCTTGCCGAACCTCTAAGAGAAGCAAATTTCATCCGATCCGGCTGAAATTTGGTACATGGTGTTGGTATATGGTCTCTAACAACCATGCAAAAACTGGTCCACATTGGTCTATAATTATATATAGCCCCTATATAAACCGATCCCCAGATTTGACTTGCGGAGCCTCTAAAAGAAGCAAATTTCGTCCGATCCGGTTGAAATTCGGTACATGGTGTCAGCATATGATCTCTAACAACCATGCAAAAATTGGTCCACATCGGTCCATAATTATATATATCACCCATATAAACCGATCCCAAGATTTAACCTCCGGAGCCCCTTGGAAGTGCAAAATTCATCCGATTCGGTTGAAATTTTGTACGTGATGTTAACAACCATTCCAAAAGTGGTCCATATCAGTCCATAATCATATATATCCCCCATATAAACCGATCCCGAGTTTTGATTTTGGAGCCACTTCATCCGTGGAGCTGTGGTTGCTACGTCGGACTTGCATGCCAAGGGTCGTGGGTTCAATCCCTGCTTCGACCAAGTTTTTTTTTTATATATTCCAGATATGGTCGGAAGATTCCAAAAAAATGTTCAACATTACATTCTACTATATTAAATTTTTACTATGAACTGTAAAATGTGTCTTATTAAAGACCTAAAGTCAGAAAAGAACAGTGTTTGATATAGACGAAATGGACTGTGTTTTTGGTTCAAAAATAACTTTTTTTATTGAAAAAATAAAAATTTTATAACAAACGAATTTTTTTGGTGATAAAAGTGTATACTTTTCGAAGCAATTCAAAAAACTCTAACAAAAGAAAAACGTTTTCGGTACACGTTTTCCAAACGTTTTTTTTTGTCTAATATATACCACGAATGGACTAACTCACAATTTAGAAAACGATATTAAGAAGTTTTAAGAGAACACAACCCAATTTATTCGATTGTGGATGACAGTCTTTCGTAGAAGTTTCTACGCAATCCATGGTGGAGGGTATATAAGATTCGGCCTGGCCGAACTTACGGCCGTATATACTTGTTTAATTTAATATATACCACACTGAAAAAAAGCATACTCGGTTCCAAAGATTTTGTCTTTACTTTAAAAAATTTGGTATTGATTCCGAGCCAAAGAAGCGGAGAATACAAGTAAGGATACTTCTAAAACACAATTCTCTTTTAAATTTGGGTTTTGTGTACTTGCTTCTAGGAAGCAAATTTTAATTTTTCGCTTTCTAAGCTTTTTTCTTCATATGCTATCAAAGTCCTTTAAAAACGAGTTAACGGCAACTTTATTTTCCAAATTAGGACTCGACTTCCAGTAGAAATTATGCTATGTTTGAAGTAAAAAACTTCCTTAAAATAAAGTTTTGAAAAACATGTCCTATATTTGAACGATTTTTTGCTTTGTAGTCAAGATGCAAAAATACAACAAATTTAAAGACAATTTCATTAAATTTAAAGAATTTTGCTGAATTATTAAAGTCAAGTTGACCTTAGCCTATAAATTTTTTCTTTCATGTTAAGATACCCATTTTTAAGTCAAATCACTTAATTATAAGGACAATACGACTTCATTGAAAAGTTTATCGACTTTTGGACAAGAAAAATAACTTTATTTTAGAGAAATGCGTCTTCTATGCTAAGCAAAATTTGTATTCGTATTTTAAAGACATGAAATCTTTGACCTCACGACAATATTTTTTTCAGTGCACGTATGGACTTACTTACAATTTAGAAGAGGGTGTCAGGAGGTTTTGTGATACCTTGTCGTCGGCAAGCTTTACCGCAACCCAAGTGATTTGATTGTGGATGGCAGTGTGCTCCCACGCAATCCATGGTAGAGGGTACATAAGCTTCGGCCTGGCCGAACTTACGGCCGTATATACTTGTTTTGGTTTGATAGCTTCACAAGTGGTCCATGTTAATAATTCTGCATCACTTTTACTGTTAGAAATTTGAAATTTGAAAACAAAAATGAAAGTAGACGCAGCCATAAAAATTGGATAATGCATTGACGGAACAATGTAATATCGAATTTCCGAATTTTATTCAAATTATAACATTTTTACCGAATGTCAGTCACAGAAATTTTAATACACAATACATGAAACTCTTTCATGAGTGAAATATCTCCTAAAAATATATGCTACCCAATTCTGCTGAACGACTAATAATGATATGTGTGACACCACTTCAAGAGAAATAAATCACAGCTGCACCGAAAAAAATATTTACGTTGTATATAAAGAGTACACAGAAAAAAAATGCACGAAAAATTTTCCAATTAAAATTTTAATTGAATTTTAAAAAATATTCTGTTAAAAGTTTAGTTGATTAAACAAATTTTTTAATTGAAACAAAATTAAATCACAAAAATTAATTTTTATTAATGTTTTAATGAACCTTCAATTGTGTGTATGCAACTTAAATTTAAGGGTGAGCTGTTTACGGAATATACGGGACAAATTAGTTTAAAATAATGAAATTTTAATTATACGAGTGTTTATAATCTTTTTTCCAATTTTTTTTTTTATTAAAAAAAAATTTGAAAATTTGCAACCCTCCTATAATATAAGGTATATCTTGAAACTAAGGTGCATTTTCTTTGAAGCAAAGAAAAATATTTTGAGTTAAATTAACTCAAATATTGAATCTTTAGATTTAAAATAAAAAGGCTTCAAATATAGGCTAAGACTTATTTTAAGCATTTGGTATCTTTGGTTTAAAGTTTTTTGGAATTAAGAAAACAAATTTTATTTTGAAGTATCCGTTATAATTTGGATTTTTAAACTGGTATTTATTTCTCCGTGAGTTGCTGCATTAATATATCCCAAAAAGAGAATAAATAATTCCAGAAGTGAATTCTGTAAATTAGTTTTAATTTAGATGTAAAGCTAAAAACTTATTTTAAAGAAGCCGTTTCTTTGGCTCGGAATCAATACCAAAATACTTAAGGGAAGGTCAAAATTTTCGGATCCAAGTAAACCTTTTTTTGTTTTGAGAGTGAACAAAAATGTTGTGTTCACTCACAATTATGTTGTGTGTTCACCCACAATTATTAAGCTGCGAGGACCGATTTGGATGGATGATACACGCAAAAAAAAAAAAAAACGCTTTGAAACCGTGTGCCGAAGACGTTTTTCTTTTGTTAGAGTTTTTTTGAATTGCTTCGAAAATTTTAAACTTTTATCACAATTAGTCAGAAAAGATTATTGTTTTGTTTGAGTTAGTTTTTATGAAATTGTTTTTACATCCAGGAAAAGAATAAACGTTTATCACAAAACGAATATACTTTTCGTCCAAATAAACTTCCTTACAGCAAAAAGCAAATGAGAAACGAACTTTGTTTGTCTAAAAGGAAAGAATTATTTTTTTGTGTGTATTTTGCAGGTTTATAGGACTTATATCTAAATCTAAACCGATATCTATGACGGGGTCTAAAATCAATATTTCTGGTAGGCCCATATTTTTGCAGATCAAAGTTATAATACCCTGACTATTATGTGGTTTAGTATTACAAAAAAATAAGCTATTATTCCAAAAACACTTTGTGGCGCAAAAGGAAATTTCCCAACGTTGTTCAATCACGGACATGCGAAAGTGACATTCATAGGTGATGAGATATCTACTAAAATAGAGGCAATGAGAATTCCACACTTTTCCTATAATTGTGGTTCCTCACTCTTTCAAATAAAAAATCTGCAAGTTGCAACACAAAGTAACAGTTACAGGAACCAGTGCACCAACGAAAAATTCAAATTCAAATAACCGAAAAAAAACGATGGTACATATTTAATGTGTCTTTTATGAAGTAAAACTGCTCAAGTGAACCAACAGCACCATGGCTCCTCTCTTGTTATGGTTGTTGTTGATGTTGTATTGGATTGTTGCCTGATCGCCCGAATGTATCACGTTGGATTTATAGTTTGGCATGCACGATCAATCAACTAAAGAAGCCAAAGAAAATCCTTCATTGGACCGGTACTGATCATTGAACTAAAACTGATGTAGTTACTTTGGCATCTAGCCTCATCTTTTGACTGAAGAGTCGTGCCAAAGCTGTCGTTCAAAATTTCTTTCCTATTCGAGGAGATAGGATATGCCTCCCCTCCCCCACCAAAAAAAAAAAAACACCTATGATCTATAATGTCGTCATATAGAAACAGAACGAAGAAAATTCATCTACTACTTCGTCTTGTCGTCATTTCAATCCAATGAAGAATATCCAAGTAATTGTGAATATATTTGCGATTTGGTTAAAATGGAATATGGATTTGTTAGGGATGCATGAATAAACGATCTAACTTCATATGTAAATCTTTTGTGGTATATGGGAGTCCACAAAGAATTCCATCACCATATGTAGCGGCAAAGGAGCAAATAGAAGCCCACGATGCAAAATAGCATTGCCAATAAGAATTATTACACCTGATTTGAATCTGATTTGGATGGTATGGTGAACGAGCAACTTGAAAAAACACACACACACACACTCAAAAATATAGAAAAACCCAGGCAAGATATATTTTTTTAAAAAATTGCATAAAAATGATTGGTTGTGACTGTTGGTGGGCAAAAGATGATGGCTTGTACAGTGATTACATATAAATGAATGCGGTAAGTGTATCTTTAGTCTGAATACTAATCCAGTCAAAATCAAATATTGAGCTCATCTAGTCCTGATTTTCGTCTTTTGGGCAGTCTACATAATTATTATCTACAAAAATTTGTACATAATATATACGAGGGTTGCTTTTTATATATGGGAATTAAAGGACAAAAACAAACAGTAATCATCGAAAATCGTTTTATGGTTTTCAAGTATTCCGGCTTCAGTTTGAACCAATTGCCGAAGCTCTCTTGCCACATCGAAAAACGTCGACATCTCATTTAATTTATATTTACGGGAATTAAAAGAAAAAGTCAGGACTATACGGCGGATGACCTATCAATTCGATGTTTTCTTTTTTCCCCTTAACTGTATAATTATAGAAGAAAAATTGTGCACCTATGTGTTTTATATTAAAAGTTGTATACTCAAACCAAAAAGTTATCTTGGATCCAAAGATTTTGACCTTCCCGTAAGGATTTTGGTATTGATTCCGTTTTTAACGGATATATCCTTAAATTTAGGATCAATAAAACTAAAATGACGATACAGATCTAATTTATCGAATTTTTATTCTCTTTTTATACCCCCACCATAGGATGGGGGTATATTAACTTTGTCATTCCGTTTATAACACATCGAAATATTGTTCTAAGACCCCATAAAGTATATATATTCTGGGTCGTAATAAAATTCTGAGTCGATCTGAGCATGTCCGTCCGTCCGTCTGTTGAAATCACGCTAACTTCCGAACGAAACAAGCTATCGACTTGAAATTTGGCACAAGTAGTTGTTATTGATGTAGGTCGGATGGTATTGCAAACGGGCCATATCAGTCCACTTTTAAGTATAGCCCCCATATAAACGGACCCCCAAATTTGGCTTAGCTAATCCTCTAAGAGAAGCAAATCTCATCCGATCCGGCTGAAATTTGGTACATGGTGTTTGTATATGGTCTCTAATAAACATGCCAAAATTGGTCCACATCGGTCCATAATTATATATAGCCCCCATAAAACCGATCCCCGATTTGGCTTGTGGAGCCTCTAAGAGAAGCAAATTTGGTACATGGTGCCAACATATGATCTCTGACAACCATGCCAAAATTGGTCCACATCGATCCATAATTATATATAGCCCCCATATAAACCGATCCCCAGATTTGACCTCTAATGCCTTTTGGAGAAGCAAAATTCATCCGATCTGGTTGAAATTTGTTACGTGGTGGTAGCATATGATATTTAACAACCATGCCAAACGTGGTCCATATCAGTCAATAATTATATATAGCTCCCATATAAACCGATCTCAAGATTTGGTTTAGGAGCCTCTTGGAGGAGCAATTTTCATCCGAGTCAGTTGAAATTTGGTACATTGTGCTAGTATATGGCCGTTAACAACCATGCCTAACTATGGCCATATCGGTCTATAGTTATATATAGCCCTCAGATAAATCGAACCCCAATCACACAAAAATTGGTTCATAATTGTATATAGACCCCATATTTCAATTCTGGCTCTCTACGTACCGTGCAAAAGTTCATATTGACTCGTAATTATTTGTAGACTTACTCATACAAACCTTTTTTGTCTAATATATATATATATATATATATATATATATATATATATATATATATATATATATATATATATATATATATATATATATATATATATATATATATATATATATATATATATATATATATATATATATATATATATATATATATATATATATATATACATATATATATATATATATATATATATATATATATATATATATATATATATATATATATATATATATATATATTTTTTTTTTTATTTTTCTTATATATATATTCGGGGTCGTGGTGAAATTCTGAGTCGATCTATGCATGTCCGTCCGTCTGTTGAAATAACGCTAACTTCCGGACGAAACAAGCTGTCGACGTGAACCTTGGCACAAGTAGTTGTTATTGATGTAGGTCGAATGGTATTGCAAATGGGTCATTTTGGACCACTTTTACGTATAGCCCCCATATAAACCGACGCCCAGATTTGGCTTGCGGAGCCTCTTAGGGAAGCAAATTACATCCGATCCAGTTGAAATTTGATATGTGGTGTTAGTATACGATCTCTAACAACCATACAAGAATTGGTCCATATCGGTGCATAATTATATATAGCCCCCATATTAACCTATCCCCATATTTGACCTCCAGAGTCTCTTGGAGGAGCAAAATTCATTCGATCGGATTGAAACTTGGCACGTGGTGTAACTGTATTGTCTCTAACAACCATGCAAATATTGGTCCATATCGGTCCATAATTATACATAGCCCCCATTTTAACCGATCCCCAGATTTGACATCCGGAGCCTCTTGGGGGAGTAAAATTGATCCGATCCGGTTGAAACTTGGTACGTGGTGTAAGTATATAGTCTCTAATAACCATGCAAAAATTGGTCCTTATCGGTCCATAATTGTATATAGCCCCCATATTAACCAGTCCCCAGATTTGACCTCCAGAGCCTTTTGGAGAAGTAAAAATCATCCGATCTGGTTAAAATTTGGTACGTGATGTTAGTTTATAACATGAAACAACCATGCAAAAATTAGTCCATATCGGCCCATAATAATATATAGCCCCCATATAAGCCGATCCCAGATTTGACCTCCTGAGCCTCTTGGGGCAATATTCATCCAATTCAGTTAAAATTGAGTACATTGTGCTAGTATATGGCCGCTAACAACCATTAGTTATGTGTAGACTTACCTATATATAGCAATGTGTGTGAAGATAAATTTGAAATTTGCAGCAAAAACTTAGCCGAGACACAAACCAGCACCAAAAATATTTTTCAAATTCGAATTTAGGATTTCAAATTCGAATTTGGATTTTTAGTATTTGGCTTATTATTTAAAAACTAAGCCGCGTGCGATATAGAGAGTAGGCTCATTGGAAAGGGCTTTAGCTCAGCTTTCATAATCACAAAAGTCTTCATTAGAAAAGTGTTTGTGAAAAGCGAAAATTTGAAAACAAAATTTTCAACAAATTTTTACAACGGGCCCACTGTGCCAAAACTAAGCCGCGTGCGATATAGAGACTAGGCTCATTGGAAAGGGCTTGAGCTCAGCTTTCATAATCACAAAAGTCTTCATTAGAAAAGTATTTGTGAAAAGCGAAAATTTGAAAACAAAATTTTCAACAAATTTTTACAACGGGCCCACTGTGCCAAAACTAAGCCGCGTGCGATATAGAGAGTAGGCTCATTGGAAAGGGCTTTAGCTCGGATTTCATAAACACAAAAGTCTTCATTAGAAAAGTATTTGTGAAAAGCGAAAATTTGCAAACAAATTTTCAACAAATTTTTACAACGGGCCCACTGTGCCAAAACTATATATACGCTTGGAATTCAAACCCAAAATTAAAATTCTAAACTTTGAGCAACCTTTCGAAAACCACACATAGTACCATGACACATAGTACTGATTTTGATTTTTCGAGCGAACTAGCACCTCGGTTAAATTCACCATAACATCGACAAACACTGGTCCCAGACGGAGTTTCGTTGCCGAAAATTTAATTAAGTTCATCGAAGCACTGATGTTGAGTTAATTCACGTCGAAGGTTGTAAAAAATAATGCCACGAAAATGGTCACAATTTAATTTCATTTATGGGCGAGATGATTCTTTAAACCAGGGCTTCTTAAACTTTTTTGTAACGTGACCCATTTTCGTAATACGAAATTTTTAGTGATCCCCAACAAAGTATACTTTAATTTTGAAAATGCAGGTTCTAAAGATTTTATATAGAATGTATCTAAAATAATAAGAATGAATACAGATTAATATATTTACTATACATTTCTTATTACAAAAAAATTGAAATTAATATCAAAATTCCGAAACCAAACAAAAAATGCGTATGTATGTCTATGTAAGAATTAAAATTAATTAAAAATTCAGAAGCAAAAACAAAAAAAGTATATAATTGATGAAATGGGTGTGCTTGCATTAATCTACAGAGTAGATCCAATCTTATTTCTGACAGCGCAGGTCTCAGGGCTGTTTCAACATTAATAAGGCAAGAACGAGCGTTGAAAACGCTGATTCGCACAAGAATGTGGTAGCAAACGGCAGTAGCATGTTGATCGCTAAGTTGGAGAGTATTGGAAAGTCGCCTTTAAGCTTGATCCAAAAAAAATTAAAGTTTGTTTGAGCAAATTCTAGCTTTAAATTTGAATCCCTCGAAAGTTCCGCGAATTCTTCTTGAGCTTTTAAGGGAAGATGTGTGACGTTTATAAAGTCAAGGAATAAAATCCTGTTTCTTGCGACCGCTCAAAATTTTTTCACGACCCCTTTGGGCGCCGCGACCCCTTGTTTAAGAAATATTGCTTTAAACGAATTGAATGAAATTCGCTCCTCTAAGAGTCAAATCAGTAATGCGCTCTATGTGGGAGCTATACAAATTTATATAACGATAGGGTGCATTTTTCTCGAGGTTTTTAGAAGACGTATGCTAACATCACGTACAAAATTTCAACCGGATCGGATGAAATTTGCTCTTCCCAGATGCTCCAGCTTTGAAATCTGCAGATTTTTAGGGTTTATAAGGGGCTATACCTAAAATGGTCATTCAAGGCGATAGCTTGTACCGTTTGGAAGTCTGCGTGATTTCCACAGACGGACATCGCTAGACCCGACACAGAATATATACGCTTCATGGAGTTTGAGGCCAATTTTTCGACATCTTACAAACTGATTGACAATGTTAGTGTACACCCCAACCTATGGTGGAGGGAGGGGAATGATCCATAGCTAAGCACGTACGAAAGTGAGACTAAAACTGGAAGTGTTCCATCTGAGTCAGATATGAAATTTTCTACTTGAGAAAGCAAGCCGGATGTCATAAAGTCAGATATGGAAAGTGAAACGTATTTTCATAGAAAACCTGATTAATAAAATTTATAGTAAAGGGTATATGCACTTTGCCTTTAAGTCGAGGTACTACAACATATAGTTTTTTATAAAATATAAATGAGAACACTGTTCGTTTGCCACATTTGGCTATGATTCTTTATTTTTTTATGAATTGAATGAATTTTATTTTCGGATGATCATGACATGCATGCAACCAATCATGAACTTGACCATTAGCATCTTCAACTTTGAATTCATCATAAGCATCAGAACATTTGCATGGATTATTGATTTAGTTCTGGTTTGGCCAATAAAACGTCAAACAATTTTGTGGGTGGAAAATATTTTCGAATATTGGCTTTTTATGGATTGCCAACGATCATCATAGTCATTTTTCGTTGGCATCATATTGTTTTCATTGAAATCGACTATTCATTCGCTGGAAAAATATGAAGAGGTGAGGATAAACCCACTGTTGTTTTCCCTCACCTCTTCAATTGATATTTCGAGGTAGTTTCCCTTACGAAATTGGCCATAACAATTGTTCTATTCAAGAAGATGTACTTGAAGGCACAATGATGACGATCTACTAACTTATACTAAACTGGGCTGCAAGTTTTAATAATCCAAGTAATTCGATTGTGGATGTATCATCTTTTGCAGAAGTTTCTACACAATTAATGGTGGAAGGTACCATAAATTCGGTCTGGCCGAATTTATGGTCTTGCTTTGATTTCAGCGTTTTCAGGAAATTCCTCAACTTTATCATTTGTTTTGTCAGCTTGAGTCTTAAAGTCAAAATATTTTTTGTATGCTGAAAAATATAATTGAAATTAAATGGGAGATTTCTTTAATATAAAGAAATTTTAATTGAAAGAAAATGCCATTATCTTTGACAGAATTTTTGCATTCTATTCAGCACTTTTATATGCACCATTTTGGCTCTTCTATAGATTTTAGATAACTCAATCTGAAATCACTGTTGCACAGTGTTATTTGTTTTGTAGACCTCAGCGGCAATATGCAAATTTTTAGGTTCTGTGCTATTCATATTTCCATCGAATTCTATGTAACCTGTTTCTTTGAGCGGATTTATAACGAGACAATAACACAGTTATAAGGTCGACAGTTCTCGGCGGGTAAATTCACCTTTCATGGTCTAAGGAAGTGGAAAGATTTTGTTCCACATCAACATCTATAATGTAGATGCCACCAACCGCCATCACTATCATGGACACAACGTCAGTAAATACTCCTCCCACTTTCTTAAATCGCGTGATGGGTTTGTTAGTTACTCTTGGCCGATTTGCGGCAGATAGCCCAAATCATCCAAATAGACAGTCACACTGAGAGACATACAGATCATCTTACCCTTTTTTTATATGGCTGCAGTATTTAGAGGACCTTGTATTGATCGCTTGTTTATGGTTTATGCGTTTTTTATTAAGCCTTTTTTTGGGGGGATCCATGTTAACTGTTTTCTGTCCCTGGTTGGCCCATCTAAGGCAAATCCATGGAGTGAAGAGTAGTTTGTGAATATTTTTTGTTTTTGCTTCCATTGAGAAAGACCACAACAAAATGATCGTTAAATCACGAATATTTAATTGTCTTTATCACCTAAGGGTGGTTAAAGGAAATTAGTTTTTCTTCTAGGAGCCGTTTTGTATTGTATGCCATGATGGTGTTTCCAATCCAATGATGTGGAATGGTAAATTTATTGGATTCGCAAAGGGGTATCAATGGGAACTATTTTGAAATTGAACTTTTATTATTGAACATCTGATTTCATTTGATGAAACTCCAGAGATAAATGGGATCTAGGATGCTTGAGTGGTTAATTAAAGGCAAATATAATATTCTAAATATTAGGGCCATCGAATTCTATTCTGGGCAATCGAAGAGACATTGCTTGAGACATTTGTTTTTTTAACGCTGTCATATGTCAAAATGGTCCCACGTTCAATGGTGTAGAGAAATGAAATTTTATCGATATAAATAATCCCAGCAAAAACTCTCATTACCCGGTAATCTTGTAGGTAATCCTAATCAAAAAGAAATAACCACTTATAAACTGGCATCGCTACGGATCACATTTACTTACGCATGTCCTAGGAGGAAAGTATTTCACCCCAGACATACCTTCGGCCATACAATAAAAAGTGAATTTAAAGCATATAATCACCTAATATGTAACCACTTATACTGTAACCACTTATACTTCGTACTTATTCATTAAACGTTCAGACATTTTTATTAAAAATTATTTAACGTGAACTTACATGTTAATATTTTCGGAATGAAAATTAAGTAATTGCATACATGGATGGTTTTTTTATTGAAAAGTTTTTGAAACAAACGTATTTTTCTAGAGTAAAATATAAACTAATATATATAGTTTGTTTGCAATGGTTAAATTAGAATAAATTTAACAAAATAAAATATAAAAGGCTTAATCAAGAGATTTTTTAAAAACAAAAGAAAGGTTACGCAAATGTGCGATATTTATAATACTGTGGTTTTCATATTAGATTTATTATACTTTATTTATAAATTCAAAACAATTATTAGACTATAGGATCTTCATTCGATGATGACTTAGATTTTTCACTTAAGCACTTATATTTGAAATGACGATTTTACGCATTTTTATAGGATTGGGGGTATATTAGCTTTGTCATTCCGTTTGTAATACATCGAAATATTGCTGTAAGACCCCATAAAGTATATACATTATGGGTAGTGGTGAAATTCTGAGTCGATCTAAGCACGTCCGTCCGTCCGTCTGTTGAAATCACGCTAACTTCCGAACGAAACAAACTATCGACTTGAAACTTGGCACAAGTAGTTGTTATTGATGTAGGTCGGATGGTATAGCCCCCATATAAAACGACGCTCAGATTTGGCTTGCGGAGCCTCTTGGAGGAGCAAAATTCATCCGATCCGGTTGAAATTTGGTACACGGTGTAAGTATATGGTCTCTAACAACCATGCAAAAATTGGTCCATATCGGTCCATAATTATATATAGCCACCATATAAACCGATCCCCAGATTTTGATTAGGGAGCCTCTAAGAGAAGCAAATTTTATCCGATGCGGCTGAAATTTGGTACATGGTGTTAGTATATGGTCTCTAATAACAACGCAAAAATTGGTCCATATCGGTCCATAATTATATATAGCCACCATATAAACCGATCCCCAGATTTTGATTAGGGAGCCTCTAAGAGAAGCAAAATTTATCCGATGCGGCTGAAATTTGGTACATGGTGTTAGTATATAGTCTCTAATAACTACGCAAAAATTGGTTCACATCGGTCCACAATTATATATAGCCCCCATAAAAACCTGTCCCTCGATTTGGCTTGCGGATCCTCTAAGATAAGCAAATTTCATCCGATCCTTTTGAAATTTAGAACATCGAACATGGTCTCTAACAACCGTTGCCAGAATTCGTCCATATCGGTTCATAATTATATATATATCCCCCATATAAACCGTTCTCCAGGTTTGACCTCCGGAGACCCTTGGAAGAGCAAAATTCACCCGATCCGGTTGAAATTTGGTATGTGGTGTTAGTATATGGTCTCTAACAACCATGCAGGAATTGGTCCATATCGGTCCATAATTATATGTAGCTCCCATATAAACCGATCCCCAGATTTGACCTTCGGAGCTCGTGGAAGAATAAAATTCATCCGATCGGTTTGAAATTTGATACGTGGTGAAATTTGGTACATTGCGCTAGTATATGGTCGCTAACAACCATGCCAAAATTGGTCCATATCGGTCTATAGTTATATATAGCCGATCCCCAAAAATAATCTACCAAAATTTTGAAAAATTTTCAAAATTTTATTGCTATAGAAAGTTTTGTCAAAATTTTATTTCTATAGAAAATTTTGTCACAATTTTATTTCTATTGAAAATTTTCTCAAAATTTTATTCATATAGAAAATGTTCTCAAAATTTAATTTCTATAGAAAATGTTGCCAAACTGAATTATATTCGTATTTATATAAAAATATTTATATAAAAATATGAAAAAAGTGCGGCCAGGCCGAATTGATTTCGTAGAAACTTATACTAAAGGCGGTCATACACAATCGAATTACTTGGGTTTTGGTAATACTTACCGAGGAAAAGGTATCTTAAAACTTATTAACATCGTCTTCTAAATTGTTATTAGTCTATACGTGGTATATATACGTGGTATTATATTAGATGAAAAAGGAATATATAGGGAAGTGTACAAATAATTACGAACCGATATGAACTTTTGCGCTATAATTAGAATACCAGAATTGATATATGGGGGTCGCTATATATGGGGGCTATATACAATTATGAACCGATATGGACTAATTTTTGCATTCTTGTTAGTGTTAGTGTTCATACATTTACACAAATTGAGTCGGATGAAATTTACTCCTCCAAGAGGCTCCAAAACCAAATCTGGGGATCGGTTTATATGGGGGCTATATATGGTTATGGACCGATATGGGCCAATTTTTGTATGGTTGTGAGAGACTTTATACTTATACCACGTACCAAATTTCAACCGGATTGGACGAAATTTGATCCTCCAAGAGACTCCGGAGGTAAAATTTGGGGATCGGTCATATGGAGCTATATAATTATGGACCGGCATAGATAACTTTTGGCATGGTTGTTAGAGACCATATACTAACACCATGTACCAAATTTCAATCGGATCCCATGAAAGTTGCATCTCTAATAGGCTCCGCAAGCCAAATCTGGAAGTCGGTTTATATGGGGGCTTATATAATTATAGACCGATATAGACCAATTTTTTGCATGGTTGTTAGAGATCGGGGAGCCACCGTGGTGTAATGTTTAGCATGCCCGCCTTGCATACACAAGGTCGTGGGTTCGATTCCTGCTTCGACCGAACACCAAAAAGTTTTTCAGCGGTGGATTATCCCACCTCTGTAATGCTGGTGACATTTCTGAGGGTTTCAAAGCTTCTCTAAGTGGTTTCATTGCAATGTGGAACGCCGTTCGGACTCGGCTATAAAAAGGATGTTCCTTCTCATTGAGCTTAACATTGAATCGGGCAGCACTCAGTGATAAGAGAGAAGTTCACCAATGTGGTATCACAATCGATTGAATAGTCTAATTGAGCCTGATACATCGGGCCGCCACCTAACCTAACCTAACCTAACCTAGAGATCGGATGAAATTTGCTCCTCAAAGAGGCTCCGAAGGTCTAATCTGGGGATCGGTTTATATGGGAACTATATATAATTATGGACCCATATGGACTAATGTTTGCATGGTTGTTAGTGTCCATACATTTACGCAAACTGAATCGGATGAAATTTGCTCTTCCAAGAGGCTCTAAAAAGAGGCTATATATGTTTATGGACCGATATGGGCCAATTTTGATATGGTTGTAAGAGACCATATACTAACACCACGAACAAAATTTCAACCGGATCGAATAAATTTTGCTCCTCCATGAAGCTCCGCAAGCCACATCTGGAGGTCGGTTTATATGGGGGTTATACGTAAAAGTGGTCCGATATGACCCATTTGCAATATCATACGATCTACATAAATAAAAACTGGTTATGTCAAGATTCAAGTCGAATGTTTGTTTCGTTCGGAAGCTACCGTGATTGCAACATATGGTCGTGGCTAGATCGACTCATATTTTCACCACGACCCAGAATATGTATATTGTAATAATAACAAGTATATACGGCCGTAAGTTCGGCCAGGCCGAAGCTTATGTACCCTCCATCATGGATTGCGTAGAAACTTCATCTAAACACTGCCATCCGTAATCGAATTACTTAAGTTGCGGTAACGCTTGCCGATGGCAAGGTATCTTAAAACCTAACACCATCTTCTGAATTGTACACTGAAAAAAATATTGTCATGAGGTCAAAGATTTCATGCCTTTAAAATACGAATACTAATTTAGCATAGAAGACGCATTTATCTAAAATAAAGTTACTTTCCTTGTCCAAAAGTCGATAAACTTTTAAATGAAGTCGTATTGTCCTTATAATTAAGTGATTTGACTTAAAAATGGGTATCTTAACATGAAAGAAAAAATGTTTGGGCTATGGTCAACTTGACTTTAATAATTCAGAAAAATTCTTTAAATTTAATGAAATTGTCTTTAAATTTGTTGTCTTTTTGCATCTTGACTACAAAGCAAAAAATCATTCAAATATAGGACATGTTTTTCAAAACTTTATTTTAAAGAAGTTTTTTACTTCATACATAGTATAATTTCTACTGGAAGTCGAGTCCTAATTTGGAGAATAAAGTTGCCGTTAATTCGTTTTTAAAGGACTTTGATAGCATATGAAGAAAAAAAGCTGAGAAAGCGAAAAATTAAAATTTGCTTCCCAGAAGCAAGTACACAAAACCTAAATTTAAAAGAGAATTGTGTCTTAAAATTATCCTTACTTGTATTCTCCGCATCTTTGGCTCGGAATCAATACCAAATTTTTTAAAGTAAAAACAAAATCTTTGGAACCGAGTACGCTTTTTTTCAGTGTATGTAAGTCCATACGTGGTATATATTAAATCAAAAAAGATCGATCAAATACGTATATAATTCATTTTGACAAAGTAGACATAAAATTTTCACAAAATTTTCTATAGAAATAAAAATTTTGACAAAATTTTCTATAGAAAGAAAATTTTGACAAAAATTTCTACAGAAATAAAATTTTAACAAAATTTTCTATAGAAATAAACTTTTGACAAAATTTTCTATAGAAATAAAATCTTGGTAGATTATTTTTGGCTCGAGTGGCAACCATGATTATGAACCGAATAAAATTTGAACAAAATTTTCTATAGAAATAAAATTTTGACAATGATGAAAATTTTATTATGAACCGAATAAAATTTTAACAAAATTTTCTCTAGAAATAAAATTTTGAAAAAATTTTCTATAGAAATAAAATTTTGGTAGATTATTTTTGGCTCTAGTGGCAACCATGATTATGAACCGATATGGACCAATTTTTGTGTGATTGGACCAATTTTTGCAAGGTTGTTAGAGACCATATACCAACACCATGTACCAAATTTCAGCCGGATCGGATGAAATTTGCTTCTCTTTTAGGCTCTGCAAGCCAAATCTGGGGATCGGTTTATATGGGGGCTATATATAATTATGGACCGATGTGGACCAATTTTTTCATGATTGTTAGAGATCATATACTAACACCATGTACCAAATTTCAACCGGATCGGATGAAATATGCTTCTGTTAGAGGCTCCACAAGCCAAATCTGAGGGTCCTTTTATATGGGGGCTATACGTAAAAGTGGACCGATATGGCCCATCCGACCTACATCAATAACAAGTACTTGTGCCAAGTTTCAAGTCGATAGCTTGTTTCGTTCGGAAGTTAGCGTGATTTCAACAGACGGACGGACGGACGGACATCTTAGATCGACTCAGAATTTCACCACGACCCAGAATATATATACTTTATGGGGTCTTAGAGCAATATTTCGATGTGTTACAAACGGAATGACAAAGTTAATATACCCCCATCCTATGATGGAAGGTATAATAATATTTCAATGTTACAAACGCAATGACAAAGTTACATAGTTTTCTAAAGAATTTACTTATTACAAAAAAGCATCTTTGGCTCGGAATCAATGCCAAAATCCTTAAGGAAAGATCAAAAACTTTGAATTCAAGTAAACTTGTTTGTTGATCTATATTCAAATATAACTTCCATATAAGTCTACAGTTTTTACATGTCGAGCGGACTTATAATCCGATTTCAGTGAATACTCAGACGACAATTTTAAGATGCATCTTTAACCTAAGCTAGAAACGAAGTAGATTCAAAGCCTCACATGTGTCAAGTGACAAATGACAGTCCGATATTTTAGGCTTACTTCAACCACACAGTGATGAGCAGCTCTCTTTTCAATGAGTGCTGAATAATTCTGTGGTCGTCACAATACCAAGGGATTTCTTTGTTATAGCTGAATTCGAACTACGTTTAAATTACAGAGAAATTACTTTCAGAAGCTTCGAAACACTCAGAAATGTCATCAGAATAACAGAGAGGGCATAAACCTCCGCTGATGGAGGCCTCAATTGATTTTAATTTGGCAATATTTTTTTCTCAATACTTAACTGTGCTTACTCCACACCACGATAATGCATTTACCATGTTACTTCGGCCCATTTAACAAAAAAATTATTAATATTTTTTATGCGACTGCCAAAAGTTTCTGACATATTCAATTTTAATATTATTTATTTGCTAATGGTCATTTAATGAATTATACTCTCAAATGAAACGTCAATGAAACCCCGCACAATAAATATAAGCATAATTTTTCGTGGCTTCATTGAATATGTGAACGTCATAGGTGAACAAGCAGAGAGTACATAATCGAAGCAAAATTCGTGCGTTTTTTGGAAAATTTCATAAGAAAATTTTGGAGGAATAAAATGGTCAATGCATATGGTGGGAGCAGAGCTGTAAGGAGTATTCGATATGGAAGCATGCAGCAAAATATAAATAATTTGCAACATTATAAAGTTTTTAGAAATATAATTTTTTCCAGCAAGCGCCAACTTGGCGTACCATGACAGGTTGACTGACTAGCTGCTGGTGGGTATAATCGTGGGACACAGTGGGATGAAATGTTTGGAAATTTAAATTAAATTTTATTTTTATCGTACTTCTTTTCATTCGATTTATTTTTATTAAATTTAAAAAATTAAAGTTAGCTTACTTGAATTAAAATTATATTAAGTTAAGAATACTTAACTTTAATTTCATTTAATGTAATTTATGTAATTTGAATATGATAATAGTTAATTAATATGAGCTGGAAAAATTCATTAATTTAATTTTATTTAGGATAATCGTTTATGTTATTGTAAATTAAAAAAAAAATTAGAAATAAAATGTAATTTAAATTTGATTATGATAATGCTAATGCTAATGGTTTTATTTCCAACAATAACATATAGAAAGTTTTCATGAAGTTGAATGTCTTCATAATATCAGATTTGTAAACCAGGAATTATCGATAAATATTTTAATACATCAATCGCATGAAATTTACCCCTTCCCTCCGGTAGTCAAAATTGTGGATTGGCTTACATTTAATTACGTATAATTTGGCATGGAGGGCATATTGGGCATCACGTAAAATTTGCTCTTCCAAGAAGCTCCGGAAGTGAATCCTGGGGGTCGTTTATTTGGGGACTATGCGTGGTCCGATACAATCCAGTTGCACTAACAACAAATCTTCATATAGAACTGCTACCTGTCCCAAGTTTCCAGCCGATAGCTCGTGTCGTTCGGAAGATAGTGTGAATCAAACAGACGGACGCACGTCTCTGGATCGACTCAAAATTTCACCCTTCATTAGGTTAGGTTGCCCTGTCTCATGTCGGCTGACATATCGAAACCAATATTCGTTGTTCACTCTAGATAACTCACGTTGCCCAGTCGGCTGACATACCTAAGCCAGTATACACGCTCCAATTTCTTTTTTCCATCATACCTTTCTTTTATTTCAGGAACTCTGTGCTTATAACGAATACCTTAATTTGTTTCTAGTCCCTCTTTCCACGCTGGACCAGGTCTCGAATAACCTTTTCACTGATATGGTTAACTCTTTGCCTAGCGAAAGCAGGGTAGTGATAAAAGTAGTGTTCCAAGTTTTCCTCATCCTCAACAACACGTTCTACATACACCATCCTTTGCTGCTCCTATTCGACATAAATGGATTGTACCCCGTAATTATACTCACCGCCCTACAGAATATCGTACTACTCTCCTTGAGTATTTTTCCAGGCGTTTTCTTTTGTGGTCCACCCCATGTATTTTCGTCGTCCTTCCGACCATTACATTGGTCCACATTCCCATGCCCATTCATATAAATCGGCCTGCGGTGCATCTGTGGGCTTTGCGTTCTCTAAGTTCACTTCCCTATGTGTCATAGCTCTTATAGCCATACGATCATGGATTATTGCGGCATACACCACTGGACCCACCATCTGGGGATATTATCCTTTGGATCATAATGTTTTGTGTTTCCATCAAACCATGATGGTTTGATCTGAACACCTAGAGATCTGAGGTCGAGTATCGTTTCCAAGGGTCTGGCTGACGTGGTCTTCATTGCCCCAGTTATGTCAAGACAACATGTCAATTGGATTTGTTGCAACATTTCGATGTTGTACTTCCTCACCATTGATGTCCACCAAACTATCGACGTGTATATCAGGATTGGTTTTTTAAGCTCTCATATATCTAGTGGAAGTTCAGAGACGAATGCATATCGACATACAATTACTAAAAACGGCCACAAGAAGGAAGGTCGCATATTTGGGTCATCTAATGAGAAAAAACAAACGGGCGGGGCCGACTATATTATACCCTGCACCACTTTGCATATCTAAATTTTCGATACCATATCACATCCGTCAAATGAGTTGGGTGCTATATATAAAGGCTTGTCCCAAATAAATACATTTAAATATCACTCGATTTGGACAGAATTTGATGTACTTCTACAAAATCTATAGACTCATAATTTAAGTTGGCTAATGCACTAGGGTGGAACACAATGTTAGGAAAAAATATATGGGAAACATTTAAATCTGAAGCAATTTTAAGGAAACTTCGCAAAAATTTATTTATGATTTATCGCTCGATATATATGTATTAGAAGTTAAGGAAAATTAGAGTCATTTTTACAATTTTTCGACTAAGCAGTGGCGATTTTACAAGGAAAATGTTGGTATTTTGACCATTTTTGTCGAAATCGGAAAAACATAAATATGGGAGCTACATCTAAATCTGAACCGATTTCAATCAAATTTTGCACACATGACTATATTACTAATTGTACTGCTAGTGCAAAATTTCAACCAAATTGGGCCAAAACTCTGGCTTCTGGGGCCATATAAGTCCATATCGGGCGAAAAATATATATGGAAGCTATATCTAAATCTGAACCGATTTCAATCAAATTTGGTACACATGACTATACTACCAATTGTGCTCCTTGTGCAAAATTTCAAGCTAATCGGGATAAAACTCTGACTTCTGGGTCCATATAAGTGCACATCGGGCGAAAGATATATATGGAAGCTATATCTAAATCTGAATCGATTTCAACCAAATTTGGCACGCATAGCTACAATGCTAAATCTACTCCCTGTACAAAATTTCAACCAAATTGGGCAAAACTCTGGCTTTTAGGACCATATTAGTCCATATCGGGCGAAAGATATATATGGGAGCTATATCTAAATCTGAACCGATTTCTATCAAATTTTGCACACTTGACTATACTACTGATTGTACTCCTAGTGCAAAATTTCAATCAAATTCGGCCAAAAATTTGGCTTCTGGGACCATATAAGTCCATATCGGGCGAAATATATATGGGAGCTATATCTAAATCTGAACCGATTTCAATCAAATTTTGCACACTTGACTATACGACTAAGTTTTATGTTTGTACAAAATTTCAAGCAAATCGGTATAAAAATCTGGCTGCTGGGTCCATATTAGTGCATATCGGGCGAAAGATATATATGGGAGCTATATCTAAATCGGAACCGATTTCTTCCAAAATCAATAGGGTTCTATTCTGACCCAAATTAGGAACATGTGCCAAATTTGAAGGCGATTGGACTTAAATTGCGGACTAGATTTTGATCACAAAAATGTGTTCACAGACAGACGGACGGACATGGCTATATCGACTCAGGAACTCACCCTGAGCATTATTGCCAAAGACAAAGATGTGTCTATCTCGTCTCCTTCTGGGTGTTACAAACATATGCACTAACTTATAATACCCTGTTCCACAGTGTGGCGCAGGGTATAATGAGATTAAAAAAAATGTAATGTACTCGTATGTTCGATTTACATCCGAATATAGGATATACCAAAAGAGAAGAAAGATATCCACTGCGTCACCTTTAAATTCTTTCATTTTCCCTGA
This sequence comes from Haematobia irritans, assembly GCF_050003625.1. Lineage (NCBI taxonomy): Eukaryota > Metazoa > Arthropoda > Insecta > Diptera > Muscidae > Haematobia > Haematobia irritans. The sequence continues at coordinate 136,592,381 of NC_134398.1, read as the reverse complement.
CCCACTGTTCCTTTTGTCTATCCAGCCTTTGGTGTGGCCATGGTCTAGCATATGATGATGAAGGAAGCTTACGGACTGGTGTAATTTTGGACCACTAAAACGTTTATGGTGTTCGCCCCTCGCTACCCAAAATCTTTTTGGCCAAGACAGCGAATCACTGGCTGGCATCGACAGTGGTTCTGTCGACCGCTTATAATTCTCTTTGGTTTTTTTCATCAAAAATTATGACTCTTGGATTGTATTCAAGGAGTATGGTCACATGAGCGTCCGGTGGATGGATGAATGCATGTTTCGTTATTATTAGTGTTAGCTTTATCTGTTCGATTCGACTTTAATGTGCTGTTTGTCAATAAATTTTATCATTGTGAATATTTGTGGTATTTATCGCTCATTTCAATTCGAATGTGCTACGCGCATGGTTGGACTCATATTGTTGATCAATTCTTATGGAGATTTATGAAATTATCATTTGAATGATGTGATTGCAATAAATTGACAAATATTCCTTCTAGTGAATATGTTTGTCTAGAATATTACTATAGATTTATTTTTTATATTGTTTAAAGAACCAGTACGACAACCTGAAGAAAATACAAAAGAAACTTGCGTGATATATCCAAAACAAAATATATTGTACGGACTAACAATTAGGTCAGTAGAGCAATATATGTATATGGAAATATATATCACTTTGAATATAATGGCTATAACCCATATATATAGCATATTCAATTTAAATGAAACCCTTTTCATTTCAAATGAAACTTTTTTCAAACCAAATGAATCCTTTTTCAAATCAAATGAAACCTTTTTCAAATCAAATGAAACCTTTTTCAAATAAAATTAAACATTTTAAAAATCAAATGCAACTCTTTTCATTTCAATGAAACTTTTGTCAAATCAAATTAATCTTTTGAATTTTTAATGAAATTTTGATCCAGATTTTTATTCGAATTCATATATAGACAATTGATGGTTGGGGTATAAGTACTGTGTACACGAAGGAAACAAATGACATGGCTAAACAATTTATACTTTAAGACTGAAAAAAGGAGACCAGCAAAAAACGTAGTAAAAAAAGCAATGTTCTTTGATATTTCAACATTTTAGATTTCATTTAAAAAAACAAATAAGGAAAATCATAAAAAAATATTAACGTCTTCTAATTGTATCTCTACGTAAAGGAGTTTTAGATAACGCTGACAAATATTTGATCGCAAATTCCACGTCTGCCGCGAAATAGATCAGTACACTTTTTAAATATTTTTTAGAAATTTCCTTTATTTTTTTGGTCCTTACTGTGTTTTATATCTCGTAAAATTCAGAAAATTTTAATTTATTGCGAAAATATAGTAAAACAAATAATTTTTATGTATCGTAATGCGAAAATTAGGTACATTTCTAAAAAAGCATTTTTGGATGTACATTACAGGTAATGACTTAGGAAGAACTTCCGAATTTTTTGCTGGGATATGAAAATTTTCCAAAAAAAAAAAAGTTCGGATTTGGACCGTACACAACAAAAAAAATTTTTTTTGACTTATAATGTCACCAACTGACATTATAAGTCAAAAACTGACTTCAAAGAAATTTGTTTTATTTTTTAAATTTCGTATGAAAAATTACTATAGTTACTATAACTTATTATGGATTTTCGATTGGATGAAATTTCCCAATTAGACATCGTAATAAAAGTGACTTTAATTTAATTAAAAATTCATTCTAATTATAAATTCATTCATTAAAAAGAATTCCTTTGGTTTTAGAGATTCATTTGATTTGAAAAAAGTTCAATTTGAAATAGAAAAAGTTTCATTTGATTTGAAAAACGTTTCATTTGATTTGAAAAAGGTTTCATTTGAAGTGAAAATGCTATATATAGAATATTTTATTATTTATTTATTAAACTTATAGTAAATATAAGAATAATAGAGAGAAAATCTAGCATTAGCTACTTAGGCTATCAGCTAAAGAATATTTTAATATTCTATTAACTATGTTAATAAGTATGCGCAGTATGCACTTATGTTAATAAGTGCATACTGTCGAAAGTTTGTCTAACAGTACTTCCAAGGGCTCCTCATTGTATTTTGTGCAGGCCCTCGACTTTTGCAATATACCCCGAACTCCTGCAGGATCCTCTGGGGCACCCATAAGAATAATCTAAAAGAATATAAATGAGAACTGAGAAGAACAAGTCATGAAGACGCACTGAAACCCCATCCAAGGCTTCCATGCTGAAAAGGTATGAGCTTGCACTTCCTTCAATTCATGTCACATTAGAGCATCGGACGGCCAATAGGGAATATCAAGTGAGAAGTAGGTGTTGGAAGGACATTGAACACAGATTTTCCTATAAATACAACGGCTGATGGATATACTAACAATAACACAGAATCTTAGAGGTAATATAGAGGAAATTATATCATTATAAAGTACGCTGTGTAAAAGAGGACTTAACGTGGGTTTGTAATGCCCATTTAATTATTATTAAAATTAATTTTGTCACGTTAACTTCCGAACGAAACAAACTATCGACTTGAAACTTGGCACAAGTAGTTGTTATTGATGTAGGTCGGATGGTATTGAAAATGGGCCATATCGGTCCACTTTTACGTATAGCCCCCATAAAAACCGACGCTCAAATTTGGCTTGCAGAGCCTCTTGGAAGAGCAAAACTCATCCGATTCGGTTAAAATTTGGTAAATGGTGTTAGCATATGGTCTCTAATAACCAAGCAAAAATTGGTCCATATCGGTCCATAATTATATATAGACCCCAAATAAACCGATCCCCGGATTAGACCTGCGCAGCTCTTGGAGGTGCAAAATTCATCCAATCCGGTTGAAATTTGGTACGTGGTGAAATTTGGTACATTGGGCTAGTACACGGCCGCCAACAACCATGCCAAAATTGGTCCGTATCGGTCTATAGTTATATATAGCCGATCCCCAAAAATAATCTACCAAAATTTTATTTCTATAGAAAATTTTGTCAACATTTTATTACTATAAAAAATTTTGTCAAAATTTTATTATTATAAATTTTTTTTCAAAATTTTATTACTATACAAAATTTTGTCAACATTTTATTTTTATAAAAAAATCTGTCGAAATTTTATTACTATACAAAATTTTGTCAAGATTTCATTTCTGTGGAAAATTGGGTCAAAATTTTATTTCTATGGGAAATTTTGGCAAAATTTTATTTCTATTAAAAATTTTGTCACACTGAATTATATACGTATTTAATCGGCCTTTTTTGTTTAATATACACCCCTATGGACTAACGATTGAAAAGACGGTTTTAAGAAGTTTTAAGATACCTTGCCATGAACATGTGTTACCGCAACCCAATTACTTCGATTGTGGATGACAGTCTATATTACAAGTTTCTATGCAATCCATTGTGGAGGGTACATAAGATTGGGCCTGGCCGAACTTACGGCCGTATATATAAATTTGTTGAATCAATTAATTTTTTTTTTTGTTAACTCAATTAAAATTTTAATTGGAAAAATTTTCGTGACTTTTTTTCATGTTCATCTAAACCGACCACCATATTTGGCTTGCGGAGCCTCTTAGAGAAGCAAATTTCATCCGATCCGGTTGAAATTTGGTACGTGGTGTTAGTACATGGTCTCTCAAAACCATGTGAAAATTGGTCCATATCGGTCTATAATTATATATAACCCCCATATAAGCCGATCCCCAGGTTTGACCTCGGGACCCTCTTAGAGGAGTAAAAGTCATCCAATCCGGTTGAAATTTGGTACGTGGTGTTAGTATATGATATTTAACAACTATGCCAAACTTGGTCCATATCGGTCAATAATTATATATAGCCCCCATATAAACCGATCCCCAGATATGGTTTTGGAGCCTCTAGGAGGAGAACATTTCATCCGATTCAGTTGTAATTTGGTAAATAGTGCTAGTAAATGGCCGCTAACAACCATGCCTAAGTATATTCATATCGGTCTGTAATTATATATAGCCCTCAGATAAACCGATCCCCAATCACACAAAAATTGGTCCATATCGGTTCATTATTGTATTAGCCTCTATATAAAGCGACCCCCATATTTCAATGTTGGCTTTCTAATTACCGTCCATATTGGCTCGTAATTATTGGTAGACATCCCTATATATACCTTTATTGTCCAATATACACCACTATGGACAAACTTACAATTTAGAAGACGTTGTTAAGAAATTTTAGGATACCTTGCCATCGGTCCCATCAACTATTAAAGCCAAGTTGACCTTAGTCCATCAAATTTGGTTTTCATGTAAAGACACTCATTTTTAACTCGAATCATTAAACCGTAAGGATACAATGTAACACTCTTGATTTTTCGAAAAATATGTGATAAAAATTAATTTCTCCTTTAATTTTAAAGGAAACAAGTAAGTAAAGTAGAAAGTCGGGCGGGGCCGACTATATCATACCCTAAACCACCATTACAGAATTAGTTATCATAAGCATTTGTGGGTAACATATAGGTCTGGGAGATAAACCGCAGTTGCATATTTAAGAAAATTAAGGGGTACATGTCTATGGGTGCTTTGTGTCAATCTGACTATAGCTCATAATCAATGTTGCCACGGAAAATGTTCGGTTTACCCTACAAGGACAAAAAAAGTTCCCTAGTTTCCCAAACAATTTTCCCTACTATATTAGTCGACCTGTAGACGGGTCGACAGGTGGCGACACTCTGACAAGTCGAACTTTTTCTAAGGTAACGACATCAAAAGGAGGTAATCCCTCACGAAAGAGATTCAAGGAACGCAGAAATGCTTTGTTTATCCTAAAGAAGTTAGGATCAGTCGACCCAAGCACGCTGTCGGCTAAACAAAGCGATTCCTTAAAATGGGCTCAAGGAATTCTTGAGACTGGAAAAAGGGAACGATCGCCGGATGAGCTGCCATCCTCCAAAAGGGATCAAAGATCGTTTGCCTCAGTTGCTAAAGATAGCCTTGTGATGGCTATCATTAATAAAGGAGCATTGGACGGTATGGTTCCAAAGCAAAAATGGGGGGAAATTGAGAATGCTCTGTCTGTCGTCTACTCACAGGTGCTGGAAAAGTTTCCCGGCCCAGATCCTCGACACCAAGAGGCTGGTTGGTATCAAGGACGATTTAAGCTAGTCGCATTTGAGGACCAGGGGTCTATAGAATGTTTTAAAGCTGCTCTGATACTAATTGGTGAAGTTTGGGAAGGAGCTGCTCTAGAGTTAGTTGAGAAGAAAGACATACCGGCTAGACCTAGAGCACATGCCTGGATACCTGCAAACCCTTCTGACCCTGAATCTATTTTAAATAGACTGAAACGATGCAATCCAGATCTTCCAACAGCTGATTGGAAGGTTGGCCGTTTGGATGAAGTGGATGGACCAAGACGGCATGCAGTGTTTATATTGAACACTCAGTCTTTGCCACATCTGGCAAAGTCCCAGGGCCGTGTATGTTATGGCTTTCATTATATCCAAATGAAGGTGTATAAAAACGATCAGCTAAAGGATTCAGAAATGGACAAGTCTCTGTCTGAATCAGAAGTAAGCGGATCCTCTTGCGAAGTCGAGGGAGATACCAAAGTTGAAGACATGGATAGATACCGTATGCGTGAGGAGGCTTCTATTGCCTCAGAACTCACCAAAGTCGAACCTATGGTTATTGCGAGAGTCACCGATATCTCTGAAGAGGACATTCTTGATGACTCGATCGAAGCGGCTGATGTGACGGTTGTTGAAAATCTCGATGGTCCTACGGATCCTCCAGATAAATCTTCATCATTGTAAGGCTGCATGTGCTGCCTCAAAAGTTCTCCTGATGAAAGGGGACATAGATATAGTTCTTATTCAAGAACCATATGTTTACAAAAACAAAATATGTGAATTAAGTACTCCGGGGTTCAAACTATTGCAGTATACTGGTAATGATGTAAATCGAGCCTGTATAATTGCTAAAAACGAGCTCAATTTGTTTCTGCTTCCCTCAATGTGCAATACAGACACTGTCGTTGCAAGTTTAGAAATAGCCAAATGCAAATATTGGGTATCTTCGGTCTACATGGGACATGACAGGGAGATGCCTCCATATGCCGTTAAGACCTTAGTGGAGGAGTCACTGAAAACAAAGGCGAAACTCATTATGGGATGCGATGCGAATGCACATCATAGTATATGGGGAAGTAGTGATACTAATGCAAGGGGAGAGTCGCTAATAGAGTTTATTTTGCGTACTAATCTGGTAGTTTGCAACAAGGGAGATGTCCCAACCTTTGTCACTAAAAACAGGCAAGAGGTTTTGGACATCACCTTGGCCTCGCAAGAACTAAATGAAATGATATCTGAGTGGCAGGTTTTAAGTGAACACAGCTTCTCAGATCATCGCTACATCAGTTTCAAATTTGATGTTCATATCACCAAGATCATATTTCCGCCAAATGTTAGGAAAGCTGACTGGAATAGGTATAGGGAATCGTTCAATATGATGATACCGGAAATAACAGAGACAAATATGAGAAATGTGCAAGATATCGAACACGCAGTGGAGCGGATTACTAAGGCCTTCAACATCTCACTGAAAGCTGCATGCCCTAGAGGAAAGCCAAGGGGGAAACATCGACCACCATGGTGGTCTACGGAATTAAGTAATATGAGGAAATCCTGCAGGAAGCTCTTTAACAAGGCAAAGTCCACCAGAGCCCCTGAGGACTGGGACGCTTACAAGAAGAATCTGAGAGGATACAAGCGAGAACTGAGAAAGGCTCAGCATAACTCTTGGAATGATTACTGCAGCAGTATTGAGAATACGTCCGAGACTTCCAGACTACGGAAGGTTCTAGCATCCACCAACTCCGCTCATTAAAACATCGGAGGGCAATTGGACAACGTCCAGTGAGGAGACGCTGGAGGTACTATTGAACACACATTTTCCTGGAAATCAGACGGTTGAACCATGTACTGGCGGTGCCACAGTTGCTCAGCGGTCGTTTCCTGTCGAGGAAATTGTATCGGAAACTAGAATAAGATGGGCGCTAAATAGCTTTGGACCATTCAAATCCCCCGGACCTGATGGAATTACTCCGGCGGAGTTACAAGCTGTAACTGACAAAATTATCCCCTGGTTGTCAGTGATATATAAAGGATGTATCAACTTATCATATATCCCAGGAAAGTGGAGGGAAACAAAAGTCGTTGTCATACCTAAAGCGGGAAAAGCCTCTCACTCGAGGGCGAAGGATTTCCGACCAATCAGCTTATCCTCATTCCTACTTAAGACTCTGGAGAGGATGATAGATATTTATCTTAGAACTAGCATCGATTCACGGTTGTTCTCGAAAGGACAGCATGCATACTCGAAGGGCAGGTCTACTGAGACCGCACTACATGAACTAGTCAGCTTTATTGAAAGCTCACTATCTGTCAAAGAATACACAATCGTGGCGTTTCTAGACATCGAAGGGGCGTTCAATAATGTCCATCCGAGCTCGATATTAAATGGACTGACAACTCTGAATGTTGATCCATGTATACTCAGGCTGTTAGACGAACTGCTAATGAAGAGACGTATTTCAGCCACACTAGGACAAGCAAACATACAAAGGTATGTGAACAGAGGCACTCCCCAAGGAGGAGTTCTATCACCTCTTCTTTGGAATGTTGCTATAAATAGCCTTCTGGTTACTCTAGAAAAAGAAAGGATAAAAGTGGTGGCATACGCAGATGATGTGGCTCTGGCAGTCAGGGGAAAATTCCCATCCACAATCAGAGATATTATTCAGAGGGCCCTCCGGATGACTGAGAAATGGGCGAAAGACAATGGTCTTGGGGTAAATCCTGCAAAGACAGAATTAGTCATGTACTGCAACGATCGCAAAACTCCCACGGTTAGGCCTATTTCCTTAGGGGGTATTGAAATTCCCTTTGGTGAATGTGCAAAATACCTTGGCGTTATTTTGGACAGGAAGCTGAACTTTAAGCTTAATATTGAAGAAAGGGCGAGAAAGGCAACTGTAGCTTTGTACTCGTGCAAAAAGGCAATAGGAAAAAAGTGGGGACTGAAACCAAAAATTGTGCATTGGTTATACACGGCAGTGGTTAGACCTATAATGCTATATGGTGTTGTAGTCTGGTGGCCGGCATTTCAGAAACCGACATGTTTAGATAAAGTTCAGCGTATGGCGTGTTTGTGTATTTCAGGCGCATTCAGCAAGACAGGAACAAATTCCCTTAATGTCGTGCTGCATCTATTGCCTTTAGACATTTTGGCCAAACAGTCAGCTGCAACAACGGCTGTGCGGTTGCGCGAACTATCGCTGTGGTCGGAAAAAGGTTACGGTCACAGTTCTGTCCTCAAAATAATGCCAGATGTGCCTAACGTAGTGGATTACACTTTGGCGAGTCCACTTTTCGACAAAAAGTTTGAGACTCTAATCCCCAACAGTGAGGCGTGGTGCACACAGACCCCGGGGAATAAAGAATATATAGATTTCTACACTGATGGCTCCAAATTGGATGGACAAGTGGGGTTCGGAGTATATTCTAATGATCTGGAACTTCGAATAGCGAAAAGATTACCTAATCACTGTAGTGTTTTTCAGGCTGAAATGTTGGCAATAAGAGAGGTGGCGAATTGGCTGAGAAGTAATGTTCCAAAAAATGTGGGCCTTAATATATACTCAGACAGTCAATCCAATCCTTGGACTCTGTGTTCCTCAACTCGAAAACGGCCATCGACTGCCGCAAATCTCTCAATGAGATGGCTGAGCAGTACAATATTCACCTAATATGGGTGCCTGGCCATAGGAACATACCGGGGAACTGCGAAGCGGATGAGTTGGCAAGGCTAGGGACTACCTTACATATTCCAGGGGAACTGGAATTTGTTGGTATGCCCCTAGCTACCTGCAAGCTCATGCTGCGTGAGAAGGCTGTTATGATGGCAAATGTTCGATGGGAGAATTGCAAGGGTTGTAACGACACCAAGCAAATATGGCCCCATTTCAACTTAAACCGCACACTAGATATGCTAATGTTCTCGAGACGTCAGATATCACTCCTGATATCTGCTATAACGGGTCGCTGCCTGATAGGCGATTTTGCAAAAACTATTGGCGCGAAGTATAATGACTATTGTATGAGCTGTCATGATGCGGAGGAAAAAGAATCAATTAAACACCTCTTGTGTGAGTGTCCTGCATTTTGTGTAAAGCGCAAGCAACTTTTAGGAGCATATAGCTTCAGATTACTGGCGGATCTGGAAAACGTTAACTTAAGCAGTCTGCTACTGTTTTTGGAACAATCTGGTTGGTTCAACAAAGAAAAATAATCAAGAAGGTTCAGCGGTTAAAACTAGAAGTGCCCATATGTAATAGGTACTTTTAGTTAATGTGGTATCACAATGGACTGAATAGTCTAAGTGAGCCTGAATCTTAATCGGGCTGCCACTTTAACCTAACCTAACCTACTATATTTTTCGTTAAATTTAAAAAAAATTTACAAAACAAAAATGGTTCTAAGTACTTTATTATCTTAATACATGAATATGCAACGTATATAACTTAGAATATAAATTTGTACTACCACCACGGTTGCCACAGTTGGTAGAACTCTACGCAAATTAGTAACCTTTTTTGTTAAATCTCTATAAAAATAAAATTTTGGAAAAAGTTTCTATAAACAAATTTTTGTGAGAAATTTTTCTATAGAAATAAAATTTTGACAATAAATTCTATAGAAATAAAATTTTGAGAAAAAATTCCACAGAAATAAAATTTTGAGAAAATTTTTTATAGAAATAATATTTTGAAAAAAATTTCTATAGAAATACAATTTTGACAAAATGTTCTATAGAAATAAAATGTTGACAAAATTTTCTACAGGAATAAAGTTTACCACACATTATTAAAGATCAAGCCTTGCCGGCTTCTAATTTCCTCCTCTAGAGCCACCGAAATGTAAAAATTATTACATTATTATACATTATTATACATATGTTGAGTGAAAATGTCCTACCTTGTGGCCCTACGTCCCTACAAGACGCTAAATATTAGAAAAACCCTACATATAGGGAATTTCCCCTACTTCTAGCAACACTGGCTGTGTTGATATTGCACCTACGGAGCTAGTATGCCACTAATATTGAGCCCATTATTAAAAAAGAGAAAATCATTAAATTAGTGTGGGTAATAAATCTAAATTTGAAAAAATCGAGCAATATTCTTATGTAAAAGCTACAAGTATGTATAAATACGATCGGCTAGTACATCAAAATTTGAAATTTGAGTAACATTGGTTAATAAATAAGAGTACTATGGCCATATTTGGGAAAATCGAGCGATGCATATATATGGAAGCTATATCTAAATCTGAACCAATTTGTATAATATTTTGCGGGTTTGATTAATACCACAAAAGGTTACCTTGTGCAAGATTTGAGTAAGATCAGTTAAGAAATGAGGCCTGTATGGTCAAACATAAGGTTATTAGGGGCGAATTTTTCAAAATCGGGTGATACATATATGGGAGCTATATCTACATCTGAACCGATTTCGATGAAATTTTGCACATATAGTGAGTACTATAGAGGACTGAATCTAGCAAACTTTTAGTAAGATCTGTTAATAAATAAGGGTTCTATGGACAAATTTGGGAAAATCGGGCTATACATATATATAGGAGCTATATCTAAATCTGAACCGTTTTCGATTATTTTTTGCACATATAGTAAGTGCTATAGAAGACTACATTTAGCCAAATTTGGGTAAGATCGGTTGATAAATAAGGGTTTTATGGCCAAATTTAGAAAAATCGGGCGGTACATATATATGGGAGCTATATCTAAATCTGAACCGATTTCGATGATTTTTTGCAAATATAGTAAGTGCTATAGAAGACTGCATTTAGCCAAATTTGGGTCAGATCGGTTGATAAATAAGGGTTTTGTGGCCAAATTTGGGAAAATCGGGCGATACATATATATGGGAGATATATCTAAATCTGAACCGATTTGGATGAAATTTTGCAGACTTGAAGGGCGATGGAAAAGATTACTTTTTGCCAAATTTGATGACGATGCGTTTGCAGAAACGCGCTACGTGACCCCATTTGTCGAAATCGGACGATACATATATATGGGAGCTATATCTAAATTTGATCCGATTTCTTCCAAATTCAATAGCGTTCGTCCTTGTGCCCAAAAAACTCCCTGTACCAAATTTCATCAAAATCGGTTAATAATTGCGACCGGAATCCTGTGAACAACAAATACATGGAGAGACGGACGGACGGACACCAAGCGCTAGATCGACTCAGGAGGTGATTCTGAGTCGATCGGTATATATTTTATGAGGTCTAAAATCAATATTTCTGGTAGGCACATTTTTTGGCCGATCAAACTTATTATACCCAAACCACTATGTGGTTTAGGGTATAAAAAGCGAAATCATTTTTAGGAGTTAAATCCGCGACCGAAGCACAGCGATATATGATCAATAGGAGTGTCATATCTATAGACCCAAACAAAAAGGTCCCCATTCCTAAGAAGTATTTACTTTAGAAAAAATATGTCCGAATTTATGATAAGTGTTTCAACAATTGTTTCTAAACGGTCCTATTTGTTTTTGAACTCTGAAATTTTGTTCCTCAGAAAAGAAAAGTCTTCGTTCATTGTAGTAGTTTTCCTTACAGATAGATACCAAGTTCGAGTTTAGCCGCTAAAATCAAAAATGAATCAGACTTTGACGGGAAAATAAAATTTTAACACATAAACAAAACGAAGTAAAAAGATAAAGTTTTCGTTCATTCCCAATTGACAGTTAACAATTAGAAAAATACCTCAAGACTAAATAAGAAATAAGTAAATAAATTAAAATAAAATATCAACTAAACTAAGGATATATTTTTGACAAATTTTCTTATAACTTGCAAAGGGAATGATCCTAGAAGTTGGTTTAATCACGGGATTTTCTTCCATTTTTTAAATTTTTTGAGCCAGAAAGATACATGACTATACAGGTTATATCAGAACTCTTTTGTGTGATCGTTATGAAGACATCCTAAAAATTTTATTTTTTAATCATGCACGCACAACCTTGTTTATGGAAGCCGTTTACCCCTAATGAACGTTATTTGGCTTCAAAAAATAATTCTAACAGTAAATGAAAACTTCTTTGGTCAAAAATTTCGTTTCGCAGTAACTTAAATAGAAATTTGACGGTCCTCGTCGGATAATATTTAATGTATTTATCTCTCAGGTTTACATATCTAGATCTTAGTTTGAATCATAAACTCATGCATCTCAGATTTTCATTTTTTTCGCTCTTCGTTTAAATATTCAAATACATGGACACCATGGGCTAAATCAACTCAGGAGGTGATTCTGAGTCGATCGGTATATATTTTATGGGGTCTAAAATCAAAATTTCTATTATGTGGTTAGGGTATAAAAAATTAAAAAAAAAATTAATTTTGTTGAAAATGTTGACCAAATTTATGAAATTGGTCTCAAATGGATCAAATTCCATTTGGTTCGACCATCGGACCAAATAAAAAACTATAAAATTTGTTGAGACCAATTTTGGTGCGATTGGATCAAAATGGCAACACTGTGTACGTACTAATTACAATGACGCCAAAAGAGTCTAGTTTATAAAATAAATCTACTAACTCTAGCTCTTACTCGGTTCATCGTTGTAAGGAGCTACACATATTTCTAATTCTAATAATTCGACTTTGCTCCGTACACACTTTTAGTGTAAAGTTACTGACATCCAATATGCAAACGTTTACGTTCATTTTAATTGCAAGGCTTAATGCTGACATTCGATATACAAGTGTGTCCGTACCATCATCACCACCAACTGCTAACTTCGTCGTCCTTTCTTTAAAAAGTTTAAAATTAAAAAAAAAAAAAACTTTTGTAACCTGCTTTGTCATTTTTTCTAAGCAAAGTGAACTCTGAACAATCCAATCACAGGTTAGTCTATTTTCAATTGGCCTTTAGAAAGCAAATACAAAAATTGATTTTGTACGTGTCGAATTTTATGCAAACTTCATTTTATTCCAAAATTAGCTCTATTTACAATAAAATGCGAGCAACAAATTAACGATAGTGGATTTCAACCCCCATTTGAGAGTGAATCCAAGGCATGTAACTCTTCCCAAGAGACCAAGACGGAGATGACACTTTAACACACTCAACCCTTATAAGAGGATGAAATTCACTTACTTGCCATGCCAGGCCTCAAAGAAGAATGCATGCTGGACGCGTGTCATAGGCAAACAACAAGTCAAACCGGAAAGACTGTGTGCACCACACACACACAGCACCCGCACAGAAGGACCTGCTGGCTGACGCTCGCGATAAGGACACGCAAAATGTATGATCAAGCAAACGTTTCACATGTGACACCCCCATTCGTATGACATAGGCCTCGGTATTGGTTGTTGGTGTTGGCGGTGGTGAGATGACAACTGTAATGTTATTTCCTAATGTTTTTGCCTTCTAGTGTTATATGACCGACCACTCACCGTTTAATGGGAACAAAATGCAAAAAAGCTATGTCAGGCGAAAGGTCACGTGTCCCATATTATGGACAAGAGAACTACTCTGTGAAAGATTAGAAACGTATGTCAACCATACCGATCTCGCCTCAGTGACAACCGCGATAAAGTCAAATTTGACATCGACCCCGGGGATGGTCATAAAAGCAAAACAATGGCATAATGGAAAATGACACACGGCGACAACAGACGGCCCACCTAAAGTTCTCGAGAATGCACGGGCATTACCATGAATGAGTGTAGAATGAAAGACACCCTCTTGTTGCCTTGTGTTATTGTAAACGAATCATAGAGTATCAGTAATTAAGGACGGTCTTTTTATTCTTAGATGAGAGCAACGACAAGTACGACGATAGTCAACGAAGATGACGCGCAAGAACTTGTCGGTGTGGGCATAGCATTTGAGCTTTATAGTTATAGCTTAAAACGAAAACTTCTTCATTAACATCATTTAGTAGTACAGTAGATAATTGTTACAAAAAAGTCAGCAAAACCCACATAAAAAAAAAGATTCTTTCCTGTAGGTGTATATTTTATAAAAATTAGATTTGAAAGAAAATTACAAAATTTCGTTTTATAGTTTGCCAATATATGTTTGAATAAATCTTCTAACAACCCTGTAAAAATTGGTCCTCAATTAATATATGGTCCAGATTTTATTTCCTGAGCCTCCAGGAGAAGGAAAATTTATCCAATCCAGTTGGAATTTGGCACGTGCACTCAAAAAAACAGGAAACCCACCAGGAAGGAAAATTTTGGATAATTTTAGAAAATTTAGATTAAAGGGTGATACGGTCAAAATTTGGTCAAGGGAAAACGCGTGTAAATCGGTGAAATCGTTTATTTGAAAAATCAAATTAAATTTCTTTTTCAAGTTCAATTAGTATAAAATTCAGGAATAATATTCAGTTAGGCTTTCGCTTTTCCAAATCCGAATTGCCGGGCCTCACGCTTGACACCTGCCATTAGATTTTGTACAGCCACCTTGTCCACCTTCTTCGCCGTAGAAAGCCAGTTTGCCTTGAACTGCTGCTCGTCCTTAGCAGTTTTTTGGCCTTGTTTAGGTTCCGCTTGACAATAGCCCAGTATTTCTCTGTTGGGAGGGTTCTTGTCCTTTGGAACCACCTGCACGTTGTTGGCGGCGTACCACTCCATGTCCTTTTTACTGTAATGGCAAGATGCCAAATCCGGCCAAAACAGTACGGAACAACCGTGTTTCTTTAGGAAAGGCAGCATACGTTTATTCAAACACTCTTTCACGTAAATTTCTTGGTTGACAGTCCCAGAAGCTATGAAAATGCTGCTTTTCAAGCCACAGGTACAGATGGCTTGCCAAACCAGATATTTCTTTGCGAACTTTGACAGATTTACCTTTGACAGATTTACCTTTCCCCTTCTTTTTGCCCTATAAAACTCCTGTCCCGGAAGCTGCTTGTAGTCGGCTTTGACGTAGGTTTCGTCGTCCATTACCACGCAGTCAAACTTCGTCAGCATCGTCGTGTACAGCCTCCGGGATCGCGCTTTGGCCGTCGTATTTTGTTTATCATCGCGATTTGGAGTCACTACCTTCTTGTAAGTCGATAGTTCGGCTCGTTTTTTGGCTCGATGCACGGTTGTAGATGATACACCCAGCTTATTTGCGGCATCTCGGAGAGAGAGGTTAGGGTTTCGCTTGAAACTACCGGCAACTCTCTTTGTCGTCTCAGCGGCTTCCGGTTTTCGATTTCCCCCGATCCAGACTTCCTGGCTGTCGACAAACGTTCCCCAAACACTTTAATTACATTTGTAATGGTTGATTTGGCAACTTTTAGCGATTTTGCCAGCTTTGCGTGCGAGTAGCTCGGATTTTCGCGATGCGCGAGCTAAATTTTGATACGCTGATCTTCTTGCTTGGACGGCATTTTGACAACTGAAGAGTGAATTCCAAAATCAAAATAGGAGCAATATTCTACACACACACACCTTCAAAATGAGGGGTGTTCAGGTTTTTAAATGCAAAATTGAAATAAATACGTCAAGTTTATATTGACCAAATTTTGACCGTATCACCCTTTACGTTGTAAATTGCACATCCTAAAATTTAGGCTTCGTAATCTTTAATATCAGGTAAATATTTCTTTCAGTGTATAGAAGATTGAAGTGCCTCTTAGTGGGAGAGGAATACTTTGTATTCTGCCTTTTTTATCTAACGTAGATTAATCCTTTAGGTCGGTTTATATGGGGCTATATCAATACCTGAACCAATATTGCCCGTCTTCGAAATTGACCTGTCTGCACACAACAGATGGATCTGTGCCAAGTTTTAGAACGATAACTCTAGATGAAAACTGAATCAGTACCATGTTTTTTGAAGATAATGTCTATGGACTAAAGGTACTGTATTTAAATGATATTTGAACCGAAATTTGTACATGCCTATGATGATTGGAGCTTATGTAGTAATTTGATTGTTTTACCTCTTTCATTCTCGCTATCATCAATGATATGTAAGTGACCCAATTTAATAGAAATTTCCATTACTAAAACTTTTGTAAAAGTTGGTCGCTATTTTTTGAATATGATAATCCCTACATTTCTCTGCATTTCACAAATATTTCATTTCAGCGTTGCCTTTGCTAGAATAGAAAATTGAAGCTAGAATTTCCCTTAATGCCTATTATTTTGTTCACACGCTTCTAAATATCGCTCGGTGAAAATTCTTAAATGAGGGTGTGCCACTTGTGATACGGCGAGTTTGGCTTTTAATTTCGATATAATTTAATTTACTTTTGTTTGGATTTCACATTCACAAGCGATTCCCATCAAACGACATCAAATTATGTTTGATTTCCAGCGAATAATTCTGAAGGGCACATGTACCACCATCATCATCATCATCATCATCATCGTCATAGTCATCATTCAACAGCATTAACGAATGTTTTGCACCACCATTGAACATCCATTGAATTGTGTGGCATATGAACAACGTTTTTATGTTCAAATAATATGACAATTTGTGGGAATTTTCGTTTAGGTAAATAAAAAGAAATCTAACAAAGTTGTTAGAAAACAATATTGAACTTGTCACCAATACCAGGGATGATTTTAACTAGAATTTCATCCCTCCTTTTCTATATGGGGTACTCTGTTTGAGGTAAAGTTCACCATTCAACTGAAAACACTTAAGTGAATGTGCTTCAGAATTTTGAGTGTAAATTTACCTCCAGTTTTTTCCCTTAAAATAATTTCCATTTAGTCATTGTTACTGTTCTGTGCCTTTCTAAATTGCCCATTAGCTTTTTCCCTGTTGAGTTATGGGTGAATTACACCACCTTTTTTGATGTTAGTCATCACTTCTGGTCATCATAATTATAGCCATTAAGGAGTATTTAACATCAATAGAGTTCATATTTGATTTAGTGATTTGTTGAATTTTTTACCTAGGGCTTTGAATTGAATCACGTAACCGGAAATTCAGGAAAATTGTTTATTGATAATTTCGGACATGGGAACTAAATATTGACAATTGAACCATTAAAGTGACGTCTTCATAAAATGTCAATAAAAACGTGGAAAATTATGGGAATTATTTTACTCGAATAATTTTGATATATGTGGAAAATTATTTAGTTCCCACAGACTACTATTTACACACCTTTCATTACACGTCGTCTTAAAATAAAAAAATCACTGAAAATATGTTATCCTAACACAAAAGATTTTGTAACTTACATTTTAGCATAGTTCTTTAGGGATAAAAAACCACTTTGTTGATACAAACCTCAAGTTGAAACAAGTAACTAAAGTAGAAAGTCGGGCGGGGCCGACTATATCATACCCTAAACCACCCTTACTGAATTAGTAATCATAAGCATTTGTGGGGTAACATTGATATTGGTCTGGGAGATAAACCGCAATTGCATATTTAAGAAAATTAAGAGGTACATGTTTATGGGTGCTTTGTCTCAATTTGACTATAGCTCATAGTCAGTGATGCCAGGGTAAATGTTAGGTTTACCATACAAGGACAAAAAAAGTTCCCTACTTTCCCATACATTCCCAAGCAATTTTCCCTACAATATTTTTTGTTAAATTTAAACAAATTTTACAAAACAAAAATGGTTCTAAGTACTTTATTATCTTAAAACATGAAAATGCAATGTGTATAACTTAGAAAAAAAAAGTAAGTAAAGTCTAAAGTCGGGCGGGGCCGACTATATTATACCATTCACCCCTATGTAGGCCAAAATTTGTGTTACCTCTCAACTACTTCACATTTGCTGGAAGCTATATAAAGGAGACAATTTTTTTACTTCTGCAAAATCTCTAGAATTAAAATTTAAATCGGCTAACGCTATCCAGTTAATTGGAGGAAACTTCCTTTGAAAATGGGTCTAAAATGTGTAACAGTCTACCATATTTCCCCAACTCTGGTGTACGTATATATGGTAGCTACATATATATAATCTGAACCGATCTTGACTAAATTTAATTTAAAATTTAATTTAAATGTATAGTTAGAATAATAATTCTGCTATCTATGCGAAATTTCACGTAAATGGGAGTATAACTTTGGCCCAACTGGTCATATGACTGCAGAAGATATATATGGGAGTCATATCTAAATCTGAGCCGATTTCAACCAAATTTGGCACAATTACCGATATTACTAAACGTACTCCTTGTGCGAAATTTGAAGCAAATCACGGCAAAACCCTGGATTTTGAGGCCATATAAGTTCAAATCGGACGAAAGATATATATGGGAGCTATATCTAAATCTGAATCGATTTTGACCATATTTGGCACATACAATAGTCTCATTAAAAGTACCGCGTGTGCAAAATTTGAAGTAAGTCAGGGCAAAACTCTGGCTTTTGAGACCATATAAGTCCAAATCGGGCGAAAGATACATATGTGAGCTATATCTAAATCTGAACCGATTTTAACAAAATTTGACACACTTAACGATACTAATAAACGTACCCCTTGTGCAAAATTTGAAGCAAATCACCGCAAAACTCTGGCTTTTGTGGCCATATAAGTTCAAATCGGACGAAAGATATATATGGGAACTATATCTAGATTTGAACCGATTTCAATCAAATTTACCAAGCATTGGTAGAATGTCAATCCTACCCTCTGTGCAAAATTTCACTAAGATCGGTAGTATACTTTGGCCTCTGTGGTCATATGAGTCTAAATCGGACGAAAGATATATATGAGAGCTATATCTAAATCTGAACCGATTTGGCTGATATTTTGCAAGATTTTCGAGATTCATAAAATATTTGGATGTACGGTATTTCAAGAAAATCGGTTGATAAACACGCTAACTATGACCAAATCGGGGATAAATATATATGGCAGCTATATCTAAATCTGAACCGATTTTTTCCAAAACCAATAGCGATTGTCTCTGTTCCAAGAAACGGCCCTATGCCAAATTTGAAGACGATCGGACTTAAATTACGAGCTGTACTTTGTGCACAAAATTACATATACAGACAGACGGACAGACAGACAGACAGACAGACGGACATCGCTAAATCGACTCAGAATTTAATTCTAAGCCGATCAGTATAGGGTCTATGACCACTATTTCTTGGCGTTACATACAAATGCACAAACTTATTATACCCTGTACCAAAGTAGTGGTGAAGGGTGTACAAATTGTATTACCACACTGTAAAAAATATTGTCGTGAGGTCAAAGATTTCATGTCTTTAAAATACGAATGCAAATTTTGCTTAGCATAGACGACGCATTTCTCTAGTATAAAGTATAAAGTTTTTTTTTCCGATAATCTTTTCAATGAAGTCGTATTGTCCTTATAATTAAGTGATTTGATTTAAAAATGGATATCATAACATGAAAGAAAAAATGTTTGGGCTAAGGTCAACTTGACTTTAATAATTTAGAAAAAATCTTTAAATTTAATGAAATTGTCTTTAAATTTGTTGTCTTTTTTGCATCTTGACTACAAAGCAAAAAATCGTTCAAATATAGGACATGTTTATCAACACTTTATTTTAAAGACTTTTTTTACTTGAAACACAGCATAATTTCTACTAGAAGTCGAGTCTTAATTTGGAAAATAAAGTCGTCGTTAACTTGTTTTTAAAGGACTTTGAAAGCATATGAAGAAAAAAAGCTGAAAAAGCGAAAAATTAAAATTTGCTTCCTAGAAGCAAGTACACAAAACACGATTTTAAAAGAGAATTGTGTCTTAAAAGTATCCTTACTTGTATGCTCCGCTTCTTTGGCTCGGAATCAATACCAAATTTTTTAAAGTAAAGACAAAATCTTTGGAACCGGGTATGTTTTTTTTTTCAGTGCACCACGGTTACCACAGTTGGTAGAATTATACCAAAAATACCAATTTTTTCTTTGTTAAATCTATATAGAAATAAAATTTTGGAAAAGTTTCTATAAACAAATTTTTGTGAGTAATTTTTCTATAGAAATACAATTTTGACAACAAATTCTATAGAAATAAAATTGTAAGCAAAAATTCCATAGCAATACAATTTTGGGAAATTTTTTATAGAAATAATATTTTGAAAAAAAATTCTATAGAAATACAATTTTGACAAAATTTTCCATAGAAATACAATTTTGACAAAATTTTCTACAGGAATAAAGTTTCGACAAAAATTTCTAGAAATATTTGTTTGGTAGATTTGTGATATTTTGTGATAATCTTCAAATTCTGCTAAATTTTTTTTTGCACGAGTGGTAACTGTTGTTACCACACATTGTTAAAGATCAAGCCTTGCCGGCTTCTAATTTCCTCCTCTAGAGCAGTGTTGCCAATTTAGCTTTTTTTCCCGCTAGATTTGGCTTTTTTTGAAGACGTTTAGCGGGGAAAAAATGCATTTAGCTTTTAGCTTTTTTTCTGGCTTTTTTTCATGACCCTTTTAGCTATTTTTGGTTTTTTTTATTTTCGACATGTTTATATTGAAATATGGATAAATCGGCGTTTTTATCTAAGCCTTGCTGCATGTATAAGGGTTTCCACATATTTCAAAGCTCAGTTGAAACATTAATAATGAGTCCAGCCATTATGCGGGCATTTTTGTAGCAAATACACCTTGTTGTAAAGTTTTTTCATTATATACATAAAAGTTATCGTAAACTTTAAATCTACTATTACCATACAAATTTGTTAGATAAACTGTCAGTAAATTATTGGGAATATTATCATTTGACTCGTTTATCCTTTTTATGTTATTATAATATTCTAAAGTCATTACGATATTACTAAACTAAAATAGTAGATGTGAATAGCTTTGTGCACTGAAAAAATATTGTCGTCTCCTTAAAATACGAACGCGAATTTTGGTTATAATAGCATTTGTGAATTTCTTTTATATAAACTGTTTTCCTTGTCCAAAAGACGATAAAGTCGTTTTGTCCTTATAATTAAGTTAAAAATGGGTATGTTTTCATGAAAGAAGGAAGAATTAATGAAATAGTCTTTAAATGTGAGGAGTTTTTGCATCTTAACCACAAACCAAAATAGCGTTCAAAAACAGAAGATGTTTTTCAACGCTTTATTTTAAAAACGTATATATACAATAATTTCTACTTGAAGTCGAGTCTGAATTTGGAAATTTAAGTTGGCGTTAGCACGTTTTTAAAGCACTTTGATAGCTCATGAAGAAAAGGAAAATGGTTTTACTGGGAAATGTAAACTATAGGTATTTTCTACAATTTAAATAAAAGTAATGTATTTCGAATTTTTCACAATTTCAAAACCAAACTAAAATTTTATTTAAAAAAATGACAAATCATTTTTTTACAAATCCAAAGCATGCTTAGATCATTTAATATTTTAAAATAACAAGTAAATAAAATAGAGGTGTTGGGAAGGTAGCTCCCACAAAACGAAGGACTTCCAGTAAAAAATTTGTGATAGTAATCAAAATGTATCGAATATGCAAACAGAGCTAATATGCCTTAGATATTGTTACAGTCTCACAGAAGTGGAATTAAAATGAAAATAATATGCATTGTAAGTGAAATAAAGCCTTTAAGTTTGTTAAATTTCAATCAAAAATGTGACTTTTGATACAAAAAAATTTAGCCTTTTTTCTAGCTATTTTTTTTAGAATTTTTTAGCTTTTTTTAGCTATTTTTTTGGGCAAATCTAGCGGTTTTTGGTGAAACAATTCTGGCAACGCTGCTCTAGAGCCACCAAAATGTAAAAATTATTACAAATTGTGTTGAGTGAAAATGTCCCTACATTGTGGCCCTACGTCCCTACAAGACGCTAAATATTAGAAAAACCCTGCACATGGGGAATTGCCCCTACTTGTAGCAACAGTGGCTGTAGTTGATATTGCACCTACGGAGTTAGTATGCCACTTAATTAGTGTGGGTAATAAATCTAAATTTGTAAAAATCGAGCAATATTCTTATGAAAGAGCTACAAGCACGTATAAATACGATCGGCTAGTACTTCAAAATTTGAAATTTAAGGGTTCTATGGCCAAATTTGGGAATATCGAGCTATACATATATATGGGAGCTATATCTAAATCGGAACCGATTTCGATGATTTTTTGCACATATAGTTAGTGCTATGGAAGATTACATATACCCAACTTTGAGTAAGATCGGTTGATAAATAAAGGTTTTGTGGCCAAAAAATTTCTATAGAATATTTTGTCAAAATCTTATTTCTATGGAAAATTTTGTTTAGATTTTTTTCTGCCGAAAAAATTTTAAAAATTTTATTTCTATAGTCAAAATTCTAAAGAGAATTTGGTTAAAATTTTAAAATATTTATTCTGTATATAATTTTTGTTAAAATTGTATTTCTATAGAAAATGTTGTCAATTTTATTTTATTTCTATAGTAAATTTTGAAACCTTTTTTTTGAAGAATTTGGTCAAATTTTCATTTTAAAAAAAAATTTTAGTATCTCTTAGTTATTTCATTTTCATTTCATTTCATATAGAAGAATATTGCGAAGAAGAATTTGCGAAATTTAACAAAACATCAAGAATTCCACCAATTTGCCAACAGTAAAAAATCTAAAATTTTTGGTGGAATTTTACCAACTGTAGCAACCATAACATCCCAGCAAAAAAGCGTCGCCAAAAAAGTACTGAAAATGTTCTTTTTGGATCCGGAAGTGGTGCAAAATTGACGCAGAAGCGATGAATTTAACATAGGCTTGTCATAGGACGGAAGTCCTCCATTTCAACAGCCGTTGCACTGAATTTGCAGCACTTCTTTAGGTGTGATCCGAATTCAATGTTTTGGATGTAAATTAAAAAATTCTGTGATATTTTGTCAAATAAATAATTTTTATAATTTTTTTATAATTTTTAATGGATTCTAACGCTTGGCGGAAACGTTTGACCTCAAATATTTTCAAAAATTCACAATTTTTTCAGATAGGGTTAAACATTTTTTTCGACAAAATTTAAATGATTTGTACCATTTTAGGAATTTTTATTCTGTTTTTAACCTATTTGAAACAAAAAAAGTTAAAATTATCCATTAAAGGTATGAAAAAACCATGTTATAAAAAATTGAATTTAAAGAACTTCCTGGGTAGTTAAAATAAAGAACATCATTGGGAGTGCATCTTCTGGAAGTGATTTTAAAGTTGTGCCTTTGGAAGAACTTCCAAATTTTTTGCTGGGATAGTACTTAAATCAAAAGACTTAAGACATAAACTTCTTATTCTGTATGTATATGAGAGACTTTAATTCATATATGCAGACTTTCATTCAAAGAACTTCAACTTGATTTAATAAATAAAATAAATGATTCATTTATTGTACTCGCATAACAAATAATCTCCTATATTTATCTATAAGCAACAATGTATGCCCCCAAGACATTCATTTTTTTTGTAATTCACATAAAAACTTACAGTTGAACCGACGCAATGTGGCATACACGTAAAAACATTTTATTTTTGTAAACCAAGTCACTACCAGTAGATCTCCCCACCCAGTCACAGTCTAACATAATTTATGTTAAACTATTAAAAGCTGTTATAATTGGCAACATTAAATGATTTAGAAGCAATAAAGCAATAGCCATATTAGTTAATATTTTAAACGCATTTTACCACCGAAAATTCAGTCAGGTTATTCATGAACGTTGAAAATTTCAAAAGCACAAATCAAATTCAGAGAGCGTATAGCTATAAAGAAAATTTGGAAATCTTTAAAAATAACTACAGACTAGGCGACTTTAAAATTCCCTACATCTAGTGATTTATAATAAAAACGAAATTTGATAATGAAAAATTGTTTATATATAGAGTTATATATAGAGTTTTTTTTTCTGAGGAAAGAAATATTTGACAATCAAAGTTTGCTTTGGCATTAAGAATCGTTGAATCCTATACTTATATTTATTTGCTTTTAACGAAAATCTTCTATAAGACAGGGGATCTTCTCTCCGATGGAAAATATTTTTTCTTTAGGTGTAGTCTCCATGGCCAATCAAAGACCCTTGTGGTCAAATCTGAGGATCGGTTTATATGGGTGCTATATATAATTACCCGAGTAAGAACTGAGAGATCTAATTTGATACGATTAGATATGAGTAGATCCGAAAAATGGTAAGATCTAATCATATCTAATTTCTTTGGAATTAGATCTGATCAGATCCCAATATTGGCCTAGTCTTAGTCTTAGATATAATTATATCTATCCTTATATATAGTTGGATCTGATGTTAGATCTCGTCATATATGGAATTACATATAATTATATCTAATTCTGTCTCATCATATCTGGGTAAATCTGCTTAGATCTATAGCGGCCAATTTTGAGTTCTAATCATATCTAATTAGATCCACCAATTTTTACACGGGTAATGACCGATATGAACCAACTTACCCATGAATGTCAGAGAACATATAATAACGCTACGTATTTTAACCAGATCGGACGAAATTTTCTCCTCCAAGAAGATCCCTAAATCGGTTTATATGGGGCTATATATAATTATAGACCGATATAGATCACTTTTTGCGTGAATGTACTAACTCCGCGTACCAATATTCAACCGAATCGGCTCGACAAGCCAAATTAGGAGGTCGGTTTTTCGGGGGATATACGAAATCGAGCAAAACATATATATGTCTGAGCTGTATCTAGATCTAATTCGATTTGATCCAAATTCAATAGCGTTAGTCCTTTTACAAAAAAAAAGTATATACGCCAGGCCGAAGCTTATGTACCCTCCACCATGGATTGCGTAGAAACTTCTACTGGAGACTGTCATCCACAATCGAATTACTTGGGTTGCGGTAACACTTGCCCATGGCAAGGTATCTTAAAACTTCCTAACACCGTAATATATACCACATAGTCCATACGTGGTATATATTAAACTAAAAAAGGCCGATTAAATACGTATATAATTAAGTTTAAAGTTTCTATAGAAATAAAATTTTGACAACATTTTCTATAGAAGTTAAATTTGGAAAAAATGTTCTATAGAAATAAAATTTGGAAAAAATTTTCTACAGACATAAAATTTGGAAAAAATTTTCTATTGAAATAAAATTTTGACAAAATTTTCTATTGAAATAAAATTTTGACAAAATTTTCTATAGAAATAAAATTTTGACAAAATTTTCTGTAGAAATAACATTTTGACAATGTTTTCTATAAAAATAAAATTTTGGTAGATTATTTTTGGCTCGAGTGGCAACCATGATTATGAACCGATATGGACCAATTTTTGTGTGATTGGGGATCGGCTATATATAACTATAGACCGATATGGATCAATTTTGGCATGGTTATTAGCGGCCTTATACTAACACCACGTTGCAAATTTCAACCGGATCGGATGAATTTTGCTCCTCCAAGAGGCTCCGGAGATCAAATCTGGGGAACGGTTTATATGGGGGCTATATATAATTATGGACCGATATGAACCAATTCTTGCATGGTTGTTAGAGACCATATACTAACACCACGTACCAAATTTCAACCGGATTGGATGAATTTTGCTCCTCTAAGAGGATGCGGAGGTCAAATATGGGGATCGGCTTATATGGGGGCTATATATAATTATGGACCGATGTGGACCAATTTTTGCATGGTTGTTAGAGACCATATACTTACACCCTGTACCAAATTTCAACCGGATTGGATGAATTTTGCTCCTCTAAGAGGATGCGGAGGTCAAATATGGGGATCGGCTTATATGGGAGCTATACGTAAAAGTGGACCGATATGGACCAGTTTTTGCATATGCTAACACCATGTACCAAATTTCAGCCGGATTGGATGAAATTTGCTTCTCTTAGAGCAATCGCAAGCCAAATTTGGGGGTCCGTTTATATGGGGGCTATACGTAAAAGTGGACCGATATGGCCCATTTGCAATACCATCCGACCTACATCAATAACAACTACTTGTTTCAAGTCGATAGCTTGTTTCGTTCGGAAGTTAGCGTGATTTCAACAGACGGACGGACGGACATGCTCAGATCGACTCAGAATTTCACCACGACCCAGAATATATATACTTTATGAGGTCTTAGATCAATATTTCGATGTTTTAAAAACGGAATGACAAAGTTAATATACCCCCATCCTATGGTGGAGGGTATAAAAAAAAGCACTCATATTATACCTAATTTCATCAACATCGCTTAATAACCCAGCAAAACAAATTGGAAGTTCTTGTAAAGGCACAATTTTAAAAGCACTTCCAAACAGGTTCTCCCAAAGATGTTCTTTATTTGAACTGCACAGGAAGTTCGTTTGAGTCAATTTTTTATAACTCGCTTTTTTCATAGTTTAGATAGGAAATGTAGAATTTATTGTTTTAAATAGGTTAAAACAGATTAAGAATTAATAAAATGATACACATTATTTAAATTTTGACTTAAAAAAAGCTAAATCCACTCTAGAAAACTTGCGATTTTTTGAAAATATTTGAGGTCAAACGTTCCAGACAAGCGTTAAGTGCAATTAAAAATCATAAACAAATTTAAATTTATTTGTTTGTCAAAATATCACATAATTTCTTAATTCAAATCCAAAAAACTGAATTCGCATTACACCTTAAGAAGTTATGCAAATTCAGTGCAACGGTTGTTGAAATGGTGGGCAACCGTCTTATGACAAACCTATGTTAAATTTATCGCTTCTGCGCCAATTTTGCACCACTTCCGGGTCCAAAAAAACGTTTTCACTACTTTTTTGGCGACGCTTTTTATAGAATTTTCTAAAATTATTATTTTATAATTTTTCCTCCTGGTGAGTCACTGTTTTTTCAGTGTACACTGCCGCAAATCATTGAGAGACTGAAAGAAAAAGGAGCCCAGCATCTTGTTTCTTCTAAAGGATAATACTAGCTTCTGCTTCCTTATTCACTAACCTAACAATCATCTTATCTCCATTTTATTGAGAACCACTCTCTGAAAATTTGATATTCAGAAGATAAACTCACTTTATATAATAATGGAAATTTTCTTTGCCTACTTTGAGGCGGTAATCGTGTCCACTGAAAACATTATGATAAACAGGGAAAATTGCTTGCAAATATTATATTCGACTCCCAAAGTAGATTATTTCCTAAGACACAAATAATGTCTGCAATCTTAACAGTATGACACAGTATGATAAAAAAGGTGGCGCAAGAATGTAGAACGTATGGCTTTTAGTGGCGCTAAAGTGGCACAAGCACAGAAAAAAATTTCACGAACATTTTTCCAATTAAAATCTTAATTGAGTTTTAAAAAATGTTCAATTAAAAATTTAATTGAATCAACAAATTTTTTAATTGAAATAAAAATCAATCACACAAATTAATAGTATCAATTAATTTTTTAATTGGATCAATTAATTTTTTAATTGACTGCCAATTAATTTTTTAATTGATACTATCATTTCTGTGATTGAAGACATTTCAATTAAAAAATTAATTGGATCAATTAATTTCATGATTGAATCAGAAAAAAATTTTTTTGTGTGAGGGTAACACTCTCTGTGTGTAGCACATTCTGGCTGTTGTCGAAATCTGAGTCAGATCGACTCGTATGTTGTGTTTACCGGTTGCATAAGGGGGATATTCTGGGGTGCTCTTCTCCGGGAAAGTCAAATTTAAAAGAGTCGACTTTTACCATTTTTTTATTCCGATGACAAATCTAGTCCTATAGCAGAGATTTTAAAAATTTGTCGGTTGGGGCGATTTCAATTTTTGTGCATCACAAGACAAACTATTTTTAGTGTTTACCCATTGGTAACAAATCTCTAGCCATTTGTAACACATCCCTCCGTTTTATGGTAGCGACTATGAGTAAACGCTAAACAGGATCACAACAACGCTAAAAATAACGCGTAAACCAAATCACAAAACGATTTATGGGTTGTTTTTTAGCACTGAGTGGTCGTTTCAGTTGGTCCATCGATCGTTCGGTCGGTTTGGTCGGTACTCATATCACGTAATGGTATTTTATAAAAACGTTTTCAAATGATTTTCATTTTTCTCTAAATCATTTGAACTGGACACCACTGAATTGTATTGAATTGAGTTTGTGCGTATGCTCCTGTCTGTCTATGACTCCATTCGAAACCATGGTGATGTGTCATTTTGGGATATTTTATTTCTTCCTTCTTCGTTACACATTTCAATAGACTTCGCTTGAGATTTGGCCAAATGCGATAAGAAAAAGTGCTAAAATGTGTTCAAATTTGAAAGATTGGAAAACATCTGATTATGATATGTGTAAATTTATTAGGCTCAAATGTTGATACATAACAATTGCAGATAGTTAATTGATATATTTGCGATTTTTTTTTCGTTTCTCATTTTGGTTTAAAAGACAAATATAGTAAATGTTTTATATCGATAGGTTTGTCACAATATATCATGCAAATTAATTGATATCAAAAGCATGACACTGTGTATGCGCAATGACAAATCTCTCAATAGACACAAATTTACAATGAGGGTGGATTGTAGAAACCTTCAGCATTAAAGCCATACAGGAAATTTCCCGAATTTTGGTAAAGTAGCTTAGTTTTCCAGATTATGGAAGAAGATTGACGTACAAAATAACATTCTTGTACAAACAAAAAGTAAACAATTTTGGATCCAAAGAATTTAATTATCATTTAATTGCCAGAACAGATACAACTCATATTGAACAAGTATATACGGCCGTAAGTTCGGCCAGGCCGAAGCTTATGTACCCTCCATCATGGATTGCGTAGAAACTTCTTCTAAACACTGCCATCCACAATCGAATTACTTAAGTTGCGGTAACGCGTGCAAGGTATCTTAAAACCTCCTAACACCATCTTCTAAATTGTATGTAAGTCCATATGTGGTATATATTAAATCAAAAAAATCGATCCAATACGTATATAATTCAGTTTGACAAAGTAGACATAAAATTTTGACAAAATTTTCTACAGAAATAAAATTTTAACAAAATTTTCTATAGAAATAAAAATTTTGACAAAATTTTCTATAGAAAGAAAATTTTGACAAAAATTTCTACAGAAATAAAATTTTAACAAAATTTTCTATAGAAATAGACTTTTGACAAAATATTCTATAGAAATAAAATCTTGGTAGATTATTTTTGGTTCGAGTGGCAACCATGATTATGAACCGAATAAAATTTGAACAAAATTTTCTATAGAAATAAAATTTTGACAATGATGAAAATTTTATTATGAACCGAATAAAATTTTAACAAAATTTTCTCTAGAAATAAAATTTTGACAAAATTTTCTATAGAAATAAAATTTTGACAAAATTTTCTATAGAAATAAAATTTTGACAAAATTTTCTATATAATAAAATTTTGGTAGATTATTTTTGGCTCTAGTGGCAACCATGATTATGAACCGATATGGACCAATTTTTGTGTGATTGGACCAATTGTTGTATGGTTGTTAGCGACCATATACAAACACCACGTTCCTAATTTGAACCGGATCGGATGAATTTTGCCTCCTCGAAGAGGCTCCGGAGGTCAAATCTGGAGGACCGATATGGACCAATTCTGGCACGGTTGTTAAAGATCATATACTAACACCATGTTCAAAATTACAACCGGATTGGATGAAATTTGCTTCTCTTGAGACTTCGCAAGCCAAATCTGGGGATCGGCTTATATGGGCGCTATATATAATTATGAACCGATGTGGACCAATTTTTGCATGGTTATTAGAGACCATATAACAATATCATGTACCAAATTTGTGGACCAATTTTTGCATGGTTGTTAGAGACCATATACCAACATCATGTACCAAATTTCAGCCGGATCAGATGCAATTTGCTTCTCTTTGAGGCTTCGCAAGACAAATCTGGAGATCGGTTTATATGGGGTCTATATATAAGTATGGACCGATGTGGACCAATTTTTGCATGGTTGTTAGAGACCATATACCAACATCATGTACCAAATTTCAGCCGGATCGGATGAAATTTTCTTCTCCTTGAGGCTCCGCAAGCCAAATCTGGTGATCGGTTTATATGGGGGCTGTATATAATTATGGACCGATGTGGACCAATTTTTGCATGGTTATTAGAAACCATATACCAACACCATGTACCAAATTTCAGCTGGATCGGATGAAATATGCTTCTCTTAGATACTGCACAAGCCAAATCTGGGGATCGGTTTATATGGGGGCTATATATAATTATGGACCGATGTAAACCAATTTTTGCATGATTGTTAGAGACCATCTACCAACACCACGTACCAAATTTCAGCCGGATCGGATGAAAGATGCTTCTCTTAGAGGCTCCACAAGCCAAATCTGGGGATCGGTTTATATGGGGGCAATATATAATTATGGACCGATGTGGACCAATTTTTGCATGGTTATTAGAGACCATATACCAACACCATATACCAAATTTCAGCCCGATCGGATGAAATATGCTTCTGTTAGAGGCTCCACAAGCCAAATCTGAGGGTCCCTTTATATGGGGGCTATACGTAAAAGTGGACCGATATGACCCATTTTCAATACCGTCCGACCTACATCGATAACAAATTTGTGTACCAAGTTTCAAGTCGATAGCTTGTTTCGTTCGGAAGTTAGCGTGATTTCAACAGACGGACGGACGGACGGACATGCTTAGATCGACTCAGAATTTCACCACGACCCAGAATATATATACTTTATGGGGTCTTAGAGCAATACTTCGATGTGTTACAAACGGAATGACAAAGTTAATATACCCCCATCCTATGATGGAGGGTATAAAAATGAGTTTGGACCAATACCATTGAAATTGCAAGAAGTTCAGGAGAACACAGATGCTCAAAATGACAGACTGGAAAAAGTCAAGGCGCCACTTGGCTTGCACGATAGTGACCAGATACCGAATTTAATTTTCTTAAAAAGGATATTTTTTGCTTCATTTCTATTGCACAATGGCCACCTAAATCTCTGGATTTCAATTCGTTGGGTTTTTGTGGCTGAGGTATTTTAGAGAGTACAAAACTACCAAAGTGTCGATTATCTCAAAACGGCGATTCCCCGAAAATGGGTCAAATAATACACTTTCGTACAACGTGTAATGGCTTTGTTGGTCCAATAATGATTGAAGAATAAACCAACAATAACAAACAAAACGAATGAAGATATAGGAAGCACGCTCAAAAACAAACCCAGCCAACTACATTCACAGAAAAAACTGAAGCAAAATAAAAATCAATTATTGGCATAATTGAATGAAAAAATTATATCAAATAAGATTTTTATTAAGTCAAACATGAAAATAATTGGTTGAATGAAAAACTGGCAAAAATATCAAAATTCACTGGTAATTGAATTCACAACACATCAATTACTATGTTCAATTGGACCAAGTATAAAAGTTATTGATTTAAGTATAATGCGTAATTGCCTGATAAAACTGTTTATGACGTTGCTACGTAACGAAAAATAAATTAATACAAACAATAAAATGTCATTTATTGTTATTACTAAGAATCTTCTTAAGAAAATGGTCGAATTTACCCGCAAATAAACCGTGGTATCGGTACCGCGATTCGAAATGTTAACATTTACAACATTTTTGGCGCACCATATTGTATTTTTATCGCAGGTAAGTACCTTTATCTAAATACCAGTTTTTTTGGTCAAGCGCGTTTTTTGGAAACTACACTGAAAAAATTCTCTTCGTAAAAATGAACATTTTCATTGTGAGTCTAACCTGTGACGTGTTGGTAGAATTCTTTCTCTCTCAAGCACATTCAAGAAATACTCATGTAAAGGGTGATTCTTTTGAGGTTAGGATTTTCATGCATTAGTATTTGACAGATCACGTGGGATTTCAGACATGGTGTCAAAGAGAAAGATGCTCAGTATGCTTTGACATTTCATCATGAATAGACTTACTAACGAGCCACAACGTCGAATTTTCAGTGAATGGGCCCTAGAAAAGTTGGCAGAAAATCCGCTTTTTTATCGACAAATTTTGTTCAGCGATGAGGCTCATTTCTGGTTGAATGGCTACGTAAATAAGCAAAATTGCCGCATTTGGAGTGAAGAGCAACCAGAAGCCGTTCAAGAACTGCCCACGCATCCCGAAAAATGCACTGTTTGGTGTGGTTTGTACGCTGGTGGAATCATTGGACCGTATTTTTTCAAAGATGCTGTTGGACGCAACGTTACGGTGAATGGCGATCGCTATCGTTCGATGCTAACAAACTTTTTGTTGCCAAAAATGGAAGAACTGAACTTGGTTGACATGTGGTTTCAACAAGATGGCGCTACATGCCACACAGCTCGCGATTCTATGGCCATTTTGAGGGAAAACTTCGGAGAACATTTCATCTCAAGAAATGGACCGGTAAGTTGGCCACCAAGATCATGCGATTTGACGCCTTTAGACTATTTTTTGTGGGGCTACGTCAAGTCTAAAGTCTACAGAAATAAGCCAGCAACTATTCCAGCTTTGGAAGACAACATTTCCGAAGAAATTCGGGCTATTCCGGCCGAAATGCTCGAAAAAGTTGCCCAAAATTGGACTTTCCGAATGGACCACCTAAGACGCAGCCGCGGTCAACATTTAAATGAAATTATCTTCAAAAAGTAAATGTCATGGACCAATCTAACGTTTCAAATAAAGAACCGATGAGATTTTGCAAATTTTATGCGTTTTTTAAAAAAAAAGTTATCAAGCTCTTAACAAATCACCCTTTACGTTCACGCAAACAGAATTTTTAAAGACGATTAACGGTTCACAACAATTTTTAGACTCACGAGAATTCTCGTGACTTCGACTATTAGTCGGGATCACGACGAAAATATCACAGCACAAACTTTTTACTATGGAAAGTTAATTTAATATATTTAGTACATATTTCTACGTTCGTAAAATTTTTAAAATTCGCTGAAAACTTTAATAAAATATGTAAATGATTTCTTTCGTTGTATAAACTTACACACATCCTGAATTGGGTCGTTTAAAAACTTGCGAATAAGCTTTGGAATATATATACAATTACATTTTTTCTATTTTGTTTTTGCAATTAGTTCGTGTACACGTCAAATTGCCCTATTAATGGATATAAGCCGACTGTCAAAAATATGTGGCGGAAAATGTGTTTATGTAGAGGAAAATGTGTTTACTTCGAAAACGGGGACTTCGAGGATTTCTTCCCAGCAACAGAAGGCAAAATCATGTAAAACATTGAAATATTTTCGAAACTTTGAAATTAATATATGTTTGTATTACAGAAGAGCAGGATGCCTAAACAAATCGCATATAAATGAGGAAGATTTGGAAAATTCCAGCAGGTGGCACAGATAATTCAAAAACTTTGAGAGTTAGCCTGTTAAATATGTCGTTTATAATGAATATTCTGTATTTTTCTACCAAACATGTAAAGGGTGATTCTTTTGAGGTTAGGATTTTCATGCATTAGTATTTGACAGATCACGTGGTATTTCAGACATGGTGTCAAAGAGAAAGATGCTCAGTATGCTTTGACATTTCATCATGAATAGACTTACTAACGAGCAACGCTTGCAAATCATTGAATTTTATTACCAAAATCAGTGTTCGGTTCGAAATGTGTTTCGCGCTTTACGTCCGATTTATGGTCTACATAATCGACCAAGTGAGCAAACAATTAATGCGATTGTGACCAAGTTTCGCACTCAGTTTACTTTATTGGACATTAAACCAACCACACGAATGCGTACAGTGCGTACAGAAGAGAATATTGCGTCTGTTTCTGAGAGTGTTGCTGAAGACCGTGAAATGTCGATTCGTCGCCGTTCGCAGCAATTGGGTTTGTGTTATTCGACCACATGGAAGATTTTACGCAAAGATCTTGGTGTAAAACCGTATAAAATACAGCTCGTGCAAGAACTGAAGCCGAACGATCTGCCACAACGTCGAATTTTCAGTGAATGGGCCCTAGAAAAGTTGGCAGAAAATCCGCTTTTTTATCGACAAATTTTGTTCAGCGATGAGGCTCATTTCTGGTTGAATGGCTACGTAAATAAGCAAAATTGCCGCATTTGGAGTGAAGAGCAACCAGAAGCCGTTCAAGAACTGCCCATGCATCCCGAAAAATGCACTGTTTGGTGTGGTTTGTACGCTGGTGGAATCATTGGACCGTATTTTTTCAAAGATGCTGTTGGACGCAACGTTACGGTGAATGGCGATCGCTATCGTTCGATGCTAACAAACTTTTTGTTGCCAAAAATGGAAGAACTGAACTTGGTTGACATGTGGTTTCAACAAGATGGCGCTACATGCCACACAGCTCGCGATTCTATGGCCATTTTGAGGGAAAACTTCGGAGAACAATTCATCTCAAGAAATGGACCGGTAAGTTGGCCACCAAGATCATGCGATTTGACGCCTTTAGACTATTTTTTGTGGGGCTACGTCAAGTCTAAAGTCTACAGAAATAAGCCAGCAACTATTCCAGCTTTGGAAGACAACATTTCCGAAGAAATTCGGGCTATTCCGGCCGAAATGCTCGAAAAAGTTGCCCAAAATTGGACTTTCCGAATGGACCACCTAAGACGCAGCCGCGGTCAACATTTAAATGAAATTATCTTCAAAAAGTAAATGTCATGGACCAATCTAACGTTTCAAATAAAGAACCGATGAGATTTTGCAAATTTTATGCGTTTTTTTTTTAAAAAAAGTTATCAAGCTCTTAACAAATCACCCTTTACTTCGCTGTATTTTCAATTATACATATTTTCAGAATTTCTTTTTTATAATAAAATGCATAAAATTTTTTTCAGAGTGTATTTGTATAATTTTCTTAAATTAATATAGATTATATAGTACAAAGATTGTATTGATTAACATCGTAATAAACACAATTACGATAGTAATTGTATAGGTTACAAAATTCTATAAACATTGTACTCAGTTCAATTACGACTGTAATTGAAAACACTATATACTTCAAATACTAATGTATTTGGATTGAGTACTATGTCATTTGAATATTTTGACAAATTCCAATTACATTTATACTCAACGCAAATATTACTTCATTTGAAAATAGTTTTATGACAACCTTACAATTTGGGTAATTGGATTTACAATTTTCGTCATAAGCTGAAAATCAAATACAAAAATAATTGAATTCACAATTTTTGTATTTGATTCAATTATTCACTTTTTTCTGTGTTCAAATCGATGATTTGAGTTTGGCAAAGGAAAAGAGATATGCTTGCAAATTTGTTTAGGAAGTAGCCGACTACCAAACCTTTTTTCGGAAAGTTCAAGTGTAGTTCACTTTGGGTTGAGTGAATTATCCGAACTTATTCTGATAATTGGTTAATAGTTTCGCTGCAAGTAGAGGGTGCTGATGAGGAATGTGGTAATTTCGAAACGTGCGTCCATCCAACCATCTTGCAGCCTATAGGGCTTTGCCCAAATAAATTTGACAAGCTTACTTTTCCTCTGTTGGTTAAGCTACACTTGTAGTTTAGTCAATGCATGGTTATAAGCTGAAATCAAAAACAACAATAATGATTGAATAATAAACCAACAATAACAAACAAAACGAATTTGGACAAATGCTAAAATTTTATGTTATTTCCGACATTTTTGCCTTTGGCAATTGGAAATTAAAACGCCCGAAAGTTCGGCCAGGCCTTTGGATTTGGGTATAAAGTTCTGCTAAAGACTGCCACTTACAACCGAATTACTTGGTGATTAGGTAACAGATACCAAGGGCTAGGTATCTGTTACCTAATCAGACCTTCTAAAGTGTATGTTGGTCTTGTAGAGGGCATGTTAGTCCATATGGAGTGCATGTTAAATAAAAAAGGCATAATATATACCTATATAAGTTCTTGATAATTTTATATGGAGGAGTCTACAAATATTTATGAACCGATATGAACGAATTTTCGCATTGTAATTAAAAGCTGAATTTCAAATGGATGAGATAAAACTTGTTCCTTGATGAGGATTCCGAAGTTGTTTCTTGGGGGGCATAAAGATTTACTAAATTCGTAATTCCCACAACTAAGTTCATCATTTCTTTAAATTTGTAAATTTTACTAGAAATGCGTTCATCATGAACTTCGTATGTCACTAAAGACATTTTTGCAATTTTGAACTTCAATTTTTTTTCCTTCAAACTACAAAATTTTTTTTTAACAAGTGAATAAATTTAATTATGTCTAATAAATTTTTTTGCATTTGTCGAAAAATATTTGCTTATTTTTGAGATATCGTTGTGATGCCAACGTTTGTAATACTGTTTAGTTAAAAATTTTTAAAAATATTAAACATTTTCTAAAAGTAATCGAAAGATTTCGTTCCTGGTGGGTTCACTGTGTTTTCAGTGTATAATTGTGAATCGACCAATATAATTGTGGATGGACCAATTTTTTCACGATTGTTAGAGGACGTATACAAACATCACGTACGAAATTTTAACCGTTTCGGATGTAATTTTCTCTTCCAATAGGCTTCGTAGGGGGCTATATATAATTATGGACCGATATAGATCCATTTTTGCACGGTTGTTAGAGGACATATACTTACATTACATACAGAATTTAAAACAAATCGGATGAAATTTTCTTCTCCAAGAGATTTCAGAGGACAAATCTGGGGATCGGTTTATATGGGGGATATATATAATTATAGACTGCTATGGACCAATTGTTGCATAATTGTTAGAGAACATATACCAATATCACGTACCAAAACTTATTTTGGATGTAATTTTCTCTTCCAAGAGGCTCCGTAAAGCAAATCTGGGATTGGTTTATGTGAGGGTTATAAGTTAGGTTAAAGCGGCAGCCCGATTTATGTCAGACTCACTTAGGCTATACTGTCCATTGTAACACCACATTAACTAAAATTACCTATTACTTACAGGCAGTTCTAGTTTTACCGTTGAACCCACCCGATATTTTCCTTCTGTTGAACCAACCTGATTGTTCCAAAAACATTAGCAGACTGCTTAAACTAATATTTTCCAGGTACGCCAGTAATCTAAAACAAAATGCTGGACACTCACACAAGAAGTGTTTTATTCCCAGCAAAAAATTGTGGAATTTGTTCTAAAGGCACAAATTTAAAAGCACTTCCAAGAACCTCCTCCCAAGGATGTTTTTTTTTATTTTAACTACACATGAAGTTCTTTTAATTCAATTTTGTTATAAAACTCGCTTTTTTATACCTTTCATGGGTAATTGTAACTTTTCTTATTTCAAATAAGTTAAAAATAATGTAAGAATTAATAAAATGGTACAAATTATTAAAATTGCAATTATCCCATTGGACATTCGCCATAATAGCTTACACGGAGCCAGAAGCATACCAAGGGATTCTAGTTCCCCTGGATTATGTAAGGTATTTCCCGGCCGTGCTAACTCATCCGCTTCGCAGTTCTCCGGCATGTCCCTGTGGTCAGCCACCCATATTTACTAGGTGAATATTATACTGCTCCGCGATCTCGTTGAGAGATTTGCTGCAGTCGATGGCCGTTTTTGAGTTAAGGAACACAGAGTCCTAGGATTTTATTGCAGGTACTCAGACAGTGAGTAACAGTTTGGCTGATAAGTGCCCGGTCTAACAAAGAAAAACACATTTTTTTTGTCAAAATTCGTTTTTATTATTCAACATAGTTACCTTCAAGAGCGATACAACGATTATAACGACTTTCCAAATTTTTTATACCATTTTGGAAGTACTCCTTCGGTTTTGCCTCAAAATAGGCCTCAGTTTCGGCGATCACTTCTTCATTGCAGCCAAATGTTTTCCATGCGAGCATCCTTTTGAGGTCTGAGAACAAGAAAAAGTCGCTGGGAGCCAGATCTGGAGAATACGGTGGGTGGGGAAGCAATTTGAAGCCCAATTCATGAATTTTTGCCATCATCAATGACTTGTTGCACGGTGCGTTGTCTTGGTGGAACAACACTTTTTTCTTCTTCATATGAGGTCATTTTGCCGTTTGATTTCGACCTTCAAACGCTCCAATAACGCCATATAATAGTAACTGTTGATGGTTTTTCCCTTCCCAAGATAATCGATAAAAATTATTCCATGCGCATCCCAAAAAACATAGGCCATTACTTTGCCGGCGGGCTTTTGAGTCTTTCCACGCTTCGGAGACGGTTCACCGGTCGCTGTTCACTCGGCCGACTGTCGATTGGACTCAGGAGTGTAGTGATGGAGCCATGTTTCATCCATTGTCACATATCGACGGAAAAACTCGGGTGTATTACGAGTTAACAGCTGCAAACACCGCTCATAATCATCATCACTTTCTTGTTTTTGGTCAAATGTGAGCTCGCGCGGCACCCATTTTGCACAGAGCTTCCGCATATCCAAATATTGATAAATGATATGACCAACACGTTCCTTTGATATCTTTAAGGCCTCCGCTATCAAAATCATTTTGTGGATTTTTTTTTTATGTTTTCGTCGGTAACCACCTCTTTCGGACGTCCATTGCGTTCACCGTCCTCCGTGCTCATTTCACCAAGCTTGAATTTTGCATACCAATCAATTATTGTTGATTTCCCTGGGGAAGAGTCCGGAAACACATTATCATGCCAAGTTTTTGCTTCCACCGTATTTTTTCCCTTCAGAAAACAGTATTTTATCAAAACACGAAATTCCTTTTCTTCCATTTTTTTCACAATAACAAAAGTTGCTTCACAAAAGACGCTCTATCTCACAAACTAATTGACTTACAGACGTCAAATTTTGACACGAATCATTTGAAGGTTGGTACTATATAAAAATAATACTTAAACATTTAATACTAGCGACGCCATCTATGTGTCAGACCGGGGACTTATCAGCCAACTTGTTATATATTAATGCCAACATTTTTTGGAGAATTAATTCTTTGCCAATTTGTAGCATCTTTTGTTGCTAATATTTTAGTCTGAAAAATACTACAGTGATTATCCAAATCGTTTCTCTATTTTAAGTTCCAGGTCTTTAGAATATACTCTGAAACCCATTCAATTTGAAGCCATCGGTGTAGAAATCTATATAACGTCTATTCCCAGTGGTTTGTGTGCTCTATGCCGCACTGTTGGGAATTCGAGTTTCAAACTGTTAGTCGAAAAGCGGTTTCGCCAGAAAGTAGTCCACTACGTTTAGCACATCAGGCATTACTTTGAGGCCCAAACTGTGACCGTACATTTTTTCCGACCACTGCGATTGCTTACACAACCGTACAGCCGTTGTTGCTGCTGATTGTATGACTAAAGGTAATAGATGCAGCATGACATTAAGGGAATTTGCTCTTGTCTTATTGAAAGCACCTGAGATACACAAGCACGCCATTCGCTGAACTTTATCTAAACTTGTCGGCTTCTGAAGTGCCGGTCACCAGACCACAACACCATATAGCATTATATAAAGGGTGATACGGTCAAAATTTGGTCAATGTAAACTTGACGTATTTCTTTCAATTTTGCATTAAAAAAAACCTGAACACCCCTCATTTTGAAGGTGTGTGTGTGTAGAATGTTGCTCCTATTTTGATTTTGGAATTCACTCTTCAGTTGTCAAAATGCCGTCCAAGCAAGAAGAGCAGCGCATCAAAATTTTGCTCGCGCATCGCGAAAATCCGAGCTACTCGCACGCAAAGCTGGCAAAATCACTAAAAGTTGCCAAATCAACCGTTACAAATGTTATTAAAGTGTTTGGGGAACATTTGTCGACAGCCAGGAAGTCTGGATCGGGGGGAAATCGAAAACCGGAAGCCGCTGAGACGACAAAGAGAGTTACCGGTAGTTTCAAGCGAAATCCTAACCTCTCTCCCTCCGAGATGCCGCAAATAAGCTGGGTGTATCGTCTACAACCGTGCATCGAGCCGGACTATCGACTTACAAGAAGGTAGTGACTCCAAATCGCGATGATAAACAAAATACGACGGCCAAAGCGCGATCCCGGAGGCTGTACACGACGATGCTGACGAAGTTTGACTGCGTGGTAATGGACGACGAAACCTACGTCAAAGCCGACTACAAGCAGCTTCAGGGACAGGAGTTTTATACGGCAAAAGGAAGGGGAAAGGTAGCAGATATTTTCAAGCACATAAAACTGTCAAAGTTCGCAAAGAAATATCTGGTTTGACAAGCCATCTGTACCTGTGGCTTGAAAATAGCTTTCGGGGTCTGTCAACCAAGAAATTTACGTGAAAGAGTGTTTGAATAAACGTCTGCTGCCTTTCCTGAAGAAACACGGTTGTTCCGTACTGTTTTGGCCGGATTTGGCATCTTGCCATTACGGCAAAAAGGCCATGGAGTGGTACGCCGCCAACAACGTGCAGGTGGTTCCCAAGGACAAGAACCCTCCCAACACGCCAGAGCTCCGCCCAATTGAGAAATACTGGGCTATTGTCAAGCGGAACCTAAAGAAGACCAAAAAAACTGCTAAGGACGAGCAGCAGTTCAAGGCAAACTGGCTTTCTGCGGCGAAGAAGGTGGACAAGGTGGCTGTACAAAATCTGATGGCAAGTGTTAAGCGTGAGGCCCGGCAGTTCGGATTTGGAAAAGCGAAAGCCTAACTGAATATTTTTCCTGAATTTTATACTAATTGCACTTGAAAAAGAAATTTAATTTGATTTTTTAAATAAACGATTTCACCGATTTACACGCGTTTTCCCTTGACCAAATTTTGACCGTATCACCCTTTATGCCACTGCCGCGTATAGCCAATGCACAATTTTCGTGTATAGTCCCCACTTTTGCCTTTTGGCACGAGTACAAAGCTTAAAGTTCAGCTTCCTGCCCAGAATAACCCCAAGGTATTTTCCCACTCACCAATGGGAATTTCAATACCAACTAAGGATATGGGCTTAACCGTGGGAATTTGCGATCTTTATAGTACATGATTAGTTCTGTCTTTGCAAGATTTATCTCTAGCCCAATCTCCTCTGCGCATTTCTCAATTATCTGGAGATCTCTATGTATACTATCTCTAATTGTGGATGGGATTTTTTCCCCTGACCACAAGAGCCACATCATCTTCGTATGCCTCCACTTTTATCCTTTCTTTTTCTAAGGAAACCAAAAGGTTTTTTATAGTAACATTCCAAAGACGAAGTGATCATTGGAAGAACTCCTCCTTGGGAAGTGCCTCAGTTTACATACCTTTGAATGTTTTCTTGTCCTAGTGTGGCTGAACATCCACCTTTTTTTGAGCGATTGTCAAAATCTGAGGGATTAAATGCGAACAACTTTTTTCATGGTTAAATGTTATTGCAATATTGAATATATGCTGAATTGAATTGAATATATTCTTTATAGAGTCGATATATTATTGCAGTCATGGAATTATTCTAAAAATCATATCATTCAAATCCATGACACCCTTTTTATAC
The DNA here is from genome assembly GCF_050003625.1 of Haematobia irritans. Taxonomy (NCBI): domain Eukaryota; kingdom Metazoa; phylum Arthropoda; class Insecta; order Diptera; family Muscidae; genus Haematobia; species Haematobia irritans. The sequence continues at coordinate 136,551,011 of NC_134398.1, read as the reverse complement.
TAAGGCCACCTTACAGCGATCTAGTAATATATGCATTAAATACGAAAATAAAACAGGTCGTATTAGGTTTTTATTTCCAAACTTTTGCGTAGTTTTTAGGCCACATGAGGGTGGTTATGTATTTTTTTTCGATTTGCTGTTGTCTCATGTGCTTAAGTGTTTTGGTCACTATTCCATAACCGATATTTCCTACATGAGCTGTTTGTGAAAAGCACCGCCAAATGATCATCTGACCGGCCGGGTAGCTACATTGGGCAGTCTCCACACCCGCATCGTAGCTGCATTTAGATCACAGCTGAAAGCCATTTCCAGACAAGATGCAAACAAAAAAAAAAAAAAAAAATAAAATACGAACGAGGACCACATGTACTGAAACCTGCTCAATGTTTTGTTTTTGTGCTTGGGCTATGTCCTAACATTGCCCCGGTGTCGCAGAAGGGGTTTCCATAGCAGATGACTGTGGGTGTGTGTGTCTCTATGCAGTGGTGTAGTCATAAACTTTTAACTTCCAAAATGTTAATGTTTGCCAAACAACAAATTTGAATTGGCCGCCGTTTTTCTATTGCTTTGTAGTTTTTTTTTTTTTGGTTCTCTAAATTGTTGCCTATGGCCAAACTCAGGTTGTTGGTCACTGGAGCAGAAAAGAGTGAATGTTAACTGTTTGTTTGCGCAAATTGAATGAAGGAGGAAAAGTCTTCTGTCAATTTGGAAAAAAAAACTACTTGCCAATTTTTAGAGTAAATATTAGTGGGAAAATTTGTATGTGGAAATCCTTTTTTCTTTTGCAAGTAAACCAGGTCAGTTAATAATTTTCTCAATTACATTCGTAATAGTTACATTCTGTTCTACATGCAAAGAAAAAAAAACGTTTGGAAAACGTGTATCGAAAACTTTTTCGCTTGTTAGAGAGCTTTTTGAATTTCTTCGACAATTTTAAACTTGTATCACCAAAAAATTTCGATTGTAACATAATATTTTTTTTTTCAAATAATTTTTTTTTTATCCAACAACACAGTCCATTTCGTTTATATCAAGCACTGTTCTTTTCTGACATTAAGTCTCCAATAAACCACAGTTTACAGTTTCATAGTAAAATTTTAATATAGTACACTGAAAAAAAAGCATACTCGGTTCCAAAGATTTTGTCTTTACTTTAAAAAATTTGGTATTGATTCCGAGCCAAAGAAGCGGAGAATACAAGTAAGGATACTTTTAAGACACAATTCTCTTTTAAATTTAGGTTTTGTGTACTTGCTTCTAGGAAGCAAATTTTAATTTTTCGCTTTCTCAGCTTTTTTTCTTCATATGCTATCAAAGTTCTTTAAAAACGAGTTAACGGCAACTTTATTTTCAAAATTAGGACTCGACTTCCAGTAGAAATTATGCTATGTTTGAAGTAAAAAACTTCTTTAAAATAAAGTTTTGAAAAACATGTCCTATATTTGAACGATTTTTTGCTTTGTAGTCAAGATGCAAAAAGACAACAAATTTAAAGACAATTTCATTAAATTTAAAGAATTTTTCTGAATTATTAAAGTCAAGTTTACCTTAGCCTATAAATTTTTTCTTTCATGTTAAGATACCCATTTTTAAGTCAAATCACTTAATTATAAGGACAATACGACTTCATTGAAAAGTTTATCGACTTTTGGACAAGGAAAATAACTTTTTTTTAGAGAAATGCATCTTCTATGCTAAGCAAAATTTGTATTCGTATTTTAAAGACCTGAAATCTTTAACCTCACGACAATAATTTTTTCAGTGTAGCATGTAATGTTGAACATCTTTCGGAATCTGGAATATATGTAAAAAAAAAAAAACAAAAACAAAAACAAAACAAAAAATAAGTATATACGCCCAGCAAAAAAAATTAGAAGTTCTTCCAAAGGCACTTTAAAAGCACTTCGAGAAGATGCACTCCCAATGATGTTCTTTATTTTAACTACCCAGAAAGTTCTTTTAATTCAATTTTTTATAACTTGGTTTTTTTCATACTTTTAATGGATAAATTTAACTTTTTTGTTTCAATTTGGTTAAAAACAGTTTAAGAATTCATAAAATGGTACAAATTATTTAAATTTTGCCGAAAAAAATGCTAAATCCAATCTGAAAAAATTGTGCATTTTTGAAAATATTTGAGGCCAAACGTTTCGGACAAACGTTAGAATCCATTAAAAATTATAAAATATTATCAAAATTATTTATTTAACAAAATATCACAGATTTTTTTAATTTACATCCAAAACAATGAATTCGGATCACACCTAAAGAAGAGATGGAAATTCTGAACATTTTCATTACCTTTTTGGCGACGCTTTGTTTGCTGGGCGGCCGTAAGTTCGGCCAGGCCGAAGCTTATATACCCTCCACCATGGATTGCGTAGAAACTTCTAAACACTGCCATCCACATTCGAATTACTTGAGCAGCGGTAACGCTTGCCGATGGCAAGGTATCTTAAAACCTCCTAACACCGTCTTCTAAGTAAGTAAGTCCATACGTGGTATATATTAAATCACAAAAATACCGATTAAATACGTATATAATTCAATTTGACAAAATTTTCTATACACCGAAAAAAAATATTCACGTGATATTAAAGATTACGCTACCTCAATTTTAAGATGCGCAATTTACACAATATTAAGGACAAATTTAGTTAAAATAATGAAATTTTAATTAAAAGAAAGTTTATAATCTTTGCTTCAAAAATTTTTTAATTAAATCTAGGACACACATTTTGAAAATTTGCGTTCCTTCGTTAAAGTTGCATGACTTTAACCTAAAGCAAATTTTCGTTAAAGTAAAGAAAAACATTTTTGATTTAAAGAAATCGTCCTTAAATTAACTGAAATATTGAATCTTTAGATTTAAGACAAAAACGCCTCAAAAATAGGCTAAGACTTATTTTAAGGATTTAGCATCTTTGGTTTAAAGTTTTTTGTGGAATTAAGAAAATATTTTTTACTTCGAAATATCCGTCATAATTTGGATTTTTAAACTGGCATTTGTTTGTACGTGAATAGCTTTATTAATATACCGGAAAAATAGAATGAAAATTCGATAAATGATATCTGTATCCTAATTTTAATTTTATAGATCCTAGATTTAAAGCCAGATAGGCCGCAAAAAAATTTCCTTATTTTAGAGAACCCGCATCTTTGGCTCGTAATCAATACCAAAATCCTTTAAGGAAGATCAAAATCTTTGGATCCAAGTAAACTTTTTTTTGAGTGTAGAAATAAAATTTCTATATATAATTATGGACCGATGTCGACCAATTTTTGCATGGTTGTTACAGACCACACGCAAAGAAAAAAAACGTTTGGGAAACGTGTACCGAAAACATTTTTCTTTTGTTAGAGTTTTTTGAATTGCTTCGAAAAGTATACACTTTTATCACCAAAAAAATTCGTTTATTACAAAATTTTTATTTTTTCAGTAAAAAAAGTTATTTTTGAACCAACAACACAGTCTATTTCGTTTATATCAAACACTGTTCTTTTCTAAATTTAGGTCTTTAATAAGACACATTTTACAGTTCATAGTAAAAATTTAATATAGTAGAATGTAATATTGAAAATTTTTTCGGAATCTTCCGATCATATCTGGAATATATGTAAAAAACAAAAAAACTTTGGTCGAAGCAGGGATCGAACCCACGACCCTTGGCATGCAAGTCAGACGTAGCAACCACTGCTCCACGGTGCCCAACTAAATGTATTTTTCTGTTAAATAAACTTTGTTTAATCGGCTCGTGGGCGCCGCAAGCTATGCTATATAAATATAACTTAGTTATATGGGTAATTATCTATTGATGACAATAACGGCTACATGGCTCAGTGGATAGTGTGTTGGCTTACAAATTGCATGGTCCGCGGTTCGATTCTCCGTCCAGGCGAAAGGTAAAAAAAAAAATTTTAAAATTTATGAAATCGTATAATTCCTTCTACATTGTTTGTGTTAAAGAAAAAGGTGCTAAGAACTAAAAAACTTCGTGGAAGTGGGAAAGATGTGAGGGAAAATGCAATTAGCCAGAAAAAAATTTTTTTGAGTTAGTCTTTATGAAATTGTTTTTACATCCTGGAAAAGAATAAACGTTTATCACAAAAAAAATATACTTTTCTTCCAAATACACTTCCTTTCAACGCAAAGCAAATGAGAAACGAACTTTGTTTGTCTAAAATTTCGTTTGGGAGGAAAGAATTATTTTTTTGCGTGCATATAGCAAAACCATGTACCGGCTCGGATGAAATTTGCTTCTCTTTGAAGCTCTGCAAGCGAAATCTAGTGATCGGTTTATATGGGGGCTATATATAATTATGGACCGATGGGGACCAATTTTTAGCCGGATCAGATGAAATATGCTTCTCTTAGAGGCTCCCCAAGCCAAATCTGAGGGCCCGTTTATATGGGGGCTATACGTAATAGTGGACCGATATGGCCCATTTGCAATACCATCCGACCTACATCAATAACAACTACATGTGCCAAGTTTGAAGTCGATAGCTTGTTTCGTTCGGAAGTCAGCGTGATTTCAACAGACGGACGGACGGACCGACATGCTTTGATCGACTCAGAATTTCACCACGACCCAGAATATATATACTTTATGGGGTCTTAGAGCAATATTTCGATGTGTTACAAACGGAATGACAAAGTTCATATACCCCCCATCCTATGGTGGAGGGTATAAAAACTGTTGGTGTTCGGTCGAAGAAAGGATCGCACCCGCGACCCTTGGTATGTAAGGCGGACGTACCAACCATTGTATATTTCTGTTAAATAAAATGTGTTTAATCAGCTCGTGTGTTGCTTGTGCGTTGGTGGCTATAGCGATAATTGTCTGCTGATGACAATAGCAGTAGCCTAGTGGATAGTGTGTTGGCTTACAAATTGCATGGTCCGCGTTTCGATTTCGATCAAATTTAAAAAATTTATAAAATCGAATAGTTTCTTCTACATTGTTTGTAAAGGGTGATTCTTTTGAGGTTAGGATTTTCATGCATTAGTATTTGACAGATCACGTGGGATTTCAGATATGGTGTCAAAGAGAAAGATGCTCAGTATGCTTTGACATTTCATCATGAATAGACTTACTAACGAGCCACAACGTCGAATTTTCAGTGAATGGGCCCTAGAAAAGTTGGCAGAAAATCCGCTTTTTTATCGACAAATTTTGTTCAGCGATGAGGCTCATTTCTGGTTGAATGGCTACGTAAATAAGCAAAATTGCCGCATTTGGAGTGAAGAGCAACCAGAAGCCGTTCAAGAACTGCCCATGCATCCCGAAAAATGCACTGTTTGGTGTGGTTTGTACGCTGGTGGAATCATTGGACCGTATTTTTTCAAAGATGCTGTTGGACGCAACGTTACGGTGAATGGCGATCGCTATCGTTCGATGCTAACAAACTTTTTGTTGCCAAAAATGGAAGAACTGAACTTGGCTGACATGTGGTTTCAACAAGATGGCGCTACATGCCACACAGCTCGCGATTCTATGGCCATTTTGAGGGAAAACTTCGGAGAACAATTCATCTCAAGAAATGGACCGGTAAGTTGGCCACCAAGATCATGCGATTTGACGCCTTTAGACTATTTTTTGTGGGGCTACGTCAAGTCTAAAGTCTACAGAAATAAGCCAGCAACTATTCCAGCTTTGGAAGACAACATTTCCGAAGAAATTCGGGCTATTCCGGCCGAAATGCTCGAAAAAGTTGCCCAAAATTGGACTTTCCGAATGGACCACCTAAGATGCAGCCGCGGTCAACATTTAAATGAAATTATCTTCAAAAAGTAAATGTCATGGACCAATCTAACGTTTCAAATAAAGAACCGATGAGATTTTGCAAATTTTATGCGTTTTTTAAAAAAAAATGCTATCAAGCTCTTAACAAATCACCCTTTATTACAGAAAAAGGTGCTAAGAACTAAAAACCGTTGTGAAAGTGAGAAAGATGTGAGGGAAATGCAATTAGCCAGAAAGGATTGTTTTTTGAGTTAGTCTTTATGAAATTGTTTCTACATCCTGGAAAAGAATAAACGTTTATCACAAAAAGTATATACTTTTCTTCCAAATAAACTGGTCCATATATAGCCCCTATATAAACCGACCCCCTAATTAGACCCTCTAATTACCATGCTATAATGGTTAGCATGTCCGCATTGCATACACAAGGTCGTGGGTTCGATTCCTGCTTCGACCGAACACCAAAAAGCTTTTCAGCGGTGGATTATCCCACCTCAGTAATGCTGGTGACATTTCTGAGGGTTTCAAAGCTTCTCTAAGTGGTTTCACTGCAATGTGGAACGCCGTTCGGACTCGGCTATAAAAACGAGGTCCCTTGTCATTGAGCTTAACATGGAATCGGGCAGCACTCAGTGATAAGAGAGAAGTTCACCAATGTGGCATCACAATGGACTGAATGGTCTAAGTGAGCCTGATATATCGGGCTGCCCCCTAACCTAACCTAACCTACCATGCTATAACTGGTCCATATCGATCAAGAACCAAAGAGGCTTATGTAGGTATTTAATATGCATTTTTATACCCTGAGCCACACTTTGGAACAGGGTATTATAAGTTAGTGCATATGTTTGCAACACCCAGAAGGAGACGAGATAGACACATGGTGTCTTTGGCAAAAATGCTCAAGGTGGGCTCTGGAGTCGATATAGCCATGTCCGTCTGTCCGTGAACACATTTTTGTAATCAAAGTATAGGTCGCAGTTTCAGTCACAATCGACTTCAAATTTGGCACAAGTATGTATTTTGGCTCAGAATAGAACCCTGTTGGTTTTGGAGGAAATCGGTTAGATTTAGATATAGCTCCCATTTATATATATTTTTCGCCCGATATGGACTTATATGGCCCCAGAAAGCAGAGTTTTACCCTAATTTGCCTAAAATTTTGCACAAGAAGAAGAATTAGTACTATAGTCAAGTGTCCCAATTTTATTGAAGTAGGTTCAGGTTTAGATATAGCTCCCATATACATATCTTTCGCCCGATATAGACTAACACGGTCCCAGAAGCCAGAGTTTTACACCAATTTGGTTGAAATTTTGCACTAGGAGTACAATTAGTAGTGTAGTTAAATGTTCCAAATTTTATTGAAATCGGTTCAGATTTAGTTATAGCTCCCATATATAGCTTTCGCCCGATTTACACTCATATGACCACAGAGGCAAATTTTTTGCTCAGATTTAGTTTAAATTTAGCACTGGGAGTAGAATTAGCATTGTAGCTATGGGCGTCAAATTTGGTTGAAATCGGTTCAGATTTAGATATAGCTCCCATATATATGTTTTTCTGATTTCGACAAAATTTGTCAAATTACCAACATTTTCCTTGTAAAATCGCCACTGCTTAGTCGAAAAGTTGTACAAATGACTCTAATTTTCCTAAACTTCTAATACATATATATCGAGCGATAAATCATAAATAAATTTTTGCGAAGATTCCTTAAAATTGCTTCAGATTTAAATGTTTCCCATATTTTTACTAACATTGTGTTCCAACCTACACAGAAAAAAGTGAATGCTTGAATCAAATACAAAAATTGTGATTTCAATTATTTTTGTATTTGATTTTCAGCTTATTACGAAAATCATAATTACAATTACCCAAATTGTAAGGTTGTCGTAAAATTATTTTCAAATGAAGGGGTATTTGTGTTGAGTATAAAGGTAATTGGAATTTGTCAAAATTTCCAAATGATTCAGTACTCAATCCAAATACATTGGTATTTAAAATATATAAAGTTTTTCAATTACAGTCGTAATTGAACTGAGTACAATGTTTATAAAATTTTGTAACCTATACAATTACTGTCGTAATTGTGTTTATTACGATGGTAATCAATATAATCTTTGTACTATATGTTATAATCTATATAAGAAAATTATGAAAATACACTCTGAAAAGAGGTTTTATGCTTTTTATTGTAAAAAATGTTAAAAATATATATAACTGAAAATATGGCAGAGTACATGTTTGGAAAAAATACAGAATATTCCTTATAAACGACATATTTAACAGGCTCACTTACAAAGAATAAACAGTTTTTGAATTATCTGTACCACCTGTTGGAATTGGGCTTCCCAAATCTCATTTCTATGTGATTCGTCGTCTTGCTCTTCTGTAATGCGATCAATGTAGAAGCCTCTATTCATTTCAAAATTTTAAAAAGATTTAAAAAAATTTTATATAATTTTACCTTCTGTTGAAGAATTCTGAGAAGAATTGAAGCACGAACTTCCCGTTTTCAAACTAAACACATTTTCCTCTAGGCCACATTTTTGACAGTCGTATTTTATCCATTCATAGACCAGTTTGACGCGTACACATCCTAAATGTAAATACAAAATATAAAGAGTGAATATATCAAAGCATTTTCGCAAGTTTTTGAGTGGCCCAATTCAGGATGTGTGTAAGTTTATACAACGAAAGAATTCATTTACTAATTTTATTAAAGTTTTCAACGAATTTTGAAAATTTTACGAACAACTTTTTACGAATATACGAAATATATACTAAATATATTATATTAACTTTCCATTCAAAAAAGTTCGTGCTGTGAAACATTCGTGATTCGTCGTGATCCCGACTAATAGTCGAAGTCACGAAAAATTATTGTGAATCTTTAATCGTATTTGCGAAAACATACATGAGTATTTCGTGAATGTGCTTGAGAGAGAGAGAGAGAGTTCTTCACACACGATACACTCACAACGAAACTGTTAATTTTTAGGAAGAGAATTCTTTCAGAGTAGTTTCCACAAAAGTTCGCTTGTCAAAAAAAAAAACTCGGATTTAGATAAAAGTATATAACATACTTACCTACGATAAAAATAAAATATGATGCGTTATTAATATTTAAACATTTGGAATCGCGATACCGATAGCAATTTTTATTTGCGCGACCATGTACTTAGAAAGTTTCCTAATAATAATAATAAATGATATTTTATTGTTTGTATTTATTTATTTTTCGTTAGTTAGCAACGTCATAATCAGTTTTGTCTGGCAATTACGCATTATAATTAAATCAATAACTTTTACACTTGGTCCAATTGAACATAGTAATTGATGTGTTGTAAATTCAATAATCGGGGAATTTGGATATTTTTTCCAGTTTTCCATTCAACCAATTATTTTTCTATTTGACTTAATAAAAATCGTACTTGATATAATTTTTTCATTCAATTATGCCAGTAATTGATTTTTATTCTGCTTCATTTTTTTCTGTGTAGTGCATTAGACGACTTTAATTTTGAGTCTATAAATTTTGAAGAAGTCTATCAAATTCTGTCCCGATCGAGTGATATTTAAATGTAGGTATTTGGGACAAACCTTTATATATAGCCCCCAACACATTTGACGGATGTGATATGGTATCGACTTTAGACTTTCCTTACTTGTTTATTTAACATAAACTCCATATGGACTAACATACAATGTAAAAGACAATGTTAAGAAGGTTTAATAGACCTAGCCATCGGTAAATGTTACCAAAACCAAAGTTATTCCATTGTGGATCATAGTCTTTAGTAGAACTTTGTACGCAATCAATGGTGGAGGATATATAAGATTCGGCCTGGAAGAACTTTCAGCCGTATTTACAAGTTAAACTGTAAATCACATCAGTGTATAATAACATATATCTTCATGAAAATGTATCTACCAAAAGATCACATAAATCAGACACTGATTGACGTAGAATTTCCACAAAAAATTACTCCTTTGCCCGCAGATAGTGCAATAGTCCGTCAATCGGTATAGGATCTCGGTGCCTTGGTCCAGCTTCGATCGATCTATGTAACAGTTCTTGCATTCTGGTGTCTGTTCTGGGCTCCCACACCCTCAGAATCGTCTCTTTGATCACACCAGGTTTATTACGCGATCATGAATTGTTCTTGTATCTGCCGCTTCTCACACGAATCCCTGTCCTTTTACGTTTCGTACCATTTTATGTTTGTACTACTTATGATAGAGACTGTAATGAAGAACAAAAGTTCGATTTTTTTACTTGTTCAATATGTGGACTTTTGACTTTTTGCCTTTTCGATAAACTTCGATTTGTCGATTTTGACAACTATAGAAAGTTGGTTTTGACAAACGATTATTCGATTGGATTCGACTTAAAAAATCCATGTCTTCGAATTTTTGACTTTTGTATCGCAAGTTTCGTCCATTCTTCCAACATCATCCAATCTCCTCGACACTATGTCGTCTTAAATACTGAACTATATCTCAATATGTCTAAAGCCCAGCATAGTTTCTAATGCTATGGTCGATGGGGTCTTGAGTAGTTATGTTTTATCTCTCACCTAGGCGTTATTCTGGAGCACTGTTTGCCGTTTGACTACCATCAAATTTAAATTCAATTGATAATTGCAAATAAGGCCACTATTTCATTGATATATCAAATTTGATATTAGCAATTGCGTATTGATCGCAATAGCTTCGGGACATAGCATAGTAAGGCGGCAACATAGGCAACAGAAATTTCAATAGAGCCCATATAAAGCAAATAAAAGCAACAATGACGCTTATTTGAACAGCAGCTCTAACATTTTCCAAAGCACCAAAAGGTTAGCAAATTTATAATTTGAAAACGTTTTAAATTTCTTTTCGCCCAGTTATATAACGTCTGCCTTAGGCAACATTTGTCCACAAAGGAGCGACTTTAATTCTTTGGTGCTGAGACTGGCGTAGCGTGGTTGTCACTATTGGCCCCCCTTAACAAAAAGGCAGTGTTATCCACTTGTCAATATTGGTTTTGGCGACAAAAGCTTATAAGAAAATGTCCATTGGTTTGGTGATACTGGCGAGCATCTGGGTAAATTTCGGCACAGGAAAACAAAGTGGCCAAAGTGGCCAAATGAGACAAAACGAAGGAAACACCACAAAACTTGCCCAACTGATAGTCCGCAAACATCTGGAAAGAAATTAAATTCATATCAAAATGTTAATGTTAAAGGTTTTACGAGATAGATACCAGGGCAGAGTCATCCACCAAAGCGATATTTCACTGTGGGTTGTGATAGCAAAAAAGAGCCCATTGCAATTTATTTTATAAACTACGGGTTTGAAACACCAGAATCACAATGCACAGAAAAAAAATTCCGTAGTTCAAATCACGGTAAATGTTACTTATTTCTTTATTTATTTTTTTTTAAGATTATATTATTTTTGTAGTTAAATTTAATTATTATTTCGAAAGTTTTCACAGCCTAATGAAATCTTACCTTTTTAAATATGTCTCAAACATTTTATGAAATAAACGTGGGTATATTATTCAACAACCATACACATAAATTCAATATGAATGAAAGTAAAAAAAAACATTCTTACGATTCCCAAAAATAGAAAGAATGAACTAATGTATGGTTAAAATGGTTATGATTTGGTAGCAATGATTTTCTCCTTTCCTTTTAGTTCATATATTCTTCTATGAGAGTGTGTAATTTCGTGAACTGTACACCCTAAAAATTGCTTCTGTAACATATTGGGGTATATGCTTCAAGCATATATATTTTCAGGATTGGTCCAAACAAAATATTGTTTGCATTGTTCAAACATATTATGTTTCACCTTAGGGCATACACAGGTAGAAAAAAATTTTAATGAAATTTTCTTTGTGTGGATATATTTTTAAGACGCTAATTGGTTACTTCCATTGTTTTACTTGCAGCATACTCTCTAGGTCTCTCTTTCTAAACACATATATGTTTATAGGCTATTTCTAAATTAATATATGTTTGCATCTAAGCATATTATATTTATAAACATTTTATGCCCCAAACATAATATGTTCTAACATAATAACATATATGACCCAAACAAGTTATGCTAGTTTATGAACATTATATGCTTGCACTTAAAAATATTAAATGTTAAACAATTTGAGTTCCAAGCAGTCTTTTTCGTCCGTGCGGGGAATAAAATATATATAGATTTCTACACTGATGGCTCCCAATTGGATGGACAAGTGTGTTTCGGAGTATATTCTAAAGATCTGGAACTTCGAATAGCGAAAAGATTACCAATTACTGTAGTGTTTATCTGGCTGAAATATTAGCAATAAAAGAGTGGGCGTATTGGCTGAGAAGTAATGTTCCAAAAAATGTTGGCATTAATATACACTCAGACATTCAACCTGCAATAAAATCTTTGGACTCTGTGTTCCTTAACTCGAAAACGGCCATCGACTGCCGCAAATCTCTCAACGTGATGGCTGAGCAATACAATATTCACCAAATATGTGTGCCTGGCCATGGGAACATACCGGGGAACTGCGAAACAGATGAGTTAGCAAGGCTAGGAACTACCTTACATATTCCAGGGGAACTAGAATGGTATGTCTCTGGCTACCTGCAAGCTCTTACTGCGTGAGAAGGCTGTCATGATGGCAAATGTTCGATGGGAGAATTGCAAGGGTTGTAAATTAAAATTTTAATAAAATAAAATTTTAGGGGCAAATAGCTTTAGATTACTGGCGCACCTGGAAAACGTTAATATAAGCAGTCTGCTAATGTTTTTGGAACAATATGGTTGGTTCAACAAAAGAAAATAAGAGTGAAGGTTCAGTGGTTAAAACTCGAAGTGCCCATATGTAATAGGTACTTTTAGTTAAATGTGGTATCACAATGGACTGAATAGTCTAAGTGAGCCTGAAACTTAATCGGGCTGCCACTTTAACCTAACCTACTTAAAACATAGAACATTTTTACATGTAGTTGAGTCTCAATTTGGAAATTTAAGTTTTTGTTGACAAACGTTAACGGACCTTGATAACACATGAAGAAAAAATAAAAAAAAATTTGTTTCTTAGAATCAAGTACGCAAAACTTAAACTTAAAAGAGAATTGTGTCTTAAATGTGTCCTTACTTAAATTCTTCGCTTTTTGGTTCGGAATCAATACCAAAATCATTGGGGTAAAGACAAAAATCTTTGGAACGGGGGATGTTTTTTCAGTGTAGAACTAACTTTTTCATTCCCTTTGTAACTATTCATCGAAATATTGGTCTCAGATCCCATAAAGTATATTTGTTAAAGATCGTGGTTAAATTCTGAGTCGTTCTAGCGATGTCCGTTCGTCTTTCGGACGAAGCAAGCTTTGTACTTGAAAGTTGTTATTGATGAAATTCAGATGGATTGTAACTGGGCTATATTGGACCTCTTTTAGGTATAGCCCCCATATAAACTGACCCCCAGATTCGTCTTGCAGATCCCTTTGTAAGAACAAATTTCATCAGATCCGGTGGAAATTTGGTACGTGATGTTATACAAACATGCTCTATATCGGTCCATAAGTAACTATACGAGTATATAGCCCACATATAAACCTATCCCTAGATTTGACTTCTGGAACCTCTTGGAGGAGTACATTTCACTCGATCCTGTTGAAATTCGGTACATGATGTTTGTATATGGCTTCTAACAACCATGCCAAATTGACCCAATTCAGTCCAAAAATATATGTAGCTCCCATATAAACCGATCCTAAGATTTGCCTTACGGAGATTCCTGGAAGAGCAACTTACCTCCGGTGCGGTTGAAATTGTGTTCGTGGTGGTAGTCTATGGTTGCTAACAACCGTGCAAAATTTTTAAATATCGGTCCATAAGAACCAAGATTTAATTTCGGAAACGCCATGACGAAAAAATTGCCATGATCCGGTTGAAAGGTGGCCTTTTAATTACCATTCGAAAATTGGTTCATATCGCTTCATAATTATTTATATACTCCTCTTTATAAAGAACTAAAGGGGCTTATATGGACATTCATTATGCCGTTTTTATTTAACATACACGGACGAAAAAGACGGGTTTCATATGCTTGGGTGTAAAAATTATATGTTTAGAACTCAATTTTTTTTAACACAATATTTTTAAATGCAAGCGTATAATGTTCATATTTAAACGAGCATAACATGTTTGGGACATATATGTTAATATGTTAGAACATATTATGTTTGGGACATAGAATGCTTGTAAATATAATATGCTTAGATGCAAACATATATTAATTTAGAAATAGCCTATAAACGTATATGTGTTTAGAAAGAGACACCTAGAGAGTATGCTGCAAGTAAAATAATGGAAGTAAACAATTGACGACTTAAAAATATATCCACACAAAAAAAAATTTCATTAAAATTTTTTCTACCAGTGTATGCCCTAAGGTGAAACATAATATGTTTGAACAATACAAACAATATTTTGTTTGGACCAAACCTGAAAATATATATGCTCAAAGCTTCTCTAAGTGGTTTCACTGCAATGTGGAACGCCGTTCGGACTCGGCTATAAAAAGGAGGTCCCTTGTCATTGAGCTTAACATGGAATCGGGCAGCACTCAGTGATAAGAGAGAAGTTCACCATGGTATCATAATGGACTGAATAGTCTAAGTGAGCCTGATACATCGGGCTGCCACCTAACCTATATGCTTGAAGTAAAATGTGTTAGGGGTATATGTTACAGAAGCGATTTTTTTGAGGGTGTAAGTCCACTAATATAAAATTTAGAAGATAATTTTATGCAAGTTTAATATACCTTGCCATGGGTAACTTTTTTCTAACAAGCCAAGTAATTCAACTGAGAATGACAGTCATTGGTAGAACTTTGTGCGAAATCCATGGTGTAGCATACATAAGATTCGGTCTGGCCTGACTTTCGGCTGTTTTTACTTGTTTTAAATGAAATTTTTATACCCTCCACCATAGGATGGGGGGTATATTAACTTTGTCATTCCGTTTGTAACACATCGAAATATTGCTCTAAGAACCCATAAAGTATACATATTCTGGGTTATGGTGAAATTCTGAGTCGATCTAAGCATGTCCATCCGTCCGTCCGTCCGTCTGTTGAAATCACGCTAACTTCCGAACGAAATAAGCTATCGACTTGAAACTTGGCACAAGTAGTTGTTATTGATGTAGGTCGGATAGTATTGCTAGTTGACCATATCGGTCTACTTTTACGTATAGCCCCCATATAAAGGGACCCTCAGATTTGGCTTGTGGAGCCTCTAACAGAAGCATATTTCATCCGATCCAGCTGAAATTTGGTACATGGTGTTGGTATATGGTTTCTAACAACTCAGCAATAATTGGTCCACATCGGTCCATAATTATATATAGCCCCCATATAAACCGATTCCCAGATTTGGCTTGCGAAGCCTCAAAGAGAAGCAAATTGCTGAAATTTGGTACATGGTGTTGGAATATGGTCTCTAACAACCATGCAAAAATTGGTCCATATCGGTCAACAATTATATATAGCCCCCATATAAACCGATCCCTAGATTTGGCTTGCGGAGCCTCAAAGAGAAGCAAATTTTATCCGATCCGCCTGAAATTTGTTACATGATGTTGGTATATGATCTTTAACAACCGTGCCAGAATTGGTCCATATCGGTCCATAATTATATATAGCCCCCATCAAGGCCGTATTCAGGGGGGGGGATGAGGGGGATCAAACCCCCCCCGAAATGAATGAATATTTTTATATAAATAAATATATAGGGGGGGATGAGGGGGATCAAACCCCCCCCGAAATGAATGAATATTTTTATATAAATAAATATATATTTTTAGCTGCATAGAAAAATCTTATCGAAGATGTTGAAGAAAAGCTGAGGTTTTATTTTGAAAAACGCTTACCTATAAAAATAGCACAAATCATGGAATACTAGTTGAAAAGCCCGTCAAACGACGGTCGAAAAAAACAAA
Source organism: Haematobia irritans (assembly GCF_050003625.1). Lineage (NCBI taxonomy): Eukaryota > Metazoa > Arthropoda > Insecta > Diptera > Muscidae > Haematobia > Haematobia irritans. Next base: position 136,535,271 of record NC_134398.1, on the reverse strand, counting down.
TTGTTTTTGTTCTCGCACCACAAATTTCATTTTTGGAAAATGCATTTCTGATTTTTATGTGTGTTTGCGCAAAACCTGCGAAAAGAACCTGCATATTTCAGCGATGGAAGCAATAAAGAGATATTTCCAAACGTGCATATTCTTTTAAAAATTTTAGTCACTTTGCTAGTTACTCAGGGATGGAAAATACAATTCTTAAGAAAGTACAAAAAAGGTATTTTTTGAGCGGAAAGGTACTTTTTACTAAATTTCAACAAAAATTTCACTGGAAGATTATTGTCAAGAGACTGAATTTTAAAGAAAATAAAATTTTGACAAAATTTTCTATATAAATAAAATTTTGCAAAAATTTTCTATAGAAATAAAATTTTGCAAAAAAATTCTATAGAAAAAAAATTTGCAAAATTTTTTCTATAGAAATAAAATTTTGCAAAAATTTCCTATAAAAATAAAATTTTTACAAAATTTTCAATAGCAATAAAATTTTGACAAAATTTTCTATAAAAATAAAATTTTTCAAAAATTCTATATAGATTGTCAAGAGACTGAATTTTAAAGAAAATATAATTTTGACAAAATTTTCTATATAAATAAAATTTTGCAAAAATTTTCTATAGAAATAAAATTTTGCAAAAAAATTCTATAGAAAAAAAATGTTGCAAAATTTTTTCTATAGAAATAAAATTTTGCAAAAATTTCCTATAGAAATAAAATTTTTACAAAATTTTCTATAAAAATAAAATTTTGCAAAAATTCTATATAGATTGTTAAGAGACTGAATTTTAAAGAAAATATAAATAAAATTTTGCAATATTGTCTATAGAAATAAAATTTTGCAAAAAAATTCTATAGAAAAAAAAATTTGCAAAATTTTTTCTACAGAAATAAAATTTTGCAAAAATTTCCTATAGAAATAAAATTTTTACAAAATTTTCAATTGAAATAAAATTTTGACAAAATGTTCTATAAAAATAAAATTTTGCAAAAATTCTATATAGAAATAAAATTTTGACAAAATTTTCTACCGAAATAAAAAATCGATAATATAGAATCGCATTCTTTTTATACCCTCCACCATAGGATGGGGGTATATTAACTTTGTCATTCCGTTTGTAACACATCGAAATATTGCTGTAAGACCCCATAAAGTATATATATTCTGGGTCGTGGTGAAATTCTGAGTCGATCTGAGCATGTCCGTCCGTCCGTCTGTCGAAATCACGCTAACTTCCGAAAGAAACAAACTATCGACTTGAAACTTGGCACAAGTAGTTGTTATTGATGTAGGTCGGACGGTATTGCAAATGGGCCATATCGGTCCACTTTTACGTATAGCCCCCATATAAACGGACCCCCAAATTTGGCTTGCGATTGCTCTAAAAGAAGCTGATCCGGCTGAAATTTGGTACATGGTATTGGTATATGTTCTCTAATGACCATGCAAAAATTGGTCCACATCGGTCCTTAATTATATATAGCCCCCATATAAACCGATCCGCCGATTTGGCTTGCGGAGCCTCTAAGAAACGAAACTTTCATCCGATCTGGCTGAAATTTGGTACATGGTGTTGGTATATGTTCTCTTATGACCATGCAAAAATTGGTCCATATCGGTCCATAATTATATATAGCCTCATATAAATCGATTCCCAGATTTGTCCTACGGAGCCTCTTGGAGGAGAAAAATTCATCCGATCCGGTTGAAATTTGGAACATGGTGTTAGAATGTCGTCTCTAACAAACACGCAAGAATTGGTCCATATCGGTCCATAAACGTGGTGTTAGTATAATGCCGCTAATATCCATGCCAAAATTGGTCCATATCGGTCTATAGTTATATATAGCCGATCCCCAATCACACAAAAATTGGTCCATATCGGTTCATATTTATGGTTTGCCACTCGATACAAAAATAATCTACCAAAATTTTATTTTTATGGAAAACATTGTCAAAATGTTATTTCTATAGAAAATTTTGTCAAAATTTTATTTTTGTAGAAAATTTTGTAAAATTTTTTTTTTATAGAAAATTTTGTCAAAATTTTATTTCTATAGAAAATGTTTTCCAAATTTTATTTCTATCGAAAATTTTTTCCAATTTTACTTCTATAGAAAATGTCAAAATTTTATTTTGTCAAAATTTTATTTCATTAATTTTATTTCATTATTTCATTAATATACACTACGTATGGACTACCTTGGAATTTTGAAGACGGTGTTAGGAAGTTTTAAGATACTTTGCCATCGGCAAGTGTTACCGCAACCCAAGTAATTCGATTGTGGATGACAGTCTTCAGTAAAAGTTTCTACGCAATCCATGGTGGAGGGTACATAAGCTTCGGCCTGGCCGAACTTACGGCCGTATATACTTGTTTCGACTAAAACTTTCTTGAAGTTCAATAAAATCCTGTTTTTGACTATGTCTTTTACAAAATCGAGATTTTCTTCCCACATGAACATGTCTGTTTTGCCATAGTTGTAAAAGACTATTAGGAAATAAGGTTGATAAAGACTTTCTCAAAATATTAAAATATTTTGTCAAAGCTATTGTACCATAAATCTGATATCGACTCAAAAATGTCTACACAAAAGGTACTAAATCATTCGCGGGGGTACTACGGTACTGACCGGGGTGAAAAAGGTTTGAAAAAAGTACTATAGTACTGCATTTTCCATCCCTGCATTTACTACGTGCTCATCCGAACGTTAATTCTCAACAAAGAAGAGATTAAAGACGTATCTTAGAAATTCGACTAGCGAGAGCAGACTCAAAGGTTTGGCATTAATGTCGGTTCATCGCTGAATAAATGTGCCGACTGAAGAAGTCATTGATTTATTTGCTGCCCTAAAAGCCCGTCGGCTCAATTTAATATTATAAAAATATTGTATATATACCTATGCATAAATCAAATTTTCTACACATGAGATTATATGAATATTTTTTTTTTTAAAGTTGAACCCCCCCCGAATTAAAATCCTGGCTACGGCCTTGGCCCCCATATAAAACGTTCTCCAGATTTGACCTCCGGAGCCTCTTGGAGGAGCAAAATTTATCCGATCCGGTTCAAATTTGGAACGTGGTGTTAGTATATGGCCGCTAACAACCATACCAAAATTGGTCCATATCGGTCTATAGTTATATATAGCCGATCTCCAATCACACCAAAATTGGTCCATATCAGTTCATAATCATGGTTGCCACTCGAGCCAAAAATAATTTACCAAAATTTTATTTCTTTAGAAAATTTTTTCAAAATTTTATTTCTATAGAAAATTTTGTTAAATTTTAGTTCTGTAGAAATTTTTGTCAAAATTGTATTTCTATAGAAAATTTTGTCAAAATTTTATTTCTATGGAAAATTTTCTTCAAATTTTATTCGGTTCATAAGCATGGTTGCCACTCGAGCCAAAAATAATCTACCAAGATTTTATTTCTATAGAAAATTTTATCAAAATTTTATTTCTATAGAAAATTTTGTTAAAATTTTATTTCTGTAGAAATTTTTGTAAAATTTTATTTCTATAGAAAATTTTGTCAAAATTTTTATTTCTATAGAAAATTTTGTGAAAATTTTATTTCTATAGAAAATTGTGTTAAAATGTTATTTCTGTAGAAAATTGTGTCAAAATGTTATGTCTATTTTGTCAATCTGAATTGCATACGTATTTGATCGATCTTTTTTTATTTAGAAGATGGTGTTAGGAGGTTTGAAGATACCTTGGCATGGGCAAGCGTTACCGCAACTTAAGTAATTCGATTGTGGATGGCAGTGTTTAGAAGAAGTTTCTACGCAACCCATGGTGGAGGGTACATAAGCTTCGGCCTGGCCGAACTTACGGCCGTGTATACTTTTTTTTTTTGTAGAAAAAAAAAAAAAAATAAGTCTGTAACCAGCTCTAAAATATAATTATTTGTTTTTGATTTTTTCTTCCAACATATCCCATTGTGGCTCCCTGTATATTAGTAATAAAATTTAAACATTTAGGTCGACATTTTTTGTAGCCCCTTTTTACAGTTTACTTGTTTTGTGGTTGGTTACTCAAATTTAATGGTCAATTGTTTTTGGCAAGCTTTTACCAGTTTTTCCCAATTTTCTCTCGTACCAATAACATTTTCCTATTGATATCATTGATAATTACATGACTTTATATTATTGTAAACATTTATTTCTATGAATATTCTGGTTTTGTCTTGAGTGACTTCAATTTTATGACCTTTATGATGGTTTGTCTCTCTTCAGTCAATGGGCACCTTAGGTTGGTATGAGTTGCCCCTATAAACGGTAGTCCAAATGGTCATTGGTGGCTGGATCGAAGCAATACCTTTTTCCCTATCATTTCCTTATGAATATGTGAAATAAACATAAATGTTTATATTTTTTGTAGGATCGTGAAATTTTTGGACATTTTATTTCGTTATTTGAGGGAGTTGCCTTTCTTGTTTTATGATCATATTAATAGTTAATGGAGACTTTTTCTTTTAGTATTTTTATGGGGTAAAGTTTTGCATTTTTTTTTTTTGGGCTGAAATTCATTTCTTTTTATACCCTCCATCATAGGATGGGGGTATATTAACTTTGTCATTCCGTTTGTAACACATCGAAATAGTGCTCCAAGACCCCATAAAGTATATATATTCTGGGTCGTGGTGAAATTCTGAGTCGATCTAAGCATGTCCGTCCGTCCGTCCGTCCGTCCGTCCGTCCGTCCGTCCGTCTGTTGAAATCACGCTAACTTCCGAACGAAACAAGCTATCGACTTGAAACTTGGCACAAGTAGTTGTTATCGATGTAGGTCGGATGGTATTGAAAATGGGCCATATCGGTCCACTTTTACGTATAGCCCCCATATAAAGGGACCCTCAGATTTGGCTTGTGGAGCCTCTAACAGAAGCACATTTCATCCGATCCGGCTGAAATTTGGTACGTGGTGTTGGTATATGGTCTCTAACAATCATGCAAAAATTGGTCCACATCGGTCCATAATTATATATAGCCCCCATATAAACCGATCCCCAGATTTGGCTTGTGGAGCCTCTAAGAGAAGCATATTTCATCCGATCCGGCTGAAATTTGGTACATGGTGTTGGTATATGGTCTCTAACAATCATGCAAAAATTGGTCCACATCGGTCCATAATTATATATAGCCCCCATATATACCGATCCCCAGATTTGGCTTGCGGAGCCTCAAAGATAAGCAAATTTCATCCGATCCGGCTGAAATTTGGTACATGATGTTGGTATATGGTGTCTAACAACCATGCAAAAATTGGTCCACATCGGTCCATAATTATATATAGCCCCCATATAAACCGATCCCCAGATTTGGCTTGTGGAGCCTCTAAGAGAAGCAAATTGCATCCGATCCGGCTGAAATTTGGTACATGGTATTGGTATATGGTCTCTAGCAACCGTGCAAAAATTGGTCCACATCGGTCCATAATTATACATAGCGCACATATAAACCGATCCCCAGATTTGGGTTGCGGAGCCTCTAAGAGAAGAAAATTTCATCCGATCCGGCTGAAATTTGGTACATTGTATTGGTATATGGTCTCTAGCAACCGTGCAAAAATTGGTCCATATCGGTCCATAATTATATATAGCCCCCATATAAAACGTTCTCCAGATGTGACCTCCGGAGCCTCTTGGAGGAGCACAATTCATCCGATCCGGTTCAAATTAGGAACGTGGTGTTAGTATATGGTCGCTAACAAACATACCAAAATTGGTCCAATCACACAAAAATTGGTCCATATCGGTTCATAATCATGTTTGCCACTGAGCCAAAAATAATCTACCAAAATTTTATTTCTATAGAAAATTTTGTCAAAATTTTATTTCTAGAGAAAATTTTGTTAAAATTTTATTCGGTTCATAATAAAATTTTCATCATTGTCAAAATTTTATTTCTATAGAAAATTTTGTTCAAATTTTATTCGGTTCATAATTATGGTTGCCACTCGAGCCAAAAATAATGTTCCAAGATTTTATTTTTATAGAAAAATTTGTCAAAAGTTTATTTCTATAGAAAATTTTGTTAAAATTTTATATCTGTAGACATTTTTGTCAAAATTTTCTTTCTATAGAAAATTTTGTGAAAATTTTTATTTCTATAGAAAATTTTGTGAAAATTTTATTTCTATGAAAAATTTTGTTAAAATTTTATTTCTGTAGAAAATTTTGTCAAAATTTTATGTCTACTTTGTCAAACTGAATTATATACGTATTGGATCGATCTTTTTTTTTTTTGATTTAATATATACCACGTATGGACTTACATACAATTTAGAAGACGGTGTTAGGAGGTTTTAAGATACCTTGCCATCGGCAAGCGTTACCGCAACTCAAGTAATTCGATTGTGGATGGCAGTGTTTAGAAGAAGTCTCTACGCAATCCATGATGGAGGGTACATAAGCTTCGGCCTGGCCGAACTTACGGCCGTACATACTTGTTTACATTACTATTGCTACCTCTTACCAATTTAGATGTTTTTATGACAGCTTAAATTTAATTGAATTACTTTTGAGATTATAAAGATTTAACAGCGGATATATTTCGACATCAAGTCACGTGGGCAATGGGTTTGATCATTATCTGATGACATTTGTCAAGTTAAAGATGACGCAATAAAAGTAAACGTTTAAAAACTAGACATCACTAACGCCTTTCTTTTCTAAAACTTTTTCTTGTTTTTCACAAAATTTCCAAATTATAACTATAGTTGAAGTTTAAATTATTGGCTGTTTACGGTAAAAATAGTTTAAAATAATGTCCTGGAAAACCCTTTATATGAATGAAATGAAATCAAAATGAATGCGTTTTAGATTAATAGTTTAGTTAAAATAAATCACGGAATTTAAGAAGGATTTCAATAATATGGAAGATTTCAGAAAAACTTTTCTCAGTTTTATATAATTTCCTTTTTGTAAATATAAACATTTTAAAGACGGACCACCTAACTCCAAGAATAAAACGCCCTCAGTGAATAATCTATCAACTTGGGTCAATTAAGAATACATTTTTTTATCAGAGAATGGCATCTTCTTTGGTAAGCAAAAATCTCATTCGTATTTTAATGATAATAAAGGTTTTGCTTATGACAATATTTTTTCAGTGTAGCTAACATTAAAAAATATTTCTGTCTTGTACCACAAAACTATTTTATATAATTGATTTCTAATTGAATTAAAGTATTGATTGATTTTGTGATTAATTATACCCTCCAACATAGGATGGGGGTCTATTAACTTTGTCATTCCGTTTGTAACGAATCGAAATATTGCTCTAACACCCCGTAAAGTATATACAATGAGCAAAAAACAAAAGTTGAAAACCACTTTTAAATAAATTGTCGAAGGACATTAAAAATATTAAGTACATATATATTTATTACAACTTAAATTAAAGCTAGGATATCGAGCTTTGATTTAAGGTCTGACAAATATACATTTAATTCATACTTTCAATATAGTTTCACAATATATCTCATATTGATGTACAACTTTTTTCTTTGCTGACTGTATATTCTGGGTCGTGGTGAAAATCTGAATCGATCTAACCACGTCCGTCTGTTGAAATCGCGCTAACTTCCGAACTAAGCTACCGACTTGAAACTTTGCACAAGTAGTTGCTATTGCTATATAGGTCAGATGGTATTGCCAATGGGCCATATCGGACAACTTTTACGTATAGACCCATATAAACCGACCCCCAAATTTGGTTTGCAGAGCCCACTGGAGGAGCCAACTTCATCCATCCGGACAAAACTCGGTGCGTTTTGTTAATATGTGGTCTCTAACAACCCAGCAAAAATTTGTCCATATCGGTCCATAATTATATATAGCCCCCATATAAACCGATCGCCAGATTTGACCTCCGGAGCTTCTTGGAAGAGCAAAATTTATCCGATCCGGTTGAAATATGGTACGTGGTGTTCGTATGTGTGGTGTTCGTATAACAACCATGCAAAAATTGGCCCATACCGGTACATAATCATATATAGCCCCCATATAAATCGATCACCATATTTGGTTTTGGAGCATCTTGGAGGAGCAAATTTCATCCGATTTGGTTGAAATTTGGTACATTGTGTAAGTATATGGCCGCTAGGTTAGGTTAGGTTAGGTTAGGTTAGGTTAGATGGCAGCCCGGTGTATCAGGCTCACTTAGACTATTCAGTCCATTTTGATACCTTATTGGTGAACTTCTCTCTTATCACTGAGTGCTGCCCGATTCCATGTAAAGCTCACTGACAAGGGACCTCTTTTTTATAGCCGAGTCCGAACGGCGTTCCACATTGCAGTGAAACCACGTAGAGAAGCTTTGAAACCCTCAGAAATGTCACCAGCATTACTGAGGTGCGATAATCCTCCGCTGAAAAACTTTTTGGTGTTCGGTCGAAGCAGGAATCGAACCCACGACCTTGTGTATGCAAGGCGGGCATGCTAACCATTGCACCACGGTGGCTCCCGTGGCTGATAACCAACATGCCAAAATTGGTCCGTATCGATCTATAGTTATATCTATCCCCCAGATAAACCAATCCCCAATCTCAGAAAAATCGCGATTTATTTCTTTAGGCAATTTTGTCAAAATACAATTTCTATAGAAAATTTTGTCAAAATTTTATTTCTATAGAAAATTTTGTCAGAATTTTATTTCTGTAGAAAATGTTGTCAAAATGTTATTTCTTTAGAAAATTTATGAGGCACCTCTTAGTTGGAGAGGAATATTTTACAAAATCTTCCAAAACATCAAGAATTCTACCAGTCTACCAAACAATAAAAAATCTGCCATTTTTGGTAGACTCGTATTCATAATTTTATATAGCCCCCATACAAAGCGAACCCCATATTTCAATTCTGGCTCTATAATTACCGCACAAAAGTACATATCGGTTCGTGATTATTTCTTCCCTATATATACCGGCCAAGAACTGAATATATACGTATTTAATCGACCTTTATTTTGTCTAATATATATCCCGCATGGACTAACTTACAATTTAGAATGATGTTAAGTAGTTTTCCTTGCCATCTGCCACAACCCAAGTAATTCAATTGTGGATGACCGTCTTTAGTAGTACACCCTCAAAAAAAATCGCTTCTCTAACATATGTTCCAAACATATTTTGCAGGAAGTACATATATTATTGGATACTGCCGAAACATTAATATGTTTGTTCTATGTGAACATATTATATGTTTGGAAGCATGTTGAGCCCAAAAATATTATATGCTTGGAAGAATTTTCCCCAAAGACGATTGTGCTCATTCCCTCACATAATTTTCACTTACACGAAATTTTTTAGTTCTTGGCACCTTTTTCTGTAATACAAATAATGTTGAAGAAATTATTCAATTTTGTAAATTTGTTAAATTTTGCCTTTCGCCTGGACGGAGAATCGAACTGAGGACCATACAGTTTGTAAGCCAACACACTATCCACTGGGCTACGCAGCTGTTATAGTCACCAGTAGACAATTATCGTTTTAAGTTACATTTATATAGCATAGTTTGCAGCGTCCACGAGCCCATGCAAACATAACATTATTTAGCAGAAACATACATTTGTTGGCCACGTGGAGCAGTGGTTAGCATGTCTGCCTTGCATTCAAAGGGTCGTGGGTTCAATCCCTGCTCCGACCGAACACCATTTTTTGTTAATTTACACATTTATATTTATTCTATTTACTTTTCTTTAATAATTCATTTTAAAGAAAATAAACTTTTTCAATTGTTTTAGCTGCAAAAAACGAACTTAATGCCCGCTTTTGTATTTGAAGGTGTCCGTCAACTCCTCTTGGACTACTTATTAATAAAGAGAACTAAACTTTGTTTTTATACTTTTTACTGTAATTTTTCACTTTTTCCTCCTTTTTTCATTTTACTGTCCCAACTCTAACAAGACTATAGTGCCCTTTCGTTATTTTTATGAAGAGCCCTGATTTCTTTACCAAGAAAAAAATTGTGCCCATAATGCCAAAATGATAAACAAAACACATGTTCACACATACATAAAATGCTGCTCCCAAGGCGAAAACATATGCTGTTTTTTTTTCAAATGTCTATTCTTTTGGTTCCGAATGTCTATTCTCTTTACTCCAAATACTCATTCTAATAATCAAATTAAATAATATTTAGACTTAAGCATATAAAATTTTTTGCCTTATCTTAAAACGGTTTTCCGAAACAACATGCAAGCGGTTTCACAGAAATTGCTCTCTTTTTCATTCTCTCGCTGTGTTATGTTGATATCTTTCGTCAACCTTCCCGGTTTCCATCTCTATTTCTTTCTCTATACTCCCTCTCTGTCGGTCTATGAATAAAATATCACAACATATATATGTTTACACGAAATTTGTAAATCTATATATGTTTACATTCACACATATTATTTTTATGAAACATTCATGCCCCAAACATAATATATTCTAACATGTTAACATATGCGTCCCAAACATTTAGTGTCAGTTTAGGAACATTACATGTTTCCACTTAAATATATTGTGTTTAAAAATTGTGCCCGAAACACATTTTGTTTATATCGGAACATATGAAAAACATACTTTTCTAACAGTGTAGTTTCTGCGCAATCCACGTTGGAGGGTACATAAGATTCGGCCAGGCCGAACTTACGGCCGTATATACTTGTTTTGCATTAAAACTTGTTTAGAAAACTTAATTAAAATAAGTAAATAACTGAATTAATTATTGTTATTTATTTTTTTTTTTTTAATAAAACATTATCTGCATCAAATGACCTTTTAAAATCATATTTACAGAAAGTCAGTTGGGATTTTAGTTCACATTTTTTGACGAATATTTTTTGTCTATCTCTGATTTAACTCGGCTTGGCTCTTGCCTGCACATTTGTTAACTCTATTTAAATTAATTTTTCGGCTACTAATCATTTCTCATAATCAATACCACAACACATTTCCTGTTATTAATATTTGGAAACGCTCGCTTGTAGTTTGGCTCTATTACAAATTTCTAATAAAGTTTTCATTTGACTTGCTGCGAAATTAGGCAAAACACCTGCATAGAATCCTCCGGTAATACTTGGGTGATATTGACAAATATTAACAATTACAATGTCAACGCTCTGCTCAGTCGTATATTTAACATTCATATTTCTTGTATGGAAACGATGTTGTGAAAAATTATCACAAATCTATAACAAACTGCAAAAGAGTTCGCTGTAGAAAACGGTGGTGCATAAATATGGCCCAAAGCTACAGTATTAATATTTGTTACACAAACAAAACAAAAAACAGATATAAAGGATCATCGATAGAGGACAACCTCTACTAAACTACGATCTGCGATTTAAGTCAATGCAAGCTTGGCTAGATACTTGCAATATTTATAAAATTTCTTTAGATAATAAATGAATGAAAGCCTTGTAGCTACCTAAAGGATTGAAGGAAGCCAAAATGTATTGGAAACCATGAAGCAGTGACACAAACATATGTCGGTCGATTGGTGAATGCTGCAAGTTGCATTTGTACAATTCCTACTATTGGTTTTAGTTGGAGCATCTAGTTATCTTGGAGTAATTGTCTGTCCGTCCGTCCGGGTGTACCTTGGGGTTACGCCTTCTTGGCAATAAAGTGAAGAAATAAATACCTCACAAATAATTCAAAGAGGTATTCGATTTCGAAGCCCACACCAAACTGGTGAATTTGCAAAAAACAAATAAATTGTCTAAAAATATTATGCTTCCTCATTGTTTATATGGTTGACCGAAATGTCAAAAAAAAATATATAAATATTAATTGGGCTTACGAAACTTCTTCTATTCCAAAATGACTCTAGAACGGTTTTAAGGATCCATTTGAAGTTAAATTACATACAAGAAAAAAATTTTGTGGATGCAAAGATTTTGACCTTCACATAAATGTTTTTGTATAGAATGTTCACGCCTAACTAAATTTATGTATATATTATAAAATTATTTATGTATGTTTATACTCGACTCTACGTTCTTCTTTTGTTAGAGTTTTTGAATTTCTTCCAAATTTTAAAGTTTTGTACCAAAAACAGTTTTTTGTTACAAAATTATTATTTTTGCAATAAAAAAATAATATTTTATCCAAAAATTAGTCAATTTCGTTTATATCAAGCACTGTTACTAACTATAAATAACCCACATTTCGACATGTCATTATAAAAATTTAATATAGTATAAATATAAATGTGTAAAGTAAAAAAAAAGTGTCCGGTCGGAACAGGGATTGAACCCACGACCCTTTGCATGCAAGGCAGACATGCTAACCAATGCTCCACGTGGCAAACAAATGTATGTTTCTGTTAAATAATGTTAACGATAATTATCTACTGGTGACTATAACAGCTACGTAGTCCAGTGGATAGTGTGTTGGCTTACAAACTGTATGGTCCTCGGTTCGATTCTCCGTGCAGGCGAAAGGTAAAATTTAAAAAAATTTATAAAAGTGAATAATTTCTTCAACATTATTTGTATTACAGAAAAAGGTGCCAAGAACTAAAATATTTCGTGGAAGTGAAAATTACGAGTATGTTAGGCAATGAGCACAATCGTCTTTGGGAAAAATTCTTCCAAGCATATAATATTTTTGGGCTCAAAATGCTTCCAAACATATAATATGTTCACATAAAACAAACATATTAATGTTTCGGCAGTATCCAATAATATATGTGCTTCCTGCAAAATATGTTTGGAACATATGTAAAAGAAGCGATTTTTATACCCTTCACCACTACTGTGGTACAGGGTATAATAAGTTTGTGCATTTGTATGTAACGCCAAGAAGGAAAAGTCTGAGACCCATCGTTTAGTATACCGATCGTCATAGAATTGAATTCTGAGTCGATTTAGCGATGTCCGTCTGTCTGTCTGTCTGTCTGTCTGTCCGTCTGTCTGTCTGTTGATGTATTTTTGTGTGCAAAGTACAGCTCGCAGTTTTAGTCCCATTGTCCTAAAATTTGGTATAGGGTCCTGTTTCGGCTCAAAGACGATCACTATTGATTTTGGAATAAATCGGTTCAGATTTAGATATAGCTGCCATATGTATTTTTCACCGATCTGGTCATAATTGGCGTGTATATCAACCGATCTTCCTCAAATTCCGTACATCCGAATAGTTTATGAGTCTCGCAAAACTTGCAAAATATCAGCAAAATCGGTTCAGATTTAGATATAGCTCCCATATATAGCTTTCGCCCGATTTACACTCCTTTGCCCACAGAGGCAATTTTTTGCTCCGATTTAGTTGAAATTTTGCACAGGGAGTAGAATTAGCATTATAGTTATGCGTGCCAAATTTGGTGGAAATCGGTTCAGATTTAGATATAGCTCCCATATATAGCTTTCGCCCGATTTACACTCAAATGACCACAGAGGCCAATTTTTTGCTCCGATTTAGTTGAAATTTTGCACAGGGAGTGTAATTAGCATTGTAGCTATGTGTGCCAAATTTGGTTGAAATCGGTTCAGATTTAGATATAGCTCCCATATATAGCTTTCGCCCGATTTACACTCATATGACCACAGAGGCCAATTTTTTGCTCCGATTTAGTTGAAATTTTGCACAGGGAGTATAATTAGCATTGTAGCTATGTGTGCCAAATTTGGTTGAAATCGGTTCAGATTTAGATATAGCTCCCATATATAGCTTTCGCCCGATTTACACTCATATGACCACAGAGGCCAATATTTTACTCCGATTTAATTGAAATTTTGCACAGAGAGTAGAATTAGCATAGTAGCTATGCGTGCCAAATTTGGTTGAAATCGGTTCAGATTTAGATATATCTTCCATATATAGCTTTCGCCCGATTTACACTCATATGACCACAGTGGCCAATCTTTTGCTCCGATATAATTGAAATTTTGCACAGAGAGTAGAATTAGCATTGTAGCTATGCGTGCCAAATTTGGTTGAAATCGGTTCAGATGTAGATATAGCTTCCATATATAGTTTTCGCCCGATATGGACTTATATGGCCCCAGAAGCCAGAGTTTTGGCCCAATTTGGTTGAAATTTTGCACTAGGAGTACAATTAGTAATATAGTCATATGTGCCAAATTTGATTGAAATCGGTTCAGATTTCGATATAGCTCCCACTGCTTAGTCGAAAAGTTGTAAAAATGACTCTAATTTTCCTAAACTTCTAATACATATATATCGAGCGATAAACCATAAATAAACTTTTTTGAAGTATCCTTAAAATTGCTTCAGATTTAAATGTTTCCCATATTTTTTTACTAACATTGTGTTCCACCCTAGTCCATTAGCCGACTTAAATTTTGAGTCTATAGATTTTGTAGAAGTCTATCAAATTCTGTCCAGATCGAGTGATATTTAAATGTATGTATTTGGGACAAATCTTTATATATAGCCCCCAACACATTTGACTGATGTGATATGGTATCGAAAATTTAGATCTACACAGTGGTGCAGGGTATAATATAGTCGGCCCCTGAGGGTTCGTTTATATGGGGGCTATACGTAAAAGTGGACCGATATGGCCCATTTGCAAAACCATCCGACCTACATCAATAACAACTACTTGCACCAAGTTTCAAGTGGATAGCTAGTTTCGTTCGAAAGTTAGCGTGATTTCAACAGACGGACGGACGGAAATTCTTAGATCGACACAGAATTTCACCACGACCCAGAATATGTATACTTTATGGGGTCTTAGAACAATATTTCGATGTATTACAAACGGAATGACAAAGTTAATATACCCCCCATGGTGGAGGGTATAGGTTAGGTTAGGTTATGTGGCAGCCCAATATATCAGGCTCACTTGGACTATTCAGTCCATTGTGATACCACAGTGGTGAACTTCTCTCTTATCACTGAGTGCTGCCCGATTCCATGTTAAGCTTAATGACAAGGGACCTCCTTTTTATAGCCGAGTCCGAACGGCGTTCCACATTCCAGTAAATCCACTTAGAGAAGCTTTGTAACCCTCAGAAATGTCACCAGCATTACTGAGGTGGGATAATCCACCGCTGAAAAACTTTTTGGTGTTCGGTCGTAGCAGGAATCGAACCCACGACCTTGTGTATGCAAGGCGGGCATGCTAACCATTACTTTATGGGCACCACGGTGGCTGGGTGGTGGAGGGTATAAAAATAAATCTATTGAGTTTGTGGCTCGGCTATCTACACTTAAAAAAAGGATGCCCGGTTCCAAACATTTTGCCTTTACTCTAATGATATTAATATTTATTCCGAGCCAAAGAAGCGGAGAATTTATGCAAGGATTATTTTAAGACACATATCTCTTTTAAATTTAGATTTTGCGTACTTCATTCTAGGAAGCATATTTTAAGTTTTCGTTCTTCCAAGTTTTTTTCCTCATATACTGTCAAAGTTCTTTACAAGCGGTTTAACGACAATATAAATTTTCAAATTCAGACTCGACTTCCAGTAGAAATTATGCTATGTTTCAAGTAAAAACGTCTTTAAAATAAAGTATTGAAAAACATGTCCTATTTTGAACACTTTTTTTTGCAAAAAACTTATTAAACCCAAGTCGACCTTAGTCCAACAATTGTTTGCTTCATGTTGTGATTTAATTCGAATTCCTTAATTAAACACTCAACAAAAAGTTTACTTGGATCCAAAGATTTTGAGCTTTCCTTAAGGATTTTGGTATTGATTCCGAGCCAAAGATGCGGCTTCTGTCAAATAAAGACAATTTTTAGTGACTTATCTGGCTTTAAATCTAGGATCAATAAAATTAAAATTAGGATACTGATCTCATTTATCGAATTTTCATTCTCTTTTCGCGGTTTATTAATAAAGGTACTCACGTCAAAAGAAATTCCAGTTTAAAATCCAAAATGGTAACGGATACTAAAAAGTAAAAAATGTTTTCTTAAATCTTAGCCTATATTTGAAGCGTTTTTATATTAAATCTAAAGTTTCAATATTTCAGTTAATTTAAAGACAATTTAAAGACAATCAAAAATGTGTTTCTTTACTTTAAAACTTTAACGGAGGGATGAAAATTTACAAAATTTTTGTCCTAAATTTAATGAAAAAAAATTGTTGATGCAAAGATTATAAACTTTATTTTAATTAAAATTTCATTATTTTAAAGAAATTTGTCCTTAATATTTTGTAAATTTCGCATCCTAAAATTTGGGTTGCGTAATCTTTAATATCACGTAAATATTTTGTGTCAGTGTAAGTACAAAATGACTTCATTGAAGAGTTTATCGACTTTTGGACAAGGAAAAAATTACATCCGAGAAATGCGTCTTCTTTGCTAAGCAAAATTGACATTTGTATTTTAGGGACATGAAATCTTTGACCTAACGACAATATTTTTTCAGTGTACCTTTGACAATTTCTTACTTTCTTGCGTACACATTTATCCCATACAAATTTCAAAATATTATGAATAAAATAAATGGAACTGCATCTCCACAATAAAAAAATGCAAGAAATGTAAACCATTCATACAATTATTACAACCATGTAAAAAGAGATAACCACCTAAACCCGCTAAAGGCATTTGAAGATTTTCCGATTTTCTGATATGTAAAGTAGTAAATGTTTACAATGTTTTTTTAGCAAGTTGGAATTATGCATCTATAAACCCAATGAAATCTACTATGCAAAATCAAAACTCATAAGGCATTAGGCAGCCATACACAAGACTTCTGAAAATGGTAGCTTCGTTTTATTGCCTATCCTTAAGGCCACACAAGGTATGGTGGCATAAAGGCATTAACAACCGCACCAAGTGGCTACCATAATAATACACCAGCTAAACTCCCTTTTGCACAATTCAAAATTTTATAACTCAATTTACATTTCGTTTTTTTTTCAGCAAGAAGCTATGGGCGCCAGCTACGGTTTTCTTGGTTTCTTTAATGACAAAACGGTTTTTCGATATCTCGAAAAAATAGTGGCAACAATCGGCGAAAGCTATTTAAGTTGAAGCACCTGGTCGGTGTAAAGCAAATAAATGACCTCTTATTTGTCAAAAACGAATTGTTGTAATTTTTCGATTTCTTTTTGATATTTTTTTTTAATGTTGGTAAAAGTTTAATCGGCAACGCCGAAGGATCGCATCCACATTTCATGGCTTGTTGCCAAGAGAACTTGTATTGCCAAAGTTATTCCTATTTGGTTGTCTCTCCTTGAGATTTTATTTGATAATAGGTGAATATACCTCTGTGTTCTTTTGGGCAAAGAACTGGAAACTCAATATTGGAAACAAATAGAGGATAACTGATACTCTACTGTGACAAAGTGTTGTAGCCACAACTACAATATCCCTATTTTGAAGAATTTTGAAATAAATATAATATTTGCGAATAATAATTATTGTTCATAGAGTTTTCACGAACAAGTGCGAGTTTATATAAGAGTTTGATGCAGGCACAGAAAAAAAATATAGGCCATTAATTTCGGTCGGGCCGAATATTAACCCTTAAATGCGCACTGTATCTTTTAAGATACAACCAGAAAAAATTCATAAGTCTTAAAATTGTGACAGATTTCTATGAAATCAAGTTTATTGCATTTAAAACATCATAAAACTTTTTTAATATGCTTTTCCAAAAAAAATTATAGTACTTCTCAGTAATCTGCAGTCAACATTAAAAATCAAATTTTGACCAAAAATTCACAAAACTACAAATTTGATGTTAAATAATATTTACCATATTTGAAAGTAATGTCGGTAAAAAAACTGTGTAGTTTAAAAATATCTCTATTCTCTACACCCTCAAAAAAAAATCGCTTCTTTAACATATGTTCCAAACATATTTTGCAGGAAGCACATATATTATTGCATACTGCCGAAACATTAATATGTTTGTTTTATGTGAACATATTATATGTTTGGAAGCATTTTGAGCCAAAAATATTATATGCTTGGAAGAATTTTTCCCAAGCACGATTGTGCTCATTCCCTAACACACTCGTAATTTTCACTTCCACGAAATTTTTTAGTTATTGGCACCTTTCTCTGTAATACAAATAATGTTGAAGAAATTATTCACTTTTATAAATTTTTTTTAAATTTTACCTTTCGCCTGCACGGAGAATCGAACCGAGGACCATACAGTTTGTAAGCCAACACACTATCCACTGGGCTACGTAGCTGTTATAGTCACCAGTAGATAATTATCGTTATAAGTTACATTTATATAGCATAGTTTGCAGCGCCCACGAGCCCATGCAAACATAACATTATTTAACAGAAACATACATTTGTTTGCCACGTGGAGCAGTGGTTAGCATGTCTGCCTTGCATGCAAAGGGTTGTGGGTTCAATCCCTGCTCCGACCGAACATTTTTTTTTTTTTTTTTAATTTACACATTTATATTTATACTATATTAATTTTTTTTAATGAAACTTCGAAATGTGCGTTATTAAAGATTTATAGTCAGTAACAGTGCTTGATATAAACGAAATTGACTGATTTTTGGATAAAAACTGTTTTTGTACAAAACTTTAAAATTTGGAAGGAATTCAAAAACTAACAAAAGAAGAACGTGGAGTCGAGTATAAACATACATACATAATTTTATAATATAAACATAAATTTATTTAGGAGTGAACAGTTTTTTACTAGCATTTAACACCATCGCTCTAAAATTCCTTTTATTTTTCTTTAATAATTCATTTTAAAGAAAATAAACTTTTTAAATTGTTTTAGCTGTAAAACTCGAACTTAATGCCCGCTATTATATTTGATGGTGTCCGTCAACTCCTCGTGGACTACTTTTTAATAAAGAGGAACTAAAGTTTGTTTTTTTTTACATTTTACTGTGTAATTTTTCACTATTTCCTCCTTATTTCATTTTACTGACCCAACTCTAAAAAGAGTATAGTGCCCTTTCGTTATTTTTATGAAGACCCCTGATTTCTTTTAACGAACCAAGAAAAAAATTGTGCCCATAATGCCAAAATGATAAACAAAACACATGTCCACACATACATAAAATGCTGCTCTCAAGGCGAAAACATAAGCTGTTTGTTTTTCAAATGTCTATTCTCTTGGTTCCGAATGTCTATTCTCTTTATTCAAATTAAATAATATTTAGACTTAAACATATCAAATGTTTGGCCTTATCGTAAAACAGTTTTCCGAAACAACATACAAGCGGTTTCACAGAAATTGTTCTCTTTTGACTCTTTTGCTGTGTTATATTGATATCTTTCGTCAACTCTCCCGGTTTCCATCTCTATTTCTCTCTATACTCTCTCTGTCGCTTTGAATAAAATATCACAACATATGTATGTTTAGTCGAAATTTGTAAATTTATATATGTTTGTATTCACACATATGATTTCTATGAAACATTGATGCCCCAAACATAATATATTCTAACATATTAACATAGATGTCCCAAACATTTAGTGTTAGTTTAGGAACATTACATGTTCGCACTTAAATATATTGTGGTTTAAAATCGTGCCCGAAACACATTTTGTTTATATCGGAACATATGAAAAACATGTTTTTCTAACAGTGTACTTAAAACCAAATTGTTAATTTGTAAATAAAAACTTAGTTTAATGCACACTGTATTTTTTAATATATAATCAAAAACGCATAATATTTTCTTAATGTGGTATGCAAATGCTCTTTGTTTACCATTTTGCACATTATATAGTTTTTCGGATAAATCGGTGATCTTGTGCATTTAAGAGTTAAATACCAACAGCCATGGTTACCTGTAAATGTATAAAATTCCATGGTGATTTGATGACAGATACTCTTCCAAGTAGAACGGTTCATATGGTACCCTTCCCGAAGGTATATTTAAAGTTTCTACATCATCACATTCTGGATTTATAACAATAGATTCTCAACTAAAACTTCGATTGTCTTTAGGATCTAGGATGAGAATCAAAAGTCTAATTTCGACTTTTGCCATAGTCGATTTCCAAATTTTTTGGAAAAGACGATTTTGAACTTCTTGAAAAAGTCGAATTTCGACTGTTGCGATAGTCGTAAGAGAAATTTAAGGGCAGATAGCTTTAGATTACTGGCGTACCTGCAATTGTTAAGATGAGCAGTTTGCAAGTGTTTTTGGAAAAATCAGGTTGATTCAACAGAATAGAGGTGTGCAACTGAGTAATAGTTTACTCACGCAAACTCACGACGGAAAAATCTTATTCACGCACGATATTGTTAGGAAGGATTCACGCTCACGCGCACTCACGAAAAGAAAATTTGTACTCACGCACACTCAAGCACGAAAATGTCGTGACTAACGAAATATACCGTGACTCACGAAAAATATCGTGACTCACGAATAATTTTATGAGTAATTTACCTTAGGAACATGACTGAATACATGAGCATGATTAAAATCGAGAGCGTTATTAAACTCTTAACATGCCAGTTGTCACTAAAATTGTAAATGAATTCAACTCGTAAGCGTAATATGTCCGTGGGCGGAATTATTTTCGTGAGCTTCCGAAATTCGTTACTCACGCACGAAGAAATTATTTTCGTGACTCAGGCTCACGCACGACATTTGGTTTGTTAATCACGCTCATGCACACTCAACCGGACGTTGCCATCAGCGTGATTCACGTGTGAAAATTTTCTTGAGTCACGACAATTTCGTGTCACGTGCACACCTCTAGTCTGAAAACATGAGCATCAAAAAATTAAAAGTCGATTAATTGATTGTGAAGGCTACAAGAAGGTGACCATACGACTTTTTTTTGACAAAAATTCGAGTATCGAATTTTTCCACCTCTAAAGCAACAAAAAACAAGTATATACGGCCGTAAGTTTGGCCAGGCCGAAGCTTATGTATACGCAGAGAAGGAATGTGATCACCTCAAACATGTTTCAAAAGCAAAATGTTATTTTTGTATGGTGACCACGTAACATGTTTGTCACTAAAATGTTATTTTCTCATCAAATATAACCTGCTTGCCGATATCAAATACATGATTTCCGAGAAAATAACATGGTTGCGAAAACCATGTTACATGGTCACCATCCAAAAATTACATTTTGCTCTTAAAACATGTTTGAGGTGATCATATTCCTTCTCTGGGTGTACCCTCCACCATGGATTGCGTAGAAACTTCTTCTAAACACTGCCATCCACAATCGAATTACTTAAGTTGCGGTAACGCTTGCCGATGGCAAGGTATCTTAAAACCTCCTAACACCATCTTCTAAATTGTATGTAAGTCCATACGTGGTATATATTAAATCAAAAAAGATCGATCCAATACGTGTATAATTCAATTTGACAAAGTAGACAGAAAATTTTGACAAAATTTTCTACAGAAATAAAATTTTAACAAAATTTTCTATAGAAATAAAATTTTCATAAAATTTTCTATAGAAATAAAAATTTTGACAACATTTTCTATAGAAAGAAAATTTTGACAAAAATTTCTACAGAAATAAAATTTTAACAAAATTTCCTATAGAAATAGACTTTTGACTAAATTTTCTATAGAAATAAAATTTTTACAATGATGAAAATTTGATTATGAACCGAATAAAATTTTAACAAAATTTGTAATAGAAATAAATTTTTGACAAATTTTTTTATAGAAATAAAATTTTGGTAGATTATTTTTGGCTCGAGGGGCAACCATGATTATGAACCGATATGGACCAATTTTTGTGTGATTGGAGATCGGCTATATATAACTATAGACCGATATGGACCCATTTTGGTATGGTTGTTAGTGGCCATATACTAACACCACATTCCAAATTTGAACCGGATCGGATGAATTTTGCTCCTCCAAGAGGCTCCGGAGGTCAAATCTGGGGAACGTTTTATATGGGGGCTATATATAATTATGGACCGATATGGACCAATTCTGGCATGGCTGTTAAAGATCATATACTAACACCATGTTCCAAATTACAACCGGATTGGATGAAATTTGCTTCTCTTGGAGACTTCGCAAGCCAAATCTGGGGATCGGTTTATATGGTGTCTATATATAATTATGGGCCGATGTGGACCAATTTTTGCATGGTTGTTAGAGACCATATACCAACATCATGTACCAAATTTCAGCCGGATCGGATGAAATTTGCTTCTCTTTGAGGCTCCGCAAGCCAAATCTGGGGATAGGTTTATATGGGGTCTATATATAATTATGGACCGATGTAGACCAATTTCTGCATGGTTGTTAGAGGCCATACACCAACACCATGTACAAAATTTCAGCCAGATCGGATGAAATATGCTTCTGTTAAAGGCAATATTTCGATGTGTTACAAACGGAATGACAAAGTTAATATAACCCCATCCTGTGGTGGATGGTATAAAAATATATTTGTCGATTTTGATAAACATCTACAGCGAATATTTTCTGACTGTGAATATTTTAAAAAGACGATTTCGCCTTTTCGACTCTTTTTTGATCAGTATTTTTTCGAAATGTTCTAGCCGATTTTAATAAACATCCTAAGTCGATTGTTGGAAGTTGAAATTACGAAATATTGGCTTTTACATTTAGATTTTTCTATGACCCATAAAGTAAATATATTTTGGGTCGTGGTAAAATTCTGAGTTGATCTAAGCATGTTCGTCCGTCCGTCTGTCGAAATCACGCTTACTTCCGAACGAAACAAGCTATCGATGTAAAACTTGACACAAGTAGTTGTTATTGATGTAAATAGGTCGGATGGGTCATATCGGACCACTTTTACGTATAGCCCCCATATAAACCGAGGCTCAGATTTGGCTTGCGGAACCTCTGAGAGGAGCAAAATTCATCCGATTCAATTGAAATTTGGTACATGGTGTAAGTATATGGTATCTAGCAACCATGCTAAAATTAGTCAATATCGGCAAATAATTATGTATAGCCCCCATATAAACTGTTCCCAAATTTGGTTTGCGGATCCTCTAAGAGAAGCAAATTTCATCCGATCCGTTTGAAATTTGGTACGTGGTGTAAGTATATGGTCTCTAACAACCATGCAAAAATTGGTTCATATCGGTCCATAATTATATATAGCCCCATATAAACCGATCCCCAGATTTGATCTCCGGAGCGTCTTAGAGGAGCAAACTTCATCCGATCCGGTTGAAATTTGGTACTTGTTGTTAGTATGTGGTCTCTAACAACCATGCAAAAATTGGTCCATATCGGTCCATAACTATATATAGCCCCCATATAAATCGATGCCCAGATTTAACCTCCGGAACCTCTTGGAGGAGC
This sequence comes from Haematobia irritans, assembly GCF_050003625.1. Lineage (NCBI taxonomy): Eukaryota > Metazoa > Arthropoda > Insecta > Diptera > Muscidae > Haematobia > Haematobia irritans. Next base: position 136,512,081 of record NC_134398.1, on the reverse strand, counting down.
AAAATTCATCCGATTCTGTTGAAATTTGGTACGTGGTGCAAAAGTTGGTCCATGTAGGTCCATAATTATATATATAGCCCCATATAAACCGTTCCCCAGATTTGATGTCCGGAGCCTCTTGGAACGTGGTGTTAGTATATGGCCGCTAATAACTATGCCAAAATTGATCCATATCGGTCTATAGTAATATATAGCCGATCCCCAAGCACACAAAAATTGGTCCATATCGGTTCATAATCATGGTTGCCACTCGAACCAAAAATAATCTACCAGAATTTTATTTCTATAGAAAATTTTGTCAAAATTTATTTTTATAGAAAATTTTGTCAAAATTTTATTCCTATAGAAAATTTTGGCAAAATTTTATTTCTATAGAAAATTTTGGCGAAATTTTATTTCTATAGAAAATGTTTTCAAAATTTTATAGAGAATGTTGTCAAAACGTTAATTCTATGAAAATGTTGTCAAATTTTATTTCTATAGAAAATGTTGGCAAAATTTTGTTTCTGTAGAAAATGTTTTCAAAATTTTATAGAGAATGTTGTCAAAATTTTAATTCTATTGAAAATTTTTTTTCTTTATTTCTATTTTATTTCTATAGAAAATTTTGTCAAAATTTTATTTCTATTGAAAATTTTGTCAAAATTTTATTTCTATAGAAAATTTTGTCAAAATTTTATTTCTTTCGAAAATTTTGTCCAAATTTTACTTCTATAGAAAATGTTGTCAAAATTTTATTTCTATAGAAACTTTTGTGAAAATGTTATTTCTATAGAAAATTTTGTTATTTCTATAGAAATATACGTATTTAATCGGCCTTTTTTAGTTTAATGAATACCAAGTATGGACTACCTTGCAATTTAGAAGACGGTGTTAGGAAGTTGTAAGATACCTTTACCCTTTAAGCTTCGGCCTGATCGAACTTACCGCCGTAAATATATACTTGTTTCCTATTACTTTTTGCACGAATGCAAAGCTAGCGTGGCTTTTCTCGTCCTTTCTTCAACATTAACCTTAAAGTTCAGTTTTCTGTCCAAAATAACGCCAAGGTATTTTGCACACTCACCAAAGGGAATTTCAATACCCCCTAATGATATGGACTTAACCATGGGAGTTTTGCGATCTTTGCAGTACATGACTAGTTCTGTCTTTTCAGGATTTACCCCAAGACCATTCTCTTTCGCCCATTTCTCAGTTATCCGGAGGGCTCTCTGTATAATATCTCTGATTGTGCATGGGAATTTTCCCCTGCTATTTCATAATGAAATAACTTCACAAAATCGAAAATGAAATAACTCCCCAAAATATGAAATAACTCCACGAAAATCGTTCTTTTTGATCTCTGTAGAGGAAATTGGGGATATATTTAATTTTTATACCCTCCACCGTAGGATGGGGGTATATTAACTTTTTCATTCCGTTTGTAACACATCGAAATATTGCTCTAAGGCCTCATAAAGTATATATATTCTGGGTCGTGGTGAAATTCTGAGTCGATCTAAGCATGTCCGTCCGTCTGTGGAAATCACGCTAACTTCCGAACTAACTTTGATGTAGGTCGGATGGTATTGCAAATGGGCCATATCTGACCACTTTTACGTATAGCCCCCATATAAACCGACGCTCAGATTTGGCTTGCGGAGCCTCTTGGAAGAGCAAAATTCATCCGATCCGTTTGAAATTTGGTACATGGTGTTAGTATATAGTCTCTAACAACCATGCAAAAATTGGTCCATATCGGTCCTTAATTATATATAGTCCCCATATATATAAACCGAGGAGAAAAATTCATCCGATCCGGTTAAAATTTGGTAAGTGATGAAATTTGGCATATTGCGCTAGTATGTGGCCGCTAACAACCGTGGTCCATATCGGTCTATAGTATATATAGCCGAGCCTCAAAAATAATCTACCAAAATTGTATTTCTATAGAAAATTTTGTCAAAATTTTATTACTATACAAAATTTTGTCAAGATTTTTTTTCTATAGAAAATTTTGTCAAAATTTTATTGCTATAGAAAATTTTGTCATAATTTTATTCCTATAGAAAATTTTTTAAAAATTTTATTTCTATAGAAAATTTTGTAAATCTGAATTATATACGTATTTAATAGTCCTTTTCTTTGTTTAATATATACCCCTTAGGGACCAACTTACAATTGAGAAGACGGTGTAATTCGATTGTGGATGACAGTCTTTAATACATGTTTCTATGCAATCCATGGTGGAGTGTACATAAGATTCGGCCTGGCCGAACTTTCAGCCGTATATACTTGTTCTTTTTGGGGAGTTATTTCATATAGTCTTTGTGGACCTGTCCAATACTTTTTGATAGAAAATTCCAACAATTCGCTAAAGATGTTGATAGGCTGTATAAAAAAAATTTTCCTACACGGATGAAAAAGACTGTTTTTCATATGTTTGGCTATAAACATTATATGTTTGGAACACAAATTTTTAAACACAATATTTTTGAGTGCAAGCATATAATGTTCATAAACTAGCATAACATGTTTGGGACATATATGTTAATATGTTAGAACATATTATGTTTGGGACATAAAATGTTTTTAAATATAATATGCTTGGATGCAAACATATATTAATTTAGAAAGAGCCTATAAACATATATGTGTTTAGTAGCTTGGAGCGCTATTTAACAGGGAGCGATATTGAATTAAGTTGGTGGTTGTTGCTTGTTATTACAAAATTAACATTTTATTTTTCCTTGGGCAATTGATCAGCTACTTCTTTGATCCTTACAAACTGTGTGGTCCGCTGTTCGAATCCCCGTCCGGCAAAAGGTAAAATTAAAATAAAAAAAATCATACAATTGAATAATTTCTTCTACAATGTTTGTATTACAGAAAAAGGTGCTAAGAACTAAAAAATCTCGTGGAAGTGAGAAAGATGTGGGGGAATATACAATTGGGCAGAAACAACATTTTGAGCATTCAGGTCGAAAACCTATGTTGTTAGCACCTATATTACCTGTTTATTTTCATAATTCATTATGATTGTAAATACATAAATAAATAAATAAAATTTTGAGCACAATATTGTTTGGGAGAATTTTTTTAAGCATATAATATTTTTGGGTGCAAAATGCTTCCAAACATATTATATGTTCACATAATAACATATTGTTTTTTGGAAGACAACATTATTGATTTTTGATGCAAAAATACAAATTGTTTGGAAATTGACTACCCAAACATATATTGTTTAGACCAATATGCTTTCAAACATATTATATATTGGGAGAGATCAAACATATAAATGTTTGGGCAATAGCCAAAAATGTATATGCTTGAAGCAAAATATGTTTGGGAGTATATGTTACAGAAGCGATTTTTTGTGAGCGTGTACGAACCGAATTTTTTCTCTCGTTAAATTTGTGTCCTTAACGGCAAGTAAATCTTTATTTTAAACAATAAACATACTTTGCATCTACGCAAACGTAAAACTGTCAAAATGTAGCTTCACCTGGCCTGCAGGCATTTTACTTTCAAAAATAACCATCTCAACTCAAAATATAAAATAACGGATATCTCAATGAAATGACACAGCTGAATACGCGACAAATGCGCATTTCAAAACCAAAATCATTTCGAAAATTTTGCGCAGCTTTTTTAAATTTAAATGTCAAAGAGCTTCAAAACCTGATTATAAAAAGCACACCTTGCCAAAAAAAATTGTTGCTTTGCCCATTTCCCGTTAGGATAATGGCAAGAGTAACACAAAGAGATACAAAATGCAAAAGTGAGAGCGAGAGAGAGAGTCAACAAAGAACTTTTTAAAGTTCCTACCCCTAAGTACAGTAAATCGTTTAGAAAAATCTGGTTGAAAAAATTGACGGCTGGTATTTGCGACATTACCTGCGCATCAACATGTAGCGAATGGTGAAATGGTGCGCAATTGGGCGGAAATCTAAAATGCGCACCGGTTCATGGAAACATTAAAATACGCTGAATGTGAGAAAGTTTGAATTTCGATGATGTGCTTGGCTACCTACTCACCCTTAGTTTAAGCGGCTGCAAAGCAAAGACAAATAGAATTCAACCTGGTGCCACCAAAAGGATCAAACAACCAACCATCCAACACCCCTCTTACCACCCAGTGGCAGGCTGCTGTCGACGCTGTTGACATTGGAATAAATCACATACGGGTCGCTCTCGCTCTGGTACCCAATATGTTGCGCATCATCATTAGCAACAGGATTTAACCACCAGCTTTGGCAAATGCCAAGACGAAGAACACAAACCTTGGCCAGAGCTATTTCAGATTTTCCCACCAAAAATACAAGGTAGGTGAGTATGCCATGGTACGTCCGTGTGTGTGTGTTCATGTGTCTTATGCCACCACCAAACCCACCCCATTTTATATGGGATGTACATTTTTCCCGTCCCCGCATTTTTATTGTTTTCGTTGATCTTGTCCATATACCCTGCAAAGGATTTATTGTTTGTTTGGTGTAGTCCTACAGCTTGATGCTTTCATTTTTTTTGTATTTGTATGACATTGATTGTTATTGTTGTTGTTGTAACCATTCCTGTTTAATGTCCGTTTTAGATCAAATATCACCCATCGCCCATCTCTAGTAAAGTTAAAGAGCTATGTGTGTGTGTGTGTGTGTGTGCGTTCAAAGTTTATCCTGGTTACAGCTGCACTGTATTGGATTCCAGCCCAAGCATTGATTATGGTTTTCGTCCTGGGAAAATAACTTCGCATGACGACTGTTGATTCTTTTTTTCTGGGAGAATGTACAAGAAAGTATGAGAAAGCCTGTAATGGATTTATTATTTGTTATGGGTCCTGTGACTATTTTATTATGTCCCTGACAAATGAGCAAATTTACACGATTCAGCAATAAGTTACGTAATCTTAAAAATATGGACAGTTGGAAAAAATATCTAGGACATTGGAGTGAAAGTTTCGCTTATATTAAAAATAATTCCCCTAATGTCGAATTGAAATAAGGTCGCTTATATGGGGGCTATATATGATTATTGACTGATATAGACCACTTTTAGCAAGGTTGTTAAATATCATATACTAACACCACGTAGCAAATTTCAACCAGATCGGATGAATTTTGCTTCTCCAAGAGACTCCAAAACCAAATCCCGGGATGGGTTTATTTGGGGCTATATATAATTACGGTCTGATATGAACCAATTCCTGCATGGTTGTTGGATACCATATACTAACATCACGTACCAAATTTCAACCGAATCGGATTTTGCTCTTCCGAGGGGAGGTCAAATCTGGGGATCGGCTTATATGGGGGCTATATATAATTATGGACCGATTTCGACCAATTTTTTGCATGGGTGTTTGAGGCCATATATTAACAACACGTACCAAATTTCAACTGAATCAGATGAATTTTGGTTTTTCAAGAGGCTCCGGAGGTCAAATCTGGGGATCGGTTTATATAATCGGGGCTATATATAATTATGGACCGTTATAGTTATTAGAGACCATATACTAACACCATGTACCAAATTGCAGCCGGATCGGATGAAATTTGCTTCTATTAGAGGCTCCGCAAGCCAAATCTGGGGATCGGTTTATATTGGGGCTACCACGTACCCACGACCTTGTGTATGCAAGGCGGGCATGCTAACCATTGCACCACGGTAGCTCCCCAAAATACCTTAAACTCTTCTTGGCTTTTAGGAAAAATAAAAACTTTTTTAACCATAAATTTTGGTTTGAGAGCAAGCTTACACAAAGAGCTCAAAACCAAGCACGTATGGTCATGAATACTTGCTAAATCGTGTATTTTTTGTGTTTGTTGTATTTTACAAATGCTAACAAAGCTCGTGATGTTTTTGTAGTGAATTATATAAAGTATTTTTAAAAATTTGTTTGACTATATATTTACCTTTGAAGACGAAAGTCCCCTAAAATTTCTAGTACATGGAAATATTTGTTTTCAACATTTTGACAACACTTTATTTAATAAATAGTATAGTATATTTAATAAATAGTAAATAGTATGATAACTTTGATCCACCAAAAAATGTGCCTACCAGAAATATTGATTTTAGACCCCATAAAATATATACCGATCTACTCAGAATCACCTCCTGAGTCGTCCGTCTGTCCGTCCGTCTGTTCATGTATTTGTTGTTCACAGGATTCCGGTCGCAATTATTAACCGATTTTCATGAAATTTGGTACAGTGTTTTTTTTTTTGGCACAAGGACGAATGCTATTGAATTTGAAAGAAATCGGATCAAATTTAGATATAGCTACCATATATATGTATCGCCCTGTTTCGACAAATGGGGGCCACGTTGCGTTTTTTACAAACAGATCGTCACCAAGTTTGCAAAAAGTAATCTTTTTCATCAACCTTCAAGTCCGCTAAATTTCATCCAGATCGGTTCAGATTTAGTTATACACGCAAAAAAATAATTCTTTCCTCCCAAACGAAATTTTAGACAAACAAAGTTCATTTCTCATTTCCTTTTCGTTGAAAGGAAGTGTATTTGGAAGAAAAGTATATACTTTATGTGATAAACGTTTATTCTTTTCCAAGATGTAAAAACAATTTCATAAAGACTAACTCAAAAAAAAAAATTTCTGGCTAATTGCATTTTCCCCTCACATCTTTCTCACTTCCACGAAGTTTTTAGTTCTTAGCACCTTTTCCTGTAATACAAACAATGTAGAAGAAATTAAACGATTTTATAAATTTTTAAATTTTTTTACCTTTCGCCTGGACGGAGAATCGAACCGCGGACCATGCAATTTGTAAGCCAACACACTATCCACTGAGCTATGTAGTCGTTATTGTTTTTTTATCTTTGTTTTATTTCCCATTTCTTTTAAATATCGTTATAATTATCATTCAAATAATTAAAGTACATTTTCTTAGCGATCTATGTCTTATCTAAGAATATAAATGTTCTCTCTCTTAAATGTTAACTGGTAGTCCAGCCCATTCAATAAATTAATCAATTGGGAGCAATCCAATAGCCGTTATTGTCATCAATAGACAATTACCTATATAAGTTATATTTATATGGCATAGCTTGCGGCGCCCACGAGCCGATTAAACAAAGTTTATTTCACAGAAAAAATCATTTAGTTGGACACCATGGAGCAGTGGTTGCTACGTCTGACTTGCATGGCAAGGGTCGTGGGTTCGATCCCTGCTTCGACCAAAGTTTTTTTTTTGTTTTTTGTTTTTTTTTACATATATTCCAGATATGTTAGGAAGATTCCAAAAAAATGTTTAACATTACATTGTAGTATATTAAAATTTTAACTGTAAAATGTGTCTTATTAAAAACCTAGAGTCAGAAAAGAACAGTGTTTGATATAAACGAAATGGACTGTGTTGTTGGTTCAAAAATAACTTTTTTTATTAAAAAAATTAACACTTTGTAACAAACGAAGTTTTTTGGTGATAAAAGTGTATACTTTTCGAAGCAATTCAAAAAACTCTAACAAAAGAAAAACGTTTTCGGTACACGTTTTCCAAACGTTTTTTTTTCTTTGCGTGTAGCTCTCATATATATGTATCGCTCGATTTTCCCAAATTTGGCCATAAAAGTCTTATTTATCAACCGATCTTACTCAAAATTGACTTACTATAATCTTCCGTAGTACTAACAATATGTGCAAAAAATTATCGAAATCGGTTCAGATTTAGCTATAGTTTCCGTATTTTTCTAAATTTGGGTTTTCTAAATTTGGTTTTTCTAAATTTGGTTATAAAACCCTTATTTAGCAACTGATTGTACTCAAAGTTGGCTAAATGTAATCTTTTATAGCACTAACCATATGTGCAAAATTTCATCGAAATCGGATAAAATTTAGATTATAAAGCTTATCCCAAACGCATGTTTATGAAAAAATATATTTGAGGTTAAGTCACAATAATGAGTTTCTCGCATTAAATCAAAAAGTAAAGTCGGATGTCGAGGTAATCGGATGTAACAGGTAATCTTCATACCATCACTTTTATTTTCCAAATTTAAAATGTATTTTCATAATTTGATTAACGTTTTTAGAACAGATTACAAATTAACATTAAATATCACTGCATCGACTGCCTGTAACAAAAGTTGTTCGTGAACAACAACTTTGACGACGTATTAAGCACGTGTGACGCGGTTGTTAGAAAAATGTATAGTCCTTTAGTTTAGTTTACTAGTATCCGGTATGAAAAATTCAAATTTAAAAGAGAACTGTGTTTTAAAGGTGTGCTTACATCAATTCTCTGCTTTTTTGGCTCGGAATCAATACCAGAACCTTTAATGCAAATACAAAATCTTGGGAATAGCACGAGCTTTTGTTCAGTATAGTTAAGTTTTACTATAGAACAGTTTACTATGTATGTACTCCAAATATCCTCAACTGCGCATCTTTAAAAAACGTTACAATCTCAAAATAATTAGGAACACACCTTTGATCCTGTTTGTTTGAGAAACCCATGAAAAATTGCATAATCACTATTTTTTGCCAGCTGAGTGATGATACCAAACATAAGGTAGCTTGGTTATAGCACGGGGGAAATTTTATATCCAACCCTAGAACGAACACCTGGATGTTTTCGTTTGCGTTGGTGATTTTAGGTGTATAGCTACATCTTCATGTCTAAGACCATCAAAGAACATTTTAAGATGGTTGTTTACACTTTCAAAGGGAGGGAAAGAAGGAAGAAATTGAAAACTAGTTTCCAGAAAGGGGGTTGTTTTTCCTTGCAGGGCAATTCAAAATAATAATGAAATGATTTATGTGAAAAAATTATCAAGACTATATAGTATAATATAATTCAGTAAAATAAAACGCTGTTAAGGCTTTGTTTCCAAATGCCATTGCTCGATTTATCCTTCTTGGTAGCAAAAATCACAAAAATCGGCTTAGATTCAAGTAAAACATATGTACTTAGTTTTATTGCCAGGAATATTTGATTGTCCTTGTAAGAGGTGTGCTTTTAACGTGATAAGGGATATCATTCCTTATAAGAAGCACCCGCTTACTCTAATAAGCACTAATTTCTGCACCTCCATATTTTAACTAATTTTTATCGGGCGTTCAATAAAAACGAACTATTAAGTGCGTCATCCACTATAAACGGAGAACTTATGTTACACGTTTAGAAGAAGTAGCGCTGAATTTTGCACATACAATATTGCGCAGAATAGTAGTGCCTACAGTATGGTCAGTGTCCATTGGACACTATACTCGTAATTTAGGTGCTTCCTATTTTATAATTATTTTTAGCTGGGCATTTTCACATTTAAAGTTTCCCCTAGTGCTAGAATGTTCCCACCGTAATTAAATGGCATGTTTTCTTTTTATATTTACACAAAACTTGTTTACCAAATTAACTCCTAAGAATATTACCCTCAGGTGTTCAAATTGTCATCCGCAAAGGATCCATGTAAAATGGAATTTTAATTTAATCACAACATTAATAGACCACAATTCGTAACATTTGTAATGCAAAATACTGTGAGAATTTTTCTAAACGAAGACAAAACGCATATCCTTGGAAATGGAATTACATGGAATTTATCGTTTTATGAGTGGCAACTTTACCCCCTAAATAAGAACTAATCAAGCGCAAATGGGACAAATATACCAGCGATTAATTTGCATAATTTCTTTAACAAATGCATTTTTGCCATTAAAAAGAATGTCATCATATGGACTCTTGCAATTCAATGGCATCAATGCAAACAATCAAAATTAACGCATACATCCGGTTACTTTGTTTAACTGGGGTTTATATATGCAAACTTTAACATGGTTTTATGCGGAAAACAACGTTAATATTTGAATAAATTCTGTATTATTTTAATGTGAAAATAGAAGAGATATACCACTATGCACACTACCCTGCATATATTGCTAGCTTTATACAAACAGTATATCTATACACATATAAATGCCGATGTTTGTTTGTATGTTTCGGGTAAGCTTGGAAACAGAGAACTGCAACCGGTGGCTTTTTTTATACCCTCCATCATAGGATGGGGGTATATTAACTTTGTCATTCCGTTTGTAACACATCGAAATATTGCTCTAAGACCCCATAAAGTATATATATTCTGGGTCGTGGTGAAATTCTGAGTCGATCTAAGCATGTCCGTCCGTCCGTCCGTCCGTCTGTTGTAATCACGCTAACTTCCGAACGAAACAAGCTATCGACTTGAATCTTGGCACAAGTAGTTGTTATCGATGTAGGTCGGATGGTATTGAAAATGGGCCATATCGGTCCAGTTTTTCGTATAGCCCCCATATAAAGGGACCCTCAGATTTGGCTTGTGGAGCCTCTAACAGAAGCATATTTCATCCGATCGGGCTGAAATTTGGTATATGGTGTTGGTATATGGCCTCTAACAACCATGCAAAAATTGGTCCACATCGGTCCATAATTATATATAGCCCCCATATAAACCTATCTCCAGATTTGGCTTGCGGAGCCTAATATAGAAGCAAATTTCATCCGATCCGGCTGAAATTTGGTACATGATATTGGTATATGGTCTCTAATAACCATGCAAAAATTGGTCCATATCGGTCCTTAATTATATATAGCCCCCATATAAACCGATCCCCAGATTTGGCTTGTGGAGCCTCTAAGAGAAGCATATTTCATCCGATCCGGCTGAAATTTGGTATATGGTGTTGGTATATGGTCTCTAACAATCATGCAAAAATTGGTCCACATCGGTCCAATTTTATATATAGCCCCCATATAAACCGATCCCCAGATTTGGCTTGCAGAGCCTCAAAGAGAAGCAAATTTCATCCGATCCGGCTGAAATTTGGTACATGATGTTGGTATATGGTCTCTAACAACCATGCAAAAATTGGTCCACATCGGTCCATAATTATATATAGACCCCATATAAACCGATCTCCAGATTTGACTTGCGAAGCCTCAAAGAGGAGCAAATTGCATCCGATCCGGCTGAAATTTGGTACATGGTATTGGTATATGGTCTCTAACAACCGTGCAAAAATGGGTCCACATCGGTCCTTAATTATATATGGCGTCCATATAAACCGATTCCCAGATTTGGGTTGCGGAGCCTCAAAGAGAAGCAAATTTCATCCAATCCGGTTGTAATTTGGAACATTGTGTTAGTATATGATCTTTAACAACCGTGCCAGAATTGGTCCATATCGGTCCATAATTATATATAGCCCCCATATAAAATATTCTCCAGATTTGATCTCCGGAGCCTCTTGGAGGAGCACAATTCATCCAATCCGGTTCAAATTAGGCACGTGGTGTCAGTATATGGTCGCTAACAACCATACCAAAATTGGTCCAATCACACAAAAATTGGTCCATATCGGTTCATTTCTATAGAAAATTTTGTTAAAATTTTATTTCTGTAGAAAATTTTGTCAAAATTTTATGTCTACTTTGTCAAACTGAATTATATACGTATTTAATCGATCTTTTTTGATTTAATATATATACTATATGGACTTACATACAATTTAGAAGATGGTGCTAGGAGGTTTTAAGATACCTTGCCATCGGCAAGCGTTACCGCAACTTAAGTAATTCGATTGTGGATGGCAGTGTTTAGATGAAGTTTCTACGCAATCCATGATGGAGGGTACATAAGCTTCGGCCTGGCCGAACTTACGGCCGTATATACTTGTTCGTATTGCAATCTTACCCACAAAATGTCGGTGGCACTGAGTAAGACACCAATTACCATGCGATCTTTTACATTGATACAAATGCGGCTTTAGACGGAGATGCTTGTAATGAATCGTTTATTTGTGTCTTAGGTGATTTTAATTTGCCTAATATTTTATGGACTCAATTTGGTTGCAGCGAATATTTATCTCCTTCAAATGTTATCAAGGAGCACGAAATAAACTTTATTGATACATTTCTGGCGATGAGCTTAATTCAGATTAATTATATCTCTAACAAATTGAATAGGTTTTTGGATCTTGTATTCGTTTCTGATGATTGCAAATTTAATATTAATGAAGCTCTTACTTCGATTTCCCCATCTAATGTGCATCACAACCCGCTAGCTATAACAATCGATTCTTTCAAATATTTGCCCAGCTCTTTAACTGACGATTTTTCGAACTTTAATTTTAATCTTTGTAACTTCGATCTGCTTAACTCTATATTCAATTCGATAAATTGGGCTGATTTGTTTTCCGAACAGTCTATTCATATTTGCTTTGAAATATTTTTAAATAAAGTTTTAAATGTTCTTAGAGAGAATGTCCCTTTAAGGGAATGTAGAGCATACAGGAGACCTTGGTATACTAAAGGTCTTATGAAAATAAAGAACTTACGTAATAAATTTCAAAAAAGATTTTTGAAGACTAATTGTAATGAGGATAAGGAAATGTTTCTTCATTATCAACGGCAATTCAATTTTTTGAATAAATTTTTATATAAACAATTTCTTCTCACTAAGGAGAGCGAGATTAAATTGAATCCTAAATCATTTTGGTCTTATATAGAGTCCAAAAAGCAGCAGACTGATATTCCATCTACAGTACATTTTAAGGGCAAGACTTCTCAAACAGGTATTGAAGCCGTAAATCTTTTTGCAGATTATTTCAAGTCTAACTTTGAAGCTCCCACTGCTGTGAATAAAGAAATTGATATACAGGGTACTATCTTGAATATTGGCGCAATGGTCATTACTGAAGATGAAATTTGCGAGGCAGTAAATGACTTAAATAATGGCACTAAAACGGATTCTGATGGTCTGTGTCCTCTTTTTCTTAAAAGATGTTGTAATAGTATATGTTACGCTCTTTCTATTATTTTCAACAGATCTCTGAAGGAAGGCATATTTTTAAATTGTTGGAAATCGGCAACAATCTCACCAATTTTCAAAGACGGCAAAAGAGATGATGTTACTTGCTATAGACCAATATCTAAGTTATCGTGCATATCGAAAGTTTTTGAGCATATCATCTATAAAAGGTTGTTTTTTCTTACGAAGTCTTTGTCTTTCACCTCATCAACATGGATTTTTTACTGGCAGATCTACAATCACTAACTTGACTTTGTTTAGTGAGCGATGCTTATCAACATTGGAAAGTGGTAGTCAATTGGAAACATTGTATACGGATTTTTCCAAAGCTTTTGATAAAGTTTCCCACACTTTACTGATATATAAACTTCAATGCTTGGGGTTTCACTCGTGTTTTTTAACATGGATTGAATCCTACTTATCTCAGAGGGTCTGCAGAGTTAAAGTTGGTGGATATGTTTCATATCCATATGTTCAAACTTCGGGGGTTCCACAAGGGAGTGTATTAGGTCCCCTGCTCTTTAATTTATTTATTAATGATGTTGCTTTATGTTTTAAAAATTCTGAATTCCTTTTATATGCAGATGATCTGAAAATATTTTCTAAAGTTGACTCGTTATCTGATGTTGCCAATTTGCAGTTGGATTTAGATAATTTTTATAAATGGTGTCATTTAAATAAGTTGCAATTGAATATTTCGAAATGTTCTCATATTTCCTTCCATAAAACACTCCACCCTATTCAGTGCTGTTTTAAATTTGGTGATAATGTTTTGACAAAGGTTACTTGTATTCGAGATCTTGGAGTATTTTTTGATTCAGACATGTCTTTCATTTCTCATATTAATTATATACTTCCAAAAGCTTATAAAATGCTTGGTTTTATTAAAAGAAATTGTGGTGATTTTTTCGGACCCAAATACTTGGAAAATTGTGTACACAGCCTATGTTAGGTCCAGAGTGGAATATGCTTCAATTGTTTGGGATCCGCGTTGTAATAATCAAATAGCTCGTATAGAAAGAGTTCAACGAGTATTTGTGAAATATGCATTGAAATCTCTCCCAATAAGTTGTCCTTCCAGTTATTTTTCTAATTGTCTGTTATTAGGTCTTCAAACTCTTGAAGATCGTCGTAAAGTTCAGTCTGCTCTTTTTGTTTTTGATTTGATCAATAATGTAATTGATTGTCCGGATTTGTTATTACGTATACCTCTTTATGTTCCTCCTAGAACTATGAGATATGTTGATATATTTGAAATTCCTCTACACCGTGTGAATTATGCTTCCCATAGTCCGCTGACGCGTGTGTTTTTTTGCATAAATTCTATTAACTTAAAATTTCAAAAGAAATTTGGGAAGATTATAGAGTTTAGCATTTCGAAAAATGATTTTAAATTGTATTTTGCTACTAAATTTAGTTAAAACATAACTTAGAAAATTATAGATGTATTTTATTCATCATAGTCTGTAAGGAATTTTTTTGTTCTAAAGACTGAAATAAATAAATAAATAAATAAAAACACCACTAGTATATAACAATGTTCGTATGCAGTGCCTTGCAACCTTAAACCAATCGACGTCGTAACAACGCTCGGTAAACAAGAAACGAGTGTGGAACTTAAGTGTGATTGCACTCAACAACAACAATTACCAGCAGTTGGCTTTAGCTCAAGAAAATTGAAAAAGCACCAATTAAGAGAATACCAAACTGCTGAGGTATGGATAACCAATTTGTGTGATTGCTTTACTACGGTGTTTTCGAGAGACCGACATTCATAATAACAAACACCGACAGTCGTCGGTTGCTTTGGATATTGGTGGTTGAATTTTTTTACCAATTGGTGTTAGGTTAGGTTAGGTTATGTGGCAGACCGATGTATCAGGCTCACTTAGACTATTCAGTCCATTGTGATACCACAGTGGTGAACTTCTCTCTTATCACTGAGTGCTGCCCGATTCCATGTTAAGCTCAATGACAAGGGACCTCCTTTTTATAGCCGAGTCCGAACGGCGTTCCACATTCCAGTGAAACCACTTAGAGAAGCTTTGAAACCCTCAGAAATGTCACCAGCATTACTGGGGTGGGATAATCCATCGCTGAAAAACTTTTTGGTGTTCGGTCGTAGCAGGAATCGAACCCACGACCTTGTGTATGCAAGGCGGGCATGCTAACCATTGCACCACGGTGGCTCCTAATTGGTGTTTTAAGATTGCAAATATTGGTGTTTACTAAATACACTTCTGCGGTTGCGGTAGATCGCAGCCGTTCTCTGCTCGAAAACGGCCGCACCGATTAACTTAAAAGCTTCCGAGAACGATGATGAAAATAGGGTACCTCATGTTTTTACATGTGGTCGGAGAGGGGAACCTCCCCTTGTCCGTCTTTTTTAAAATCGAACCAAAGCGTTTATACCAACATTCGGTACTTTATTTTTCGATATATTGTCGTGCCTGATTTTTTTAATACATCCAGAAAAAATTTAAAATAAAATTTCAGATATTGGAAGGAAAAAATTTTATTAAAAATTGTTAAAATGTCCGTAACGCTGTATGAACTTCCAGACAGACAAACAGAAACAAGATATAAAAGGTCAATAAATTTAAAAACGATTTCATTAATGTTGAAGCGTTTTTCAGAAGTATTAAAGTCAAGTATATAAAGTCAAGTTACACTGAAAAAACAGTGAACCCACTTGAAAGAAAACTTTTGGTTAATTTTAGAAAATTTTAACTAAACAGTACACAGAAAAATTGAAGCAATATAAAAATCATTTATTGGCATAACTGATTAAAAATATTATATTAAATACGATTTTTATTAAGTCAAATATGAAAATAATTGGTTGAATGAAAAACGGGTAAAAATATCAAAATTCCCTGGTAATTGAATTCACAACACATCAATTACTTTGTTCAATTGGACCAAGTATAAAAGTTTTGATTTAAGTATAATGCGTAATTGCCTGATAAAACTGTTTATGACGTTGCTCCGCAACGAAAAATATATAAATTAAGCAATAAAATGTCATATATTGTTTTTATTAAGAAACTTCTTAATTACATGGTCGAATTTACCCGCAAATAAACCGTGGCATCTGTACCGCGATACCACGGTTTAAGGTAAGTATCTTTATCTAAATACCAGTTTTTTGGCCAAGCGCATTTTTTTGGAATCTACACTGAAAGAATTCTCTTCGTAAAAATTAACATTTTCATTGTGAGTCTATCGTGTGTTTGTTGGAGGAATTCTTTTTCTCTCTCAAGCACATTCACAAAATACTCAGCTACGAGACTCACGAGAATTCTCGTGACTTCGACTATTAGTCGGGATCACGACGAATCACGAATGTTTCACAGCACGAGCTTTTTACGATGGAAAGTTAATCTAATATATTTAGTATATATTTCGTATATTTGTAAAAAGTCGTTCGCAAAATTTTTAAAATTCGCTGAAAACTTTAATAAAATATGTAAGTTAATTCTTTCATTATATAAAGACTTGCGAATAAACTTCGAAATATGTATACAATAACATTATTTCTATTTTGTTTTTACAATTAGGTGTTGTACACGTCAAACTGCTCTATAAGTTCGTGCTTCAATTCTTCCCATCAACAGAAGGTAAAATCATATACAACTTTTGAAATCTTTTTGAAACTTTGAAATGATAGAGATTTGTATTACAGAAGAGCAAGATGCCGAAACAAATAATTTGAGGAAGATTTGGGAAGTCAAATTCCAGCAGGTGGTACAGATAATTCAAAAACTGTTTTTTCTTTGTGAGTGAACCTGTTAAATATGTCGTTTATAACGAATACTCTGTATTTTTCTTCCAAACAAGTACTCCGAATAAAGCATAAAACCTTTTTTTTGTATACCTTTTTAAAATTAATATAGATTATATAGTACAAAGATTGTATTGATTAACATCGTTATAAACGCAATTACGATAGTAATTGTACAGGTTACAAAATTCGATAAACAATGTACTCAGTTCAATTACGACTCTAATTGAAAAACTTTATATACTTCAAATACTAATGTATTTGGATTGAGTACTATGTCATTTGAATATTTTGACAAGTTTCAATTACATTTATACTCAACACAAATATTACTTCATTTGAAAATAATTTTATGACAACCTTACAATTTGGGTAATTGGATATATGACTTTCGTAATAAATAATTGAAATCACAATTTTTGTATTTGATTCAAGTATTCACTTTTTTTCTGTGTATTAAAAACGCTGGCATCACGCTGATATCACAAAAATGAGTAAATATTTTTAAACAAATTCAAGAAAATTTATTGACATAATTAATTTTTTCACTAGTCAAAGAAAATTTTGTAGTTAGAAGGAAACAATTGGAGTTCAAAATTGCAAGAATGTCTTTAGTGACATACGAAGTTCATGATGGACGTATTTGTAGCAAAAGTTACAAATTTAAAGAAATAATGAATTATTTTGTGAGAAATTCGAATTTAGTAAATCTTTATGCTTAACCCTTTCACTGCCGAAATAAACCTAATGTTAAAAACTTTAATTTTTCTTCTGTTTTTACTTGTACTAACAGCATGTAGAACAAACTTTGTCATTTTGAGAACCTACCTTAATTACTTGAAGAGCTATATGAGCTTGTTCTGAAAACTTGATTCTTGAATTGTGACCAAATGGAAAATAAGCTGAGACCAAATGGAAAATAAGCTCTATTTCGCCTAAGTATCGGCTATAGTTTTTGTATGAATGTTCATTTACTAGAAACATACAATAGAAAAATTTTCTCAAATTTTCATATTTTTCGTTTATTGTTAAAGAAGATTATAAAAATGTATTTTAGTGCTCACCAATATGGAAAATATTTATAGCTTATTTAGATTAAAGTCTCTACTTTAAAATAACATCGAGATAAAATCGAAACTAAGTGGGAAAATAGAATTTGGTGTCTTTTTCGAATGTCCTTCTAAGTGTACATTGGTAGTGAAAGGGCTAATTTGTGTATAATTTTTTCCCATTTTTTAGTTAATTTAACTAATGCACGCAAAAAATTACTAGAATAATGGAAACTTTCTTCAAACATAATAATTCCATGAACTAAAATAAAGTTAAATTGGCTTTAGTGAAATAGAGAGTTCACTTTTTTTCAGTGTAGGAAAACGAAATGTTCTTTTATGTAAAGATACCCATTTTAAGTCGAATTATCTAACTATAAGGACAAAACGACTTCATTGAAAAATTTATCGACAGAAAAGATCGCATTCGCATTTTAAGGACATAAAATCTTTGGCCTCACGACAATATTTTTTTTCAGTGCGGGAAGTGAAAAGAGCTATGTACCCTACGGGAAATGGATCAAGCACAGGACCGGTACAGGCCTAGTCCCTGGTGTGCATGAACCAGTCCTAGTTCTGATCAAGAGGTATGGGTTTGTTATTGATGGGGTAAATTTACACTTTAGGACACGTCTTGGAATCGTTCCTTAGGTCACGTCCTGGGACATTTTTGTAGTAGCACTCCATAGACAGGTCCTCATGAACCAGTCTCTGACAAACTCTTAGGAATCTGTTTCAGTTTGGTTATCCGAATCGCACCAGAAATGAAAAACTTTTGAAATATATTGAACAATAGGTTATTCTGGTAATTCTACTCATCTAAATGTGTAGGTCCAATAAGATTTTTTATATCAATCGAGTATGGAAATCATTAAATTATGACTATTTAAAAACTGCGACGGACCTGTGATAGGTCCGTCAGCGGCAATTTCCCGTAGGGTATTTAATTTTTTGATATTCGCACAGAGGGAAGCTCCTTCCTGCTAGACCTTTTCAGTGTAGAATTTAAATTTACATGAAATTTATAGCCAACATAGACAATATAGGTTAAAAATATCAACAAAACCTTTTCAAATCATTTCACTTCTCTATAATCATCATTTGTCTGTATATATGCATTCCTTAAAAATGCAAAAAATTTCCGATTTGTAAATTTTTTGTGCGAACGATGACTTCCCCTCGCCCTACCCTTTAAAAGAGTCCTATAGTTTATTTTTGGGTTTAATAACTTCACTAGATGTCCATGTTAATAATTTTTCATATCTTTTACTGTTAGAGTACAAGAAATTTGAAGGTGATCCAGCGATATAAACTGTGTAAGGTATTCACCACTTCAAGAGAAATAAACCACAGGTGAAAGAAAAGTGTTGTATGCGAAGGTTGTATATTCCTGTTACGAAGGTTGTATATTCCTCCTTAACCTCAGACAAAAAAGGCGTAATCAATCCCAACAATAGAGTGAAATTCGTACTCATGTGAATGTCGAAAATAAACTATTATCTTATCCACGGAAATTTATGGTTATGATGGAATCTAAAAAGTACTTCAATACGAGGGCAGTTCGGAAACTTCTTAGCCTAGCACAAAGCGGTATAAACAGAAAAAATTAAGTGTTTTGGAAACTTCCATCTCTGTTATGAACACATGTTACATTTTGTTTCGATCTGGCAACTCCTTCATATAGAAACAGGTGTTCAAAAAATACGCATCCGCAATTTTTTTACAATGGAAAAATTAGAAATGCGTGTTGTCATTAAATATTTACTTAAAAAAGGTTTCTCGGGACAAGAAATTCATAATGATATGGTGAATGTGATAGGTGAAAGTGCTCCTTCATATGCAAGAGTAAAAAATTGGGTTGCTTAATTTAAACGTGGTCGTACAAGCATTGAAGATGAACCACGTAGTGGACGTCCAAAACAGCAACCAAGGCCGTAGCCAGGATTTTAATTCGGGGGGGGTTCAACTTTAAAAAAAAAAATATTCATATAATCTCATGTGTAGAAAATTTGATTTATGCATAGGTATATATACAATATTTTTATAATATTAAATTGAGCCGACGGGCTTTTAGGGCAGCAAATAAATCAATGACTTCTTCAGTCGGCACATTTATTCAGCGATGAACCGACATTAATGCCAAACCTTTGAGTCTGCTCTCGCTAGTCGAATTTCTAAGATACGTCTTTAATCTCTTCTTTGTTGAAAATTAACGTTCGGATGAGCACGTAGTAAATGCAGGGATGGAAAATGCAGTACTATAGTACTTTTTTCAAACCTTTTTCACCCCGGTCAGTACCGTAGTACCCCCGCGAATGATTTAGTACCTTTTGTGTAGACATTTTTGAGTCGATATCAGATTTATGGTACAATAGCTTTGACAAAATATTTTAATATTTTGAGAAAGTCTTTATCAACCTTATTTCCTAATAGTCTTTTACAACTATGGCAAAACAGACATGTTCATGTGGGAAGAAAATCTCGATTTTGTAAAAGACATAGTCAAAAACAGGATTTTATTGAACTTCAAGAAAGTTTTAGTCGAAACAAGTATATACGGCCGTAAGTTCGGCCAGGCCGAAGCTTATGTACCCTCCACCATGGATTGCGTAGAAACTTTTACTGAAGACTGTCATCCACAATCGAATTACTTGGGTTGCGGTAACACTTGCCGATGGCAAAGTATCTTAAAACTTCCTAACACCGTCTTCAAAATTCCAAGGTAGTCCATACGTAGTGTATATTAATGAAATAATGAAATAAAATTAATGAAATAAAATTTTGACAAAATAAAATTTTGACATTTTCTATAGAAGTAAAATTGGAAAAAATTTTCGATAGAAATAAAATTTGGAAAACATTTTCTATAGAAATAAAATTTTGACAAAATTTTCTATAAAAAAAAAATTTTACAAAATTTTCTACAAAAATAAAATTTTGACAAAATTTTCTATAGAAATAACATTTTGACAATGTTTTCCATAAAAATAAAATTTTGGTAGATTATTTTTGTATCGAGTGGCAAACCATAAATATGAACCGATATGGACCAATTTTTGTGTGATTGGGGATCGGCTATATATAACTATAGACCGATATGGACCAATTTTGGCATGGATATTAGCGGCATTATACTAACACCACGTTTATGGACCGATATGGACCAATTCTTGCGTGTTTGTTAGAGACGACATTCTAACACCATGTTCCAAATTTCAACCGGATCGGATGAATTTTTCTCCTCCAAGAGGCTCCGTAGGACAAATCTGGGAATCGATTTATATGAGGCTATATATAATTATGGACCGATATGGACCAATTTTTGCATGGTCATAAGAGAACATATACCAACACCATGTACCAAATTTCAGCCAGATCGGATGAAAGTTTCGTTTCTTAGAGGCTCCGCAAGCCAAATCGGCGGATCGGTTTATATGGGGGCTATATATAATTAAGGACCGATGTGGACCAATTTTTGCATGGTCATTAGAGAACATATACCAATACCATGTACCAAATTTCAGCCGGATCAGCTTCTTTTAGAGCAATCGCAAGCCAAATTTGGGGGTCCGTTTATATGGGGGCTATACGTAAAAGTGGACCGATATGGCCCATTTGCAATACCGTCCGACCTACATCAATAACAACTACTTGTGCCAAGTTTCAAGTCGATAGTTTGTTTCTTTCGGAAGTTAGCGTGATTTCGACAGACGGACGGACGGACATGCTCAGATCGACTCAGAATTTCACCACGACCCAGAATATATATACTTTATGGGGTCTTACAGCAATATTTCGATGTGTTACAAACGGAATGACAAAGTTAATATACCCCCATCCTATGGTGGAGGGTATAAAAAGAATGCGATTCTATATTATCGATTTTTTATTTCGGTAGAAAATTTTGTCAAAATTTTATTTCTATATAGAATTTTTGCAAAATTTTATTTTTATAGAACATTTTGTCAAAATTTTATTTCAATTGAAAATTTTGTAAAAATTTTATTTCTATAGGAAATTTTTGCAAAATTTTATTTCTGTAGAAAAAATTTTGCAAATTTTTTTTTCTATAGAATTTTTTTGCAAAATTTTATTTCTATAGACAATATTGCAAAATTTTATTTATATTTTCTTTAAAATTCAGTCTCTTAACAATCTATATAGAATTTTTGCAAAATTTTATTTTTATAGAAAATTTTGTAAAAATTTTATTTCTATAGGAAATTTTTGCAAAATTTTATTTCTATAGAAAAAATTTTGCAACATTTTTTTTCTATAGAATTTTTTTGCAAAATTTTATTTCTATAGAAAATTTTTGCAAAATTTTATTTATATAGAAAATTTTGTCAAAATTATATTTTCTTTAAAATTCAGTCTCTTGACAATCTATATAGAATTTTTGAAAAATTTTATTTTTATAGAAAATTTTG
Organism: Haematobia irritans; assembly: GCF_050003625.1. Lineage (NCBI taxonomy): Eukaryota > Metazoa > Arthropoda > Insecta > Diptera > Muscidae > Haematobia > Haematobia irritans. The sequence continues at coordinate 136,490,035 of NC_134398.1, read as the reverse complement.
TCAAAATTTTATTGCTATTGAAAATTTTGTAAAAATTTTATTTTTATAGGAAATTTTTGCAAAATTTTATTTCTATAGAAAAAATTTTGCAAATTTTTTTTCTATAGAATTTTTTTGCAAAATTTTATTTCTATAGAAAATTTTTGCAAAATTTTATTTATATAGAAAATTTTGTCAAAATTTTATTTTCTTTAAAATTCAGTCTCTTGACAATAATCTTCCAGTGAAATTTTTGTTGAAATTTAGTAAAAAGTACCTTTCCGCTCAAAAAATACCTTTTTTGTACTTTCTTAAGAATTGTATTTTCCATCCCTGAGTAACTAGCAAAGTGACTAAAATTTTTAAAAGAATATGCACGTTTGGAAATATCTCTTTATTGCTTCCATCGCTGAAATATGCAGGTTCTTTTCGCAGGTTTTGCGCAAACACACATAAAAATCAGAAATGCATTTTCCAAAAATGAAATTTGTGGTGCGAGAACAAAAACAATTTGTTTTTTTCGACCGTCGTTTGACGGGCTTTTCAACTAGTATTCCATGATTTGTGCTATTTTTATAGGTAAGCGTTTTTCAAAATAAAACCTCAGCTTTTCTTCAACATCTTCGATAAGATTTTTCTATGCAGCTAAAAATATATATTTATTTATATAAAAATATTCATTCATTTCGGGGGGGGTTTGATCCCCCTCATCCCCCCCTATATATTTATTTATATAAAAATATTCATTCATTTCGGGGGGGGTTTGATCCCCCTCATCCCCCCCCCTGAATACGGCCTTGACAGCAACAACAACAGAAATTGTAGCTAAAGTGCATGATATGGTATTAAATGATCGGCGAATAAAAGTGCGTGAAATTGCAAATTTTGCATCAAGAACTACAGATGAAAAAGCTTTCTGCAAGATGGGTGCAGCATTTGTTAACAGTCGATCAAAAACGCATACACGCAAAGAAAAAAAAAACGTTTGGAAAACATGTACCGAAAACGTTTTTCTGTTAGAGTTTTTTGAATTGCTTCGAAAATTTTAAGCTTTTATCACCAAAAAAATTCGTTTGTTACAAAGTTTTTATTTTTTCAATAAAAAAAGTTAGTTTTGAAACAACAACAGAGTCCATTTCGTTTATATCAAACACTGTTCTTTTCTGACTTTTGGTCTTTAATAAAACTCATTTTACAGTTCAAAATTTAATATAGTACAATGTAATGTTGAACATTTTTTCGGAATCTTCCGAACATATGTGGAATGTATGTAAAAAAAAAAAAACTTTGGTCGAAGCAGGGATCGAACCCACGACCCTTGGCATGAGAGTCAGACGTAGCAACCACTGCTCCACGGTGCCAAACTAAATGTTTGTTTCTGTTAAATAAACTTTGTTTATTCGGTTCGTGGGCGCCGCAAGCTATGCTATATAAATATAACTTATATGGGTAATATCTATTGATGACCATAACAGGTACATAGCTCAGTGGTTAGTGTGTTGGCTTACAAAGTGCATGGCCCGCGGTTCGATTCTCCGTCCAGGCGAAAGGTAAAAAAAATTTTAAAAATTTATAAATTCGTATAATTTCTTCTACATTGTTGGTATTACAGGAAAAGGTGTTAAGAACTAAAAAAACTCGTGGATGTGAGAAAGATGTGAAAAAAATGCAATTAGCAAGACAACAATGTTTTTTTTTTTTGTGAGTTTGGCTTTATGAAATTGTTTTTACATCCTGGAGAAGAATAAACCTTTATCACAAAAAGTATATACTTTTCTTCCAAATACACTCCCTTACGGCGAAAAGCAAATGAGAAACGAACTTTGTTTGTCTAAAATTTCGTTTGGGAGGAAAGAATTATTTTTTTGCGTGTAAGAATGAACATTTCTCAAGCTTGTTTGGATTGTTTTAAGCGAAATAAAATGGATTTTAAGCATCGTTTCATAACTGTTGATGAGACATGGATCCACCACTATACTCGTACTCCAGAGACAAAAGAACAATCCAAACAATGGACTGAAGCTGGAGGAAGTGCACCAAAGAAGGCAAAACCAATTCAATCGGCTATTAAGGTTATGGCAACGGTTTTTTGGGTCTTCAAAGGTATTTTATTTATTGACTATCTGCAAAAGGTTAAAACAATAAATTCAGAGTACTATTGCAATCTTTTGGATCAATTAAATGTACAAATTCGAGAAAAACGTCCTGGCTTACAACACAAAAAAATATTTTTTCATTAAGACAACGCACCAGCGCACAAGAGTGTATTAACAATGGCTAAAATCAACGAATTAAAGTACGAGTTGCTTGACCACCCACCTAATTCTCGTGATTTAGCTCCCATTGACTTTTACTTGTACCCAAATCTAAACTAAATCCTTGCTGGCAAGCGGTTTACCTCAAATGAAGATGCAATTACAGTTGTAAACCACTATTTTGAAGATCTTGAGGAAAACTATTTTAATCAAGGAATAGAATTGCTAGAAAAGCGTTGGACTAAGTGTATTGCAGTTTTAGGAAATCATATTGAAAAATAAAAATATTTTTGAAAAACTAACTATTCTCTTTCATTGATAGGCTAAGAAGTTTCCGAACCGCCCTCGTATAAAATATTTTTCTTCAAATAGGCTCTCATTTTTAAAAAACATCAGGACTTTATGATTAAAGCTAAAGCCATTTTTATGCAATTTTGCAAAAGTATATTTATAATTTGTCGGACGATACATATCTATTAGAGATATTGGGGAATTAGAGATATTTTTAAAATGTTTGCTACTTAGAAGGGGCGAAATATTTTTTGGCCTAATCGGGCGAAATGTATACAAGTCTTAGCCTTATCTTATCTTAACCGTTCTGCTTGGCATTACATTCAAAGATTTTTGATATTTGTCTATTCCTAATATAAAAGACTTGAAATAATTGAGAAAAATTTAAAAAATTGAAAATAATTTTAATTATTCGATATTTTGAAAATAAATGTTTTTTATACCCTCCATCATAGGATGGGGGTATATTAACTTTGTCATTCCGTTTGTAACACATCGATATATTGCTCTAAGACCCCATAAAGTATATATATTCTGGGTCGTGGTGAAATTCTGAGTCGATCTAAGCATGTCCGTCCGTCCGTCTGTTGAAATCACGCTAACTTCCGAAGCATTACATTGCGGCGAGTTATAATGACTAACTTGCAATGACAAAAATAAATACTTCTCGGTAATTATTCTCAAATTTTTAGGCAGTTGTAGTTAATATAATTATTCACATAATCGAGTACTTACGTAAAAAATTAAAAAGAATATGTAATGTAACGGTAATTCTGAAGATTTTCCGTTAAGATTTTTTTATCACAAATATTTCATAATAAGTGTGTTTAATTACAATATCATATTATGTTTTAAATAAAGGCTTTTTTATACCTCATTCACATTACACTTCCAAAATGCGCTTAAACTAAATTTCAAATGCCATTTGCCTTATAAAAGACTTAAAATCCACTTTTAGTAGATTTCGAACCTTATGTGACTTGGCTATTGGATATATTATAACGTAATTCACGAATCCAACTCCCTTAAACAACCTACATTTATTTCTATTTGAAGTGTGAAATTAATTTGAGTGTAATCTTATTTAGATTATTTATTAGATTTTTGGTTTATTTATACAATATTCGTTTCTATTCAAGTAGTTCTCTTATTACAGCACCACTCGCCATATTTTGACCCATTGTAATCGGCGATAGAAATCAATATTTTCGAGATTTGGTTGCCTGAGACAATAAGTGGCTATTTTGCAAGCTTTGGTGTATCTACGAATAAGTCATTACATATTAGGTGATTATATGCTTTAAATGCACTACTTATTTTATGGCCGAAAGTATGCCTGGGGAGAAGTACTTTCCTCCTAGGACATGCGTATGTAAATGTAATCCGAAGCGATGCCAATTAATAAGTGGTTATTAATTTTAAAATAGGCTTACCTACAAGATTACCGGGTAATGAGAGTTTTTCCTGGGATGGTATTGGTATATGGTCTCTAACAACCATGCAAAAATTGGTCCACATCGGTCCATAATTATATATGGCGCCCATATAAACCGATCCCCAGATTTGGGTTGCGGAGCCTCAAAGAGAAGCAAATTTCATCCGATCCGCCTGAAATTTGGTACATGATATTGGTATATGGTCTCTAACAACCATGCAAAAATTGGTCCACATCGGTTCATAATTATATATAGCCCCCATATAAACCGATCCCCAGATTTGGCTTGCGAAGTCTCCAAGAGAAGCAAATTTCATCCAATCCGGTTGTAATTTGGAACATGGTGTTAGTATATGATCTTTAACAACCGTGCCAGAATTGGTCCATATCGGTCCATAATTATATATAGCCCCCATATTAGACATTCTCCAGATTTGACCTCCGGAGCCTCTTGGAGGAGCAAAATTCATCCGATCCGGTTCAAATTAGGCACGTGGTGTTAGTATATGGTCGCTAACAACCATACCAAAATTGGTCCATATCGGTTCATAATCATGGTTGCCACTAGAGCCAAAAATAATCTACCAAAATTTTATTTCTATAGAAAATTTTGTTAAAATTTTATTTCTAGAGAAAATTTTGTTTAAATTTTATTCGGTTCATAATAAAATTTTCATCATTGTCAAAATTTTATTTCTATTGAAAGTTTTGTCAAAATTTTATTTCTATAGAAAATTTTGTTCAAATTTTATTCGGTTCATAATCATGGTTGCCACTCGAGCCAAAAATAATCTACCAAGATTTTATTTCTATAGAAAATTTTGTCAAAAGTTTATTTCTATAGAAAATTTTGTTAAAATTTTATTTCTGTAGAAATTTTTGTCAAATTTTTCTTTCTATAGAAAATTTTGTCAAAATTTTTATTTCTATAGAAAATTTTGTGAAAATTTTATTTCTATAGAAAATTTTGTTAAAATTTTATTTCTGTAGAAAATTTTGTCAAAATTTTTTGTCTACTTTGTCAAACTGAATTATATACGCATTGGATCGATCTTTTTTGATTTAATATATGCACGTATGGACTTACATACAATTTAGAAGATGGTGTTAGGAGGTTTTAAGATACCTTGCCATCGGCAAGCGTTACCGCAACTTGTGTTTAGATGAAGTTTCTACGCAATCCATGATGGAGGGTACATAAGCTTCGGCCTTGGCGAACTTACGGCCGTATATACTTGTGTTTTTTTAAGATCCTAACACACTCATGGCTGTCACATTATTGCAACAATAACGAAAGACAATGGAAATCCATTAAACCACTTAATATTTGATTAAATAATACCCGCCATTCAATCGATAAGTATTCTGGACAATGGCGTGGGAACTGGTCGCAGCATAAGAACGAATCGAATCAAAAGTATTTGGAAAATATTATTGTTGTCATCTTCTTCTCCCACCATACAGCATGTGAACCAGAATAGAATCTGAATACCACCCATGGGTAATGGCTACAATCGTAGCAAGGATATAGGGTGGTGGGTACGCACTTCGTAAATAATTTACCCACGCTGGGTGATGGTGCACGGCATTATAATAACATCACAAGGATTCATTTCACAGGATTCCAAAATACCAACAACAAACATGAGAAAACGTATGCTTCACCCCATTACAACTTCGTATATTCTTGACTCTGGTGTTTGATGCGGGTTTGGTTTCCGGTTTTCAATAATTCGCGGCTATTTGCTAAAGTCTCATTCAGATATTCAATTTGCCTGCACAGCTACACTGGCCCTTCATCTACCAACCTAGCCTTCTAGTCTGTTGTTGTTGCCTTGAATTTGTTCATTCGTCGTAAAATGACAGGAGCATATTGTTTTCATTTTTATTGATTTAAGGGATGATCCCTTTTTGGAAAATTTCCATTCTTTTGGATATTTGTTGTTGTTGTTATTATTGTGTGTGATGTCCTCGCCTTATGCGGTTAATATGAATTTCTTGTTTATTAAATCACGTGACAAGTTGGAATTCATTACAACCATGATTATGTTCGGCACAGTGGGTTTGAAAAGGAAATCAGGAAATTACTATACCATAGAATACTATAGGAAATTAAGTGATGGAAAATGGTCTTCGAATACCTAGTAAAACAAAGGTAATCATCACTTTTGTTTTAATGATCTTACGGATCATAATTGTTAAAATTGGTGAGCACTAACAGTTTTTGTACCAATGCTACTTTCTCAAAACATCTCAAGGCTTAAGTGAATTTTTAGTGCTAATTTTCATTGCCGAACGTCCTTTCGAAACCTTGAGAACAATTTTAGAATAAATGTAGAAATTAGGGCTGTCATTTGGAATCGATTTTTATAAATCGGGATTCGGGATTTCGAAATATTCAATTGCGAGATCCCAAAATTTTCGCGATTTTTTTAATATTCTGAGTAACAATAATCTACAGCATCAAAAAATTTTAACACATCAAGTTTAATTTGGTTTAATTCAATTTTATTAACAAAAAACGTAATATCAGATCATAAGAGTAAATGAAAAAAGCAATTTCAAATTGCTACTTAACAAAAAATATAAAAACAAAAATAAAGCTAAAAGGCTATTTCACATTGCTTTCATACTCAACAAAATATTTTAAGGCTTTTCTTTTATATTTCATCGTTTTGAAGTAACCTATCCTATTGCAGATGAAAAACATATCTCACAGTTGCGTCATTTATACTGAATGAAGACACCAATTTATACAAATTTGGATTATTTTTTTGGGATGAAGACACCAATTTATACAAATTCGGATTATTTTTTTGAGATGCCTAAAAAATTGTTTTAATTTTTATTCCCTCCACCATAGGATGGGGGGTATATTAACTTTGTCATTCCGTTTGTAACACATCGAAATATTGCTCTAAGATCCCATAAAGTATATATATTCTGGGTCGTGGTAAAATTCCGAGTCGATCTGTTGAAATCACGCTAACTTCCGAACGAAACAAGCTATCGACTTGAAACTTGGCACAGGTAGTTGTTATTGACGTAGGTCGGATGGTATTGCAAATGGGCCATATCGGTCCACTTTTACGTATAGCCCCCATATAAACGGACCCTCAGATTTGGCTTGCGGAGCGTCTAAGAGAAGCACATTTCATCCGATCCGGCTGAAATTTGGTACATGGTGTTGGTATATGATCTCTAACAACCATGCAAAAATTGGTCCACATGGGTTCATGATTATATATAGCTCCCATATAAACCGTTCTACAGATTTGACCTCCAGAGCCTCTTGGAGGATCAAAATTCATCCGATCCGGTTCAAATTTGGAACGTGGTGTTAGTATATGGCCGCTAACAACCATACCAAAATTGGTCCATATCGGTCTATAGTTATATATAGCCGATCTCCAATTACACAAAAATTGGTCCATATCAGTTAGAAAATTTTGTCAAAATTTTATTTCTATAGAAAATTTTGTTAAAATTTTATTTCTATAGAAAATTTTGTTAAAATTTCATTTCTATAGAAAATTTTGTCAAAACTTTATTTCTATAGAAAATTTTGTCAAAATTTTATTTCTATTTTATTTCTATAGTTAAAATTTTATTACTATAGAAAATTTTGTTAAAATTTTATTTCTATAGAAAACTTTGTCAAACTGAATTATGTTATATACGTGTTTAATCGGTCTTTTTTGATTTAATATATACCACGTATGGACTTACTTACAATTTAGAAGACGGTGTTAGGAGGTTTTAAGATACCTTGCCAAGCAAGGCAAGCGTTACCGCAACTCAAGTAATTCGATTATGGATGGAAGTGTTTAGAAGAAGTTTCTACGCAATCCATGGTGGAGGGTACATAAGCTTCGGCCTGGCCGAACTTACGGCCGTATATACTTGTGTTTATACCCTCCACCATAGGATGGGGCTATATTAACTTTGTCATTCCGTTTATAACACATCGAAATATTGCTCTCAGACCCCATAAAGTATATATATTCTGGGTCGTGGTGAAATTCTATAGAAAATTTTGTCAAAATTTTATTTCTATAGAACATTTTGTCAAAATTTTATTTCTATAGAAAATTTTGTCAACATTTTATTTCTATAGAAAATTTTGTCAGAATTTTGTTTCTATACAAAATTTTATCCAAATATTATTTCTATAGAAAATTTTTTCCAAATTTTACTTCTATAGAAAACGTTGTCAAAATTTTATTTCTATAGAAACTTTAAACTTAATTATATACGTATTTAATCTGCCTTTTTTAGTTCAATATATACCACGTATGGACTATGTGGTATATATTATGGTGTTAGGAAGTTTTAAGATACCTTGCCATCGGCAAGTGTTACAGCAACCCAAGTAATTCGATTGTAGATAACAGTCTTCAATAGAAGTTTCTACGTAATCCATGGTGTAGGGTACATAAGCTTCGGCCTGGCCGAACTTACGGCCGTATATACTTGTTTTTCATTTTCTTCATTCAGATGAAGTTTCGAGACATTACTTCTAAAAGATCCGACCTCCGAATCACAAGGGAACCGAACTATCTTTTTTGGAAGCTTTTGTGTTGCTGTAAAACACAAAAGCTTAGAAGGAGTGCATTTTACATTTTCTGTTGTTGTTGTTTTATGGGCAGAGACAAATGGAGAATTATACATGATATTGGTGTTGGGAAGTCTAAAGCTATGGTTACACTAGGCAAATATTTGACCAAAATGAGTGTCAAATATTTTTCCAGCAATATTTGCCAAATATATGGATACGGTTTTTTTTGAAAATAATCCTGCAACGATGTTAGATATCCAATATGAGCTAAAAATGTCTGTTGGTTTGGCTGTGGCGATAGATTCTTTTTTGATTGCTGTCAAATATTTGCCCAGTGCGACCATAGCATAAGTCATCGGGCAGTTATCATGGTGATCCAAATGATTTGAACGAAATTCCTGCCCCTCCGACAGACATATCCTTCTATGACACGGATGACAGTGTATGAGGAAACTTATCTGAGAGAAACGATTTCGAGTTTAGGTGCATAACCCAGGATGAAGAAGATCAATTTTTTTGCTGGGTGCTTACATGAATGTCAACTAAAACCCACTGTTCATTCACCAAATCCAATTTCAACTGCTACTCCTTGTATCGTTTCAATCATGCAATACCTTCTTTAATTCCAAACAGTACTCAAATGCTTTCGTGCTTCCAGATTTGCAGAAATCCCACGGGACTCAATTTATCCATTTTTATTATTTGCTTAAAATGAATGTTTTTGATTGTACACTTCAATGTCTGGTCTATGCTCATTCGACAGACACCCCCTAAGGAACCATGAGTTTGACCAATATTTATTTGCCTTTGCACCACAGACATGGACTGAGGGATAGATGGTGTATGATTGCAGGTTTGTTTCATTTGATTAAGATGACTGCTATCACGGATTCAATTCAGAGAATTTAATTGGTGATGGTGGTAGAGATGCTTAGATTGTGTACTTGTATATCAGTAATTTTTACATCATTATATCGAGTGTTTTCCCATGATGCTAGCTATCCAGTGCTGCAGCATCCATCCCTTTTTCGGTTTTCAAAAAATATTTTCACAATGTCAATTGTTGAAGGGAGAAATATGCTTTATTAGCTGGTAATGTTTGTCATCAATGTTGAGTGTTTTTGGTGATTTCATTTGCCATGGCCCTTGAGTCCTGCAATATTTCATGTCGCCGTATTGTAATACGAGATGGGTGCATTTGTTACTGTCAGTTTTTGGGAAAGCGAATTTGGGATGCATTAAATGGTCAAAATATACAAATTATATTAAAGGAGCTGTGTTTTTGTATCAAATGGTGTATGGTGGTTTTTTCTTAAAGAGTGTTTTTTTTTTGTTTTGAAAGGAAGGCATATAAAGCTACTATAAAAATCCAGCAAGAAAAGCGTTACCAAAGAAATCTGTAAAAATGTTCTTTTTGGATCCAGAAATAATGGAAATGTCATAGACTCGAAGTCATTCTGTTAAACATCCGTTACATTAATTTCGCATCAGTTCTTCAGATATTATGCTTCACCGCTAGTTGAAATAGTATTTTCTGTTCTCCTGATACTAGTTGATATACATTTGACGAAGCAATTGAATGCAATTTCGAATAATTTAACAATAAAGAAATCCAGTACATAATAGTTCTGTTCCTTTACGTACTACTAGTTACGATTTCTACTAGTTTTTACTAGAAACCGTTCCTCAACAACAACAAAAATAGTAAAAGTAGTAAAAAATTTTAAGAGAACAATGTCAAAATGCATGTCTCTTTTAAAATTTTTTTTTACTTCAAGTTACTCGACAAATTCTTGCGAGATATGGGCATTACAATTTATTTTTTGGCAAAATTTTAACAAAGTGGGGTCAGTATTTTGAATCTAGAAGGACAGTTTTAAGATCGATTGTTGTTTTATTTTCTTAACTGCATTCCTTATAAAATTCTACGTATTCTATATGGAATTTCAAAACAATACCGAACCAATACCACTTGTTTCAAAAAATGTACCAAAACGTGGACGGACTCACACCAAATTCGGCACACCAAAAGTACCTCTACGTTTTGAATTTCATGCAAGTCGGATAAAAGTTTTAATGTCTATGTGCTGAAGACCCCATCTGAGGGTCGGTTTATATAGGGGTAAAATCGAAATTTAGGCCGATGTAGCCCATCTTCAAACTTGACCTGCTTGTAGACAAAATACGTGTCTGCGCAAAATATCAGCACTGTAGGTTCATTATTGAAGGATGTAACAGATGTCCAGACAGACGGACATCGTTATATCGTCTCATAATTTCTCCCTGGTTAAGACTATATACGTTCTATAGTCAGAAATCGTTATTTGTGTGTGTTACAAACGATATGACATACCCCACCTTATAAGATACTGATAATATGCGCTATTACTGTACTTATATGGCCCAGAAGTCAGAGTTTTACTTTGATTTCAAAAGGAGTACTATTAATAACACAGTAAAAACCATAGCTCCTTTCCATCGATTTCAAATCCATCCATTTCAAAGTTTCCTGTAAGAAAATCTGTCATTTATCAAAATGATTGCGATTGTATTTAACTTACCTGCTTCCATGTTTTGAAAATATTTATTCAAATCACAATACTTCTTTTGTTGATTATTTGGCGTTTTTACTATTTTTATACACTGCGTCACACTGTGGAACAGGGTATTATAAGTTAGTGCATATGTTTGCAACACCCAGAAGGAGACGAAATAGACACATGGTGTCTTTCGCAAAAATTCTCAAGATGGGCTCCTGAGTCGATATAGCCATGCCCGCCTGTCCGTGAACACATTTTTGTATTCAAAGTCTAGGTCGCAGTTTTAATCCAATCGACTTCAAATTTGGCACAAGTATGTATTTTGGCTCAGAATAGAACCCTATTGATTTTGGAAGAAATCGGAAGCCAAAGTTTTACCCTAATTTGCTAAAAATGTTGCACAAGAAGAACAATTAGTACTATAGTCAAGTGCGCCAAATTTTATTGAAATCGGTTCAGATTTAGATATAGCTCCCATATATATCTTTCGCCCGATATGGACTAACACGGTCCCAGAAGCCAGAGTTTTACCCCAATTTGGTTGAAATTTTGCAGTAGAAGTACAATTAGTAGTGTAGTCAAGTGTGCCAAATTTTATTGAAATCGGTTTAGATTTCGATATAGCTCCCATATATATCGTTCGTCCAATTTACACTCATATGACCACAGTGGCCAATCTTTTACTCCAATTTAGTTGAAATTTTGCACAGGGAGTAGGATTAGCATTGTAGCTATGCGTGCCAAATTTGGTTGAAATCGGTTCAGATTTAGATATATCTCTCATATATAGCTTTCGCCCGATTTACACTCATATGACCACAGAGGCCAATTTTTAACTCCGATTTAGTTGAAATTTGCACAGAGAGTAGAATTAGCATTGTAGCTATGCATGCCAAATTTGGTTAAAATCGGTTCAGACTTAGATATAGCTCCCATATATATGTTTTTCTGATTTCGACAAAAATGGTCAAAATACCAACATTTTCCTTGTAAAATCGCCACTGCTTAGTCGAAAAGTTGTAAAAATGACTCTAATTTTCCTAAACTTCTAATACATATATCTCAAGCGATAAATCATAAATATAATTTAATTTTTACTAACATTGTGTTCCACCCTAGTGCATTAGCCGACTTAAATTTTGAGTCTATAGATTTTGTAGCAGTCTATCAAATTCTGTCCAGATCGAGTGATATTTAAATGTATGTATTTGGAACAAACCTTTATATATAGTCCCCAACACGGATGTGATATGGTATCGAGAACTTAGATCTGCAAAGTGGTGCAGGGTATAATATAGTCGGCCCCGCCCGACTTTAGACTTTCCCCTCTTCTTTTTAATATATTTTCATCTCTGTACTGTTAACAAATTTTGAACTCCGAGAGGATTTGCAATATTTCTCTCTTTTATAACTTTTTACTACGAGTAAAGTAAACGAACACAACTATTATAAAAATAATTTCAAGCTTCAACAATTCCGTTTGGTTTTCATTTAAATGAAAAAAAAACTGAAAAATATTAAACATTTTCTCTGCATTTTGGACTTTCGCTACACAGAAAAAAAACAAAAAAAAAAGCAAACAAAACAAATTTTAACTTATACGTTCTTTCAACTTTTTTTCTTCAAGTGCTATCAAAGTCGTTTAAAAACGTGTACAAAACAATTTGAATTTTTAAATTCAGACTCGACTTCAAGTGCTGTGTTTCAAGCCAAAGACGTCCCTAAAATAAGGTTTTGAAAAACATATTATTTCTTTGAATGAATTTTATACCCACCACCATATGATGGGGGCATATAAACTTTGTCTTTCCGTTTGTAACACATCGAAATATTGCTCTAAGACCCCATAAAGTATATATATTTTGGGTCGTGGTGAAATTCTGAGTCGATCTAAGCATGTCCGTCTGTTGAAATCAAGCTAATTTCCGAACGAAACAAGCTATCAACTTGAAACTTAGCACAAGTAGTTGTTATTGATGTAGGTCGGATGGTATTTGCAAATGGGCCATATCGGTCCACTTTTACGTATAGCCTCCATATAAACGAATCCTCTGATTTGGCTTGCGAAGCCTCTAAGAGAAGCATATCTCATCCGATGCGGCTGAATTGTGGTACATGGTGTTGGTATATGGTCGCAAACAATCACGCAAAAATTGGTCCACAATTATATATAGCCGCCATATAAACCGATCCTCAGATTTGGCTTCCGGAGCCTCAATATAATTATGAACCGATGTGGACCAATTTTCGCATGGTTGTTACAGACCATATACCAAAACCATATAGCCCCCATATAAGCAGATTCCCAGATTTGGCTTGCGGAGCCTCTAAGAGAAGCAAATTTCATCCGATCGGGTTGAAATTTGGAACATGGTGGTCTCTAACAACCGTGTCAGAATTGGTCCATATCGGTCCATAAATATATATAGCCCCCATACAAACAGTTCTCCACATTTGACGTCCGAAGCCTCTTGGAGGAGCAAAATTCATCCGATCCGGTTCAAATTTAGAACGTGGTGTTTGTATATGGCCGCCAACAACCATACCAAAATTGGTCCATATCGGTCTATAGTTATATATAGCCGATCCCCAATCACAAAAAAATTGGTCCATATCGGTTCATAATCATGGTTGCCACTCAAGCCAAAAATAATCTACCAAAATTTGATTTCTATAGAAAATTTTGTCAAAATTTTATTTCTATAGAAAATTTTGTTAAAATTTTATTTCTATAGAAAATTTGGTTAAAATTTCATATCTATAGAAAATTTAGTCAAAACTTTATTTCTATAGAACATTTTGTCTAAATTTTATTTCTATAGAAAATTTTATTTCTATAAAAAATTTTGTCAAAATTGTATTTCTGTAGAAAATTTTGTTAAAATTTTATTTCGATAGAAAATTTTGTGAAAATTTTATTTCTATAGAAAATTTTGTCTAGTTATTATTCAAAACAGTGTCTATAATCGATGCCTTACGTTTCTATTGCACTAGCGCATTTTCTTCCCCCTCTATGCTATCGATATCTGAAACACTTCCTCCGATTTAGATTTTTTTGGTGTATTCCCGTTTAATTAATTTATTGGGGAAAATTTTGAATCCAGGAAAAATATTTCTGTACGGTTTATGATCTTTTTAATCATCGATAATATATGAATATTTTCATCAAATATGCTAATATCAGAATCATTCAAGCGGAACACAAATGAAAACTATTTGAGAAAAATTCCATAATTTAATAAAATCGAAAGGAATTTCTCTTTTTTTTTCATAAATGTTCATATGATCTCCGGGGAGAAATTCAAAAGTTAAAATCAAAAATCTTTTCCCCAAAATGACACGAATGTTTGAAAATATTTTTCTTGTGGCAAACATTCCCCAAACATAACTTATCATAGAAGTCAGGTGGTGGAGGCATCATGGCTAAGGAGAGATACCATAAGAAAATTCAATCAAACATATGTTGAGATATATATAGATTTTAGTTAAAGTATCGATTTGTGCATTTATTTTAAGATGGTATTTCTTAGAAATTGCCATAGGAAAACTATTCAATAATTAAGCTGGCCGAATGGAAAAACTTATTGAATAATCATAAATTGTGAAGTTTTTCCTCGTCAAAATGTGCCTGTGTCAAGTGATAGCCATTGACGAAAAATACCTAAGGGGCAATTTTTGTTTATTGCAGCATGGCAGTAGTGTGGGATTGAAGGGAAAAAGAGTTTCAGTTTGAAAAACACAAAATTGTTTCGAACTTGTTAACATATCATGGACAGGGAGCATAAAGTCAAAATACTGCTCAAAATGTTTTTCGATTTTGTCACGTCCTTTGTTAGGTGTTACAGATTTACAGAAGGTGTAGATTGTTTTTCCTGTGGAGGACGGCCAATTTGGGCTAATAGACAAATGGATTAACAACAATCGATTCTTTCCCAGGCTTGTTTATTAGGGATGATACGATATTTGAATGTTAACAAAATATACGTATAACTTTTAATAACGCGTCTACTATTAGCTCTAAGCCGATCAAATAAGAATCAATTTCTAATTTCTAGGCCGTCTATAAATTTGGTCATTGCAAGATAGAGATTAAAATTTTTAGCTAGTCAAGAGGAGATGGATAAACGATATTGAAAGGCACTATGTTTAAAGATCCTTCTTTTATGTATATATCTTCAGATTTAGGATTACATTTTATGATCATCCACAATCTAAAATTGCAAAATATCAGCAAAATCCACTCATATTTAGATACAGGGTGGTTGATATGGCACTACAATCAACTTCAGGGTACTAACACTTCTAAACCACTCGTCTGACAGCTGAGAGATTTATTCTAGTATCTGTTCATTTTATTGTTTACAAGCTTCCGTCCTAGAAGTGGGCGAAAAATGCGGGAACGACACTAGAAATGATCTGAAAAATAAAGGCCAGATTTGATCGAAATCTACGCCGCAGTGCAAGCAAACTAGTTCGTGACTTGAAAAAATAGCGAGAAGTTCCCAAAAGTGAAAGTGCTTACCGATACACATAAAAAGTTAGACTGAAAAGAGCCAGGGACTTGTTACGCTGGCACGAAAATTAAATATCTTAAGATCAGTATTGAAGTGGGTACACAAACATTTCGGCGGCAGACTAGGCATATTCCATCAGGAGTCAGCTCTAAGGCACTCAGCACGTGTCAACCAGAATGTCTTAGAAAGTGGTTCCTCGATTCAATTGTACTGCACAATGGCTACCAAAATCACAGGTTCTCGATCCGTTGGACGTTTTCATCAAATCTTTGGGTACCAAATCTATCCAATCAGAACAAATTTTAACTGATACTAAAATTTGATATTGTTTCCGATATTGTTTGCTTTTAAACAAAAAAAATAAAAAACAAACTTTTGGCAAACTAGCGTTTACAGCAACATAAAGGAGATTCATCCCTAATTTAATTAAATCGTGAACATTTTCGTGCTATTATTTTTTACAAATTTTGACTTGGATTAACTCAAAAACAGTACATCGATGAACTTGGTTCAATTTTCAACTATAAATCTCTAGTCAGTGTTTATCCAGGTCAGTAGTTGTTGTTCCGAAAATCACTGAAGCTGTGCGCCAACTGATATCGCAAGATCGTCATGTGATCTATTTGACCGCTGAAGGCGGATCACTCTGCACCATGACAATTCGAGGTCTCACACATCGGCTCAAACTTCAAAGCATCGATTTGATGGGTCATCCGCCGTATAGTCTTGACAAAGACTGTGGAGTCGAGTCAATTTTGCTCGACTCCGGCTCCGACTCCAGCATTTCTTATTAGTCTCGACTCCGACTCCGGGTGGTGTACTTAAATATCATTTTAACAGTATTCCAATTTTAGTTTTAAGGTGTAGTATTCCAAAAATAGACCGATATAAGTATTCTATTTTGCCATATGTGTTTATATGTCCAAAAGAACACTAATTTTAAATTTTGATACGACTCGATGACAAATCTCAGGATTTTAGGGATGTGAAGAACTCTATATTTTAATGTCAGGCCAATAAATTAAAAGTACAACACAAGACTATATAGAGACCACATCAAAATATAGATAACAACATTCTCCAGAATATGCATTTATAAAAACCCAAAATTTTAAAAATAATTAGGCTTCCAGAAGTTTAAGAAGTAAAATCCTGGTATTAATCTATATAGGCATTTTATAAAAAATGAATCTATATAAAAAATAAAAATACACAAAAATCAAAATATCTTGCTAATCAGATAGAAAGTTTAGATGTTAAAAAATGTCATGTGTCGGATATATAAAACAAACATAAACTGTCATAAATTACGACGGGCGGAATTTTAAATAACCACTACCATACAACAGATGACAGGAATAGCTGGACAGTTATGCAAATTGTTTCTATAGAAGTAAAATGGTGAAACATCGATTTATAAATGATCTATCAGTTACGGACATTAGAGGCCATTAATTTAATGTAAATAATTTCGAGCGACATTGATGAAACAAAATGTCTCCCAAAAATCCGCCTCAGATTGCAAGTTGGCAGCGGTTTAATTTAAAATTACAGCTTCCAAGGACATCGGATGTATATGGAGATTTCTCAAGTAATTATCTCCATACACAAAATCTGGGCCGACGGAAAATTTCCGTATTTATTTATGTATCTCAAAATTCTCTATATTCAAAATTTCTGACGAATGACAATTTTAGACTGGGAAAAATTTCTTCAAACAAATCGGAAGATAGGTTTATATGTAGGTGCTATATCACAAAATTGTCCGTTATGACCCATCTTCGAACTCGAGTCATGACATTTAAATTACATCCATATAAATACACGCCTGAAATCCAACACTTCGTTTTTCGTTGTTCGATTAAAGACCCTAATCTATCTAATTTGTTAAATATTTCTTTAGTTCCAAATATAGGAATTTTTCAAATTTTGTTTCGCCGGAGTCGGAGTTGAGCAAAATTTCTACGACTCCAGCAAAATCTTTAGACTCCGACTCCAAGACTCCGACTCTACAGCCCTGGTCCTGACTGTCACTACCACACTGAAAACAAAGCATGCCCGGTTCCAAAGATTTTGTCTTTACTCTAAAAATTTTGGTATTGATTCCGAGCCAAAGAAGCGGAGAATACAAGTAAGGATACTTTTAAGACAAAATTCCCTTTTAAATTTGGGTTTTCTAGGAAGCAAATTTTAATTTTTTCGCTTCTTCAGCTTTTTTTCTTCATATGCTATCAAAGTTCTTTAAAAACGAGTTAACTACAACTTTATTTTCCAAATTAAGACTCAACTTCCAGTAGAAATTATGCTATGTTTCATGTAAAAACGTCTTTAAAATAAAGTGTTGAAAAACATGTCCTATATTTGAACGATTGTTTGCTTTGTAGTCAAGACGAAAATAGACAACAAATTTAAAGACAATTTCATTAAATTTAAATAATTTTTCTGAATTATTAAATTCAAGTTGACCTTAGCTCAAACATTTTTTCTTTCATGTTATGATACCCATTTTTAAGTGAAATCACTTAATTATAAGGACATATTAGAAAAATGCGTCTTCCATGCTAAGAAAAATTTGCATTCGTATTTTAAAGACATGAAATCTTTGACTTCACGACAATATTTTTTTCGGTGCATCGAAAACTACCATGACAAAAAAAGTTTCTTCAAAAGAATTTTTTCTTTATTTTATTTTACTTATTATCTTTAATCACTCCTTATAGCGAAAATTTATTTGAGTGTATAAAGTTTTCAGTATTTTTAGTTTGCACCAACAAGTAACTACATCTACAAAAGAGAGAAAAAATTTTTATTTCTATAGAAAATTTTGTCAAAATTTTATTTCTAAAGAAATTTTTTTTCGAATTTTGTTTCTATAGAAAATTTTGTCAAAATTTTATTTATATATAAAAATTTTGTCAAAATTTAATTTGTATATAATTTTTTTAAAAATTTTACTTCTATATAAAAATTTTGTTAAAATTTTATTTCTATATAAAAATTTTGTCAAAATTATATTTCTATATAAAAATTTTGTCAAAATTATATTTCTATATAAAAATTTTGTCAAATTTTTATTTCTAAAGAAAATTATATCAAAATTTTATTTTTATAGAAAAATTTATTTCAATAGAACATTTTTGTCAAAAATTTATGGTTTAGAAAATTTTGTCAAAATATTATTTCTAACGCTTTCTTTCACTAAATTTAATTAGAAGATATACATTAATTCCTTTACAGTAAATATAAGTCGTAAGTCTTGTTGTGCAGGATAAATAAATAAAATATGAACAACAAATATGAAATTTGTGACGTTCTTCTTCTTTGGCGAGAAAAATTTTGCAAAATGTACCAAAACATCCAAAAATTTACCAATCTACCAAAAATTAAAAAATCTACCAGTTTTGGCAACCGTGCCCTGGGACCATGTGAATATATGTCGGTTGAAATATATATGTAGGGGGTATATATAAATCTGATACGATTTGTCAAATTATTTCAGGCTGTCACATATCTGGTGATATTCTCCGAAACCGATAAAAGCATTAAAGAATATACTATCACTCTCCTTCGATCCTACCTAATAAACTCTGCTCGTATTTTAGGACCACACTGTATGACTTCGAGTGACTTTTGCCCCCATGCTCCAAAGGAAACATTAGTAAACTCTGTGAGCAATGTAGTGGCTGTGTTTGTTTATTTTTGGTTTCTCGAATTCGTGCCATAGGACCATTCATACTTGGGTGCGTGTTTAATTCGTTTGGCCTAAAAATAGTCACCGTGGGTTATTTACAACAGCAGGTATCACTTATTGCCGGAGGGAATGATAGCCTCAATGACTATTGGAAAATATTGTTACTCATCAAGCCTCACGGTATATTATCAATAATTTGCCTAAAGTTGCTGGCAGAAAATTGTTGATCATTCTGACATACAAAGTGACTATGTTGTCACAACTGTCACGGACACTGTGTCATTGTTGTAAGTTGCAGTTGCATGTATGATGAGGTACATCTTCAATCCATTCCAGACATGTAATGGTTTCTTGAAATACAAAGTGATGACTCTGATGACAAAAAAAACATTTCTTATTTCTCTTCCATTGGCGTTGGTATTTCTAAGAATAACCCAGTGAACATTATTTTAATGCAAAAAAAAAGAAACAAAGTTTTCAGCTAAGTTTTATCCATGGAATGAGAAATTTTCGTAAATGTCAAATGTGCCCTTGCGTCTGTCTAATAAACAAAAGTTCTGGTGATATACGACAACCATTATTAAGTATAAACGAGGAAGTAAAGTCGGGCGGGGCCGACTATTTTAGGTTGGGTTAAAGTGGTACGCCGATTTATTTTCAGGCACAATTATACTATTCAGTCCATTGTGATACCACACCAGTCCGACTATATTATACCCATTACCACTATGTGTACCAAAAATTTTGATACCAATTTAACTCCTTCAAATTTATTGGGAGCAATATAAAGGTTTATATTCCCAAAACTCTCTAGATTTACAATCGACTGAAAAAAAGCATGCCCGGTTCCAAAGATTTTATCTTTACTCTAAAAATGTTGGTATTGATTCCGAGCCAAAGAAGCGGAGAATACAAGTAAGGGCATTTTTAGGACACAATTCTCTTTTAAATTTGGGTTTTATGTTCTCGCTTCTAGGAAGCAAATTTTAATTTTTGGTTTTTTTCAGCTTTTTTCTTCATATGATATCAAAGTCCTTTAAAAACGAGTTAACGACAACTTTATTTTCCAAATTCAGACTCGACTTCTAGTAGAAATTATGCTATGTATCAAGTAAAAACGTCTTTAAAATAAAGTGTTGAAAAACATGTCCTATATTTCAACGATTTTTTGCTTTGTAGTCAAGATGCAAAAAGACAACAAATTTATAGACAATTTCATTAATTTTAAAGAATTTTTCTGAATTATTAAAGTCAACTTGACCTTAGCCCAAAATTTTTTTCTTTCATGTTATGATATCTATTTTTAAGTCAAATCACTTAATTATAAGGACAATACGAATTTATCGACTTGTGGACAAGGAAAAAAACTTAGAGAAATGCGTCTTCTATGCTAAGCAAAATTTTGTATTCGTATTTTAAAGACATGAAATCTTTGACCTTACGATGATATTTTTTTTCAGTGCAGGGACGAAACACATTGTTAGTAAAAAGAGATATATAAAGCTAGATCCATTTTTATGCAATCGAGAGAAATATGTATATGGGAGCTATATCTACGTCTGAACCTATTTCAAATAAATTTGGCATACTTGACAATACCATCAATTGTACTCTTTGTGTAAAATTTGAAGTAAATAAAGGCCAAATCTTGCTTCTGGGCCCAATTAAATCCATATCGGGCGAAAGATATATATGGGAGCTATATATAAATCCTGAACCGATTTCAACAAAATTTGGCATGCATACACCCATAGAAAAAATCGTGAACAGCATGGTAACTTCAAAACGATCCGTTCCCCAAAGTGGTCAGTCTGGCAACGTTAAAATGACACCAAGCGTTTTCAAAACTACAACCAGTGTTCATGATCTGAAAACGTAGTGGTTACCCAGCAAAAAGTGGAGCACTATTTCAGCAGGATTGTAAGGGAGAAAGGCAGTACCAATTGCTTACAAAACAACCGAATCAGCGATGATTTTTGTGGGGCGCTGATATAATTGCTTATTTTAATAGAAATATTGCTCAGAAGTGATATATAATCTTGAGTATAGCATTGTTGGTGCGAAGGAAAACAGCACTACCTTTCATGCATCTTTACTGCATTAATTGGTTGTAATAACGTAAACGAATGATCATAAACTAGTTTGATTACTCGTTTATGTTATTGCCACCGATTCATGCAGTGTGGATGCACTGCCTACTTTTTTGTATACCAAAAAGCGCAACTAAACTTTTACTGCTGAATTATTTTTTGCTGGGTACGAATTTATTAACAAAATAAAGATTTCCGCTACCGTGACTCGTTCGAGTCAATATGCGATAACAGTCGACGTAGCATATTGCACCACCACGACAATTTTTCATGGCCAAAAAAAAAAAAAAAACGAATACCGTTTATGAAATCGTGAACACCCGTGGACGAAATCGTGAACATTCCCTTTTGATTTTTTGTGAACGTTTCCATTTCATTCACGTCAGTTCACGATTGTGGGGCGCAATTTTTTAACTTTGTCATTTCTTTGTAACACATCGAAATATCGCTCTAAGATCCCATAATGTACATATATCCTGGATTGTGGTGAAATTCTGAGTCGATCTAGCCACGTCCGTCCGTCTTTTGAAATCACGCTAACTTTCGAACGAAAAAAGTTATCCAATTGAAACTTGACATAAATAGTTGTTACACACAACAAAATAATACATTTATTTTATGAATAGTGGTCACAAAATTTTTCCAAACACGGGATTCATAAATTATATGAAAACAATTCATAAAATAAAAAATACAGGTTTTCATTGACTATGAATGTGTACATAATATGAATGTAATTTTTATACCCTCCATCATAGGATGGGGGTATATTAACTTTGTCATTCCGTTTGTAACACATCGAAATATTGCTCTGAGACCCCATAAAGTATATATATTCTGGGTCGTGGTGAAATCCTGAGTCGATCCAAGCATGTCCGTCCGTCCGTCCGTCCGTCCGTCCGTCTGTTGAAATCACGCTAACTTCCGAACGAAACAAGCTATCGACTTGAAACTTGGCACAAGTAGTTGTTATCGATG
Source organism: Haematobia irritans (assembly GCF_050003625.1). Classification (NCBI taxonomy): domain Eukaryota; kingdom Metazoa; phylum Arthropoda; class Insecta; order Diptera; family Muscidae; genus Haematobia; species Haematobia irritans. The sequence continues at coordinate 136,467,704 of NC_134398.1, read as the reverse complement.
TAGGTCGGACAGTATTGAAAATGGGCCATATCGGTCCACTTTTACGTATAGCCCCCATATAAAGGGACCCTCAGATTTGGCTTGTGGAGCCTCTAACAGAAGCATATTTCATCCGATCCGGCCGAAATTTGGTACATGGTGTTGGTATATGGTCTCTAAGAACCATGCAAAAATTGGTCCACATCGGTCCATAATTATATATAGCCCCCATATAAACCGATCCCCATATTTGGGTTGCGGAGCCTCAAGGAGAAGGAAATTTCATCCGATCCGGCTGAAATTTGGTACATTATGTTGGTATATGGTCTTTAATAACCATGCAAAAATTGGTCCACATCGCTCCATAACTATATATAGCCCCCATATAAACCGATCCCCAGATTTGGGTTGCGGAGCCTCAAAGGGAAGCAAATTTCATCCGATCCGGCTGAAATTTGGTACATGATGTTGGTATAGGGTCTCTAACAACCATGCAAAAATTGGTCCTCATCGGTCCATAATTATATATAGCGCCTATATAAACCGATCCCCAGATTTGGGTTGCGGAGCCTCAAAGAGAAGCAAATTTCATCCGATCCGCCTGAAATTTGGTACATGGTATTGTTATATGGTCTCTAATAACCATGCAAAAATTGGTCCACATCGGTTCATAATTATATATAGCCCCCATATAAGCCGATCCCCAGATTTGGCTTGCGAAGTCTCCAAGAGAAGCAAATTTCATCCAATCCGGAGCCTCTTGGAGGAGGCCGGTTCCGGTTCAAATTAGGAAAGTGGTGTTAGTATATGGTCGCTAACAACCATACCAAAATGGGTCCAATCACACAAAAATTGGTCCATATCGATTCATAATCATGGTTGCCACTAGAGCCAAAAATAATCTACCAAAATTTTATTTATATAGAAAATTTTGTCAAAATTGTATTTCTATAGAAAATTTTGTCAAAATTTTATTTCTAGAGAAAATTTAGTTAAAATTTTATTCGGTTCATAATAAAATTTACATCATTGTCAAAATTTTATTTCTATAGAAAATTTTGTCAAAATTTTATTTCTATAGAAAATTTTGTTCAAATTTTATTCGGTTCATAATCATGGTTGCCACTCGAGCCAAAAATAATCTACCAAGATTTTATTTCTATAGAATATTTTGTCAAAAGTTTATTTCTATAGAAAATTTTGTTAATATTTTATTTCTGTAGAAATTTTTGTCAAAATTTTTTTCTATAGAAAATTTTGTCAAAATTTTTATTTCTATAGAAAATTTTGTGAAAATTTTATTTCTATAGAAAATTTTGTTAAAATTTATTTCTGTAGAAAATTTTGTCAAAATTTTATGTCTACTTTGTCAAACTGAATTATATACTATTGGATCGATCTTTTTTGATTTAATATATACCATGTATGGACTTACATACAATTTAGAAATGGTGTTAGGAGGTTTTAAGATACCTTGCCATCGGCAAGCGTTACCGCAACCTAAGTAATTTGATTGTGGATGGCAGTGTTTAGAAGAAGTTTCTACGCAATCCATGATGGAGGGTACATAAGCTTCGGCCTGGCCGAACTTACGGCCGTATATACTTGTTAATATTATAAACGAAGTATACATATTTTTGTCATTGAAAAATATGAACTTTTACATAATATATACTAAAACGTCATGCATTATATGTAACTTTTCTTTTAAATTGTTTCCCCTGATTGTTAATGCCTGCATAATTAGTCAAAATGTATGAACCGATTTATTAAAACCCGCATTAAAATCCGGCCAGCAAAAAACATATTTTTAAAATATTTTATATTATTAATAAACATGAGCACCAACGCTTCCAGTTAATATTGTTTTTCGTCAATAAAAAATCTTCGAAACGCGACGGCGACTCAAACTGTACTGAAAAAATCAAACACAACAAAATCACGTGTTGCCTTCAAAACGTTACGTTTCGGTTTGTGTCTCGTATTATATGATTGTATTGTATACATATGAGAGTAACTCTATGCTGTGGCTCTCTCACGCTAAGAGAAAACCAATATTTTTGATAGATTAAGTAAAATTTCATTAATTTTATGAAACCGTCTCTACATATTATTAAAAATTTCATAATTTCATAACAAGTATTTATGAAAACAATATATTATGTAAGTGTACACATTTTTTTTTATGAAAAATTCCATAAATTTATAAAAATGTACAAATTTATGTACAAATTCATATTTTATTGTTTTTTGTGTATTTATGTAGGTCGGATGGTATTGCAAATGGGCCATATCGGACCACTTTTACGTATAGCCCCATATAAACCGACCACCAGCTTTGGCTTGCGGAGCCTCTTAGAGAAGCAAAATATATCCGATTGGTACATGGTGTTAGTATAGGGTCTCTAACAACCATGCCAAAATAGGTCCATATCGGTCCATAATTATATATAGCCCCCATATAAGCCGATCCCCAGATTTGACCTTCGGAGCCTATTAAAGGAGCAAAATTCATCCGATCCGGTTGAAATTTGGTACGTGGTGTTAGTATATGGTATCTAACAACCATGCAAGAATTGGTCCATATCGGTCCATAATTATATATAGCCCCCATATAAACCGATTCCCAAATGTGACCTCCGGAGCCACCTGAAGGAGCAAATTTCATCCGATTCAATTGAAAATTTGTATTTTGTGTAAGTATATGAACACTAACAACCATACAAAAATTAGTCCGTATCGGTCCATATTTATATATAGCCCCCATATAAATCGATCTCCAGATTTAACCTCCGGAGCATCTTGGGGGAGCAAACTTCATCCGATTCGGTGCAAATTTGGTACATGCCAAACGTAGTTCACTTCGACCTATATATTTATACATATATAACCCCATATAAAGCGACCCCCATATTTCAATTCTAGCACTATAATTGCCGCGCAAAAGTTCATATCGGTTCTTAATTATTTGTAGACTTCCCTATATATACCTTTTTTGTCTAATATATACCCCGTATGGATTAAATTACAATTTAGAAGAGTCGCGTGAATTTGCGCGAGTCACGTGAATTATCGTGAATCGTGCGTGGACGTCAGTCTTTAAAAATAGTTCGTGCGTGAATACTGGTTTTCATTTCCTGTATGTGCGTGAGTGTGATTGGCTACACGTATCGTGCGTGAATAAATATTATGCTTCTTGAATGTGCGTGAGTGTGAGTGAAATTTCATTCACGCGCCCACCACTATTATCAATTGCACTCCTTATGCATAATTTGAAGCAAATCGGGGTAAAACTCTGGCTTCTGGGACCATATATGTGCATATCGGACGAAAAATATATGTGGGAGCTATAACTAAATCTGAACCGATTTGGCTGATATTTTGCAAGTTTTCCGAGACTCACAAAGTATTCGGATGTATGGAATTTGAAGAAGATCGCTTGATAAACATGCCAAATTTTACCAGATCGGTGATAACTATATATGGCAGCTATGTCTAAATTTGAACCGATTTCTTCCAAAATCAATATTGAAGGAGTTAAATTGGTTAACAAAATTTTGGTATACATAGTGGTGAAGGGTATATTATAATCGGCGCCTCCCGACTTTAGACTGTACTTACTTGTTATTTTAAAGAAGCAGCATCTTTAGCTCGGATTCATCACCAAAATACTTATGGAAATGTGAAGATATTTTCAAGTAAACTTTTGTTGAGTGTAAATTATAAAAAAATACAATTGATCTAATATGAAAGATCATGCAACCTAAGTTTTAGGTTACGCCATTTACACAAGACTAAAGAAAATTATTTTTAAATAAATAAATAAATTTTAATGAAAAGAAAGGTCACAATCTTCTCTTTGATATTTGAGAACTTCCAAGTTCCTGTTTTGGGGCATAATAGAACCCTATTGATTTTGGAAGAAATCCGTTCAGATTTAGATATATATTAGCTCCCATATAGCCGACTTAAATTTTAAGTCTATAGATTATAAATTTTGTTCAGATGGAGTCAGATTTACAGATATGTATTTGGGACAAAAACCTTTGGATTTGATATAGTATCGAAAATGTGGATTTACAAATTGCTGCAGGGTATAATATAGTCGGCCCCGCCCGACTTTCCTTACTTGTTTTTATACCCTCCACCATAGGATGGGGGTATATTAACTTTGTCATTCCGTTTGTAACACATCGAAATATTGCTCTAAGCATAAAGTATATATATTCTGGGTCGTGGTGAAATTCTGGGTCGATCTGAGCATGTCCGTCCGTCCGTCCGTCTGTTGAAATCATGCTAACTTCCGAACGAAACAAGCTATCGACTTGAAACTTGGCACAAATAGTTGTTATTGATGTAGGTCGGACAGTATTGAAAATGGGCCATATCGGTCCACTTTTACGTATAGCCCCCATATAAACGGACCCCAAAATTTGGCTTACGATTGCTCTAAGAGAAGCAAATTTCATCCGATCCGGCTGAAATTTGGTACATGGTGTAAATATATGGTCTCTAACAACCATGCAAAAATTTGTCCATATCGGTCCACTTTTATGTATAGCCCCCATATAAACAGATCCCCAAATTTGGCTTGCGATTGCTCTAAGAGAAGCCAATTTCATCCGATCCGGCTGAAATTTGGTACATGGTGCTAGTATATGGTCTCTAACAACCATGCAAGAATTGGTCCAAATCGGTCCATAATTATATATAGCCCCCATATAAATCGATCCCCAGATTTGTCCTCCGGAGCCTCTTGGTTATATATAGCCGATCCCCAATCACACAAAAATTGGTCCATATCGATTCATAATCATGGTTGCCACTCGAGCCAAAAATAATCTACCAAGATTTTATAGAAGACATTGCCAAAATGTTATTTCTATAGAAAATTTTGTCAAAATTTTATTTCTATAGAAAATTTTGTCAAAATTTTATTTCTATAGAAAATTTTGACAAAATTTTATTTCTATAGAAAATTTTGTCAAAATTTTATTTCTATAGAAAATTTTGTCAAAATTTTATTTCTATAGAAAAAATTTTCAAAATTTTATTTCTATTGAAAATATTATCAAAATTTTACTTCTATAGAAAATGTTTTCAAAATTTTATTTTGTCAAAATGTTATTTCTATAGAAACTTTACACTTAATTATATACGTATTTAATCGGCCTTCTTATACCCTCCATCATAGGAAGGGGGTATATTAACTTTGTCATTCCGTTTGTAACACATCGAAATATTGCTCTAAGACCCCATAAAGTATATATATTCTGGGTCGTGGTGAAATTCTGAGTCGATCTAAGCATGTCCGTCCGTCCGTCTGTTGAAATCACGCTAACTTCCGAACGAAACAAGCTATCGACTTGAAACTTGGCACAAGTAGTTGTTATCGATGTAGGTCGGATGGTATTGAAAATGGGCCATATCGGTCCACTTTTACGTATAGCCCCCATATAAAGGGACCCTCAGATTTGGCTTGTGGAGCCTCTAACAGAAGCATATTTCATCCGATCCGGCTGAAATTTGGTATATGGTGTTGGTATATGGTCTCCAACAACCATGCAAAAATTGGTCCACATCGGTCCATAATTATATATAGCCCCCATATAAACCGATCCCCAGATTTGGCTTGCGGAGCCTAAAAGAGAAGCAAATTTCATCCAATCCGGTTGTAATTTGGAACATGGTGTTAGTATATGATCTTTAACAACCGTGCCAGAATTGGTCCATATCGGTCCATAATTATATATAGCCCCCATATGAAACATTCTCCAGATTTGACCTCCGGAGCCTCTTGGAGGAGCAAAATTCATCCGATCCGGTTCAAATTAGGAACGTGGTGTTAGTATATGGTCGCTAACAACCATACCAAAATTGGTCCAATCACACAAAAATTGGTCCATATCGGTTCATAATCATGGTTGCCACTAGAGCCAAAAATAATCTACCAACATTTTAGTTCTATAGAAAATTTTGTCAAAATTTAATCTTAGAGAAAATTTTGTTAAAATTTTATTCTGTTAATAATAAAATTTTCATCATTGTCAAAATTTTATTTCTATAGAAAATTTTGTCAAAATTTTATTTCTATAGAAAATTTTGTTCAAATTTTATTCGGTTCATAATCATGGTTGCCACTCGAGCCAAAAATAATCTACCAAGATTTTATTTCTATAGAAAATTTTGTCAAAAGTTTATTTCTATAGAAAATTTGTTAAAATTTTATATCTGTAGAAATTTTTGTCAAAATTGTCTTTCTATAGAAAATTTTGTCAACATTTTTATTTCTACAGAAAATTGTGTGAAGATTTTATTTCTATAAATTTTTATTGTCTTTCTATAGAAAATTTTGTCAACATTTTTATTTCTACAGAAAATTGTGTGAAAATTTTATTTCTATAAATTTTTATTCTATACAATTTAGAAGATGGTGTTAGGAGGTGTTAAGATACCTTGCCATCGGCAAGCGTTACCGCAACTTAAGTAATTCGATTGTGGATGGCAGTATTTAGATGAAGGAGTAAGGAATTTTCTGACCCATTTGTTACAAGAAACTTATATACTTCACTTGTGCGTCCTATCCTGGAATATGGATCTGTAATTTGGGACCCACCAAATTCATTGCAATCGTATTGAATCTGTTCAGAAACAATTTTTACTGTTGTGTTTACGTCGGAATAACTGGACACCTCAAACCTTGCCGTCTTACAAAGAAAGACTATCGCGCATCAAATTACCTACACTGAAAAGTAGACGTACCATGCTGAATATCTGTTTTATGGTTGATTTAATTAACGGAAGATTTAAACCTGACTTCCTTATTAACAGCATATCATTCAATGTACCCTTTAGACCTACCCGCAACTTTGAACTGCTCCACATTGAATATTTTCGAACGAACTTTGAAAACAACGATCCACTTCGCCGTCTTTGTAATGAATTCAATAAATTTTATTATTATCTTGATTTGTCAGAAGAGAAATACAATGTAAAGAAAAAGATAACATTATTATTAAATACTTGATATATTAACAAACGATATGTATATAATGTAATATATTACTGTTAGTCTGTAAGGGTTTAATCCATAGATGAAAATAATAAAAAAAAAAAGTTTCTACGCAATCCATGATGGAGGGTACATAAGCTTCGGCCTGGCCGAACTTACGGCCGTATATACTTGTTTATTTTAATATATACCACGCATGGACTATGTGGTATATATACGGTGTTAGGAAGTTTTAAGATACCTTGCCATCAGCTTCAGTAGAAGTTTCTACGCAATCCATGGTGGAGGGTACATAAGCTTCGGCCTGGCCGAACTTACGGCCGTATATACTTGTTTTTTTTTATGCAAATTCTTATCATTTAAACACATTTTTGGATAAACTTTTTTTTACATTTTCAGTATTAATTTTCAGTGAGAAAGAGCGAAAAACTAACGCATACGTCTCTCAGACGTAGATAAGTTCTCTAGGGTTAATATAAAGCAAATCATTTTAAAGTTTAGTTTAATGATTAAATAAATAATCTTTCATCTAAACGATATATTGAATCCTTGGATCAAAGATAAAAACACTTTAAATTTAGATTTAGACTTGTGGACTTTGCATATTTGTTTAAAGTCTTTTGAAATTAAGATTTTTTTTATATCACAAGAAGGGATGTAGATGAAATTCTGGTTGACCAAAGTCAATGCCATTCTATGTTATGGTTTGCAACTTAGGAGATCTTCTGGTACACTGGTAAGAAATCTATCTCCAAGTTTTCCCTTCCAACATTGTTTGCTGGTCTATCTTGGACAAAAGATTAATTGAATTCCCGCTGTTTGGCTATTAATCTTACTTACACTAGCTGGCTTTCAAAGCATTTAACTAAATACTACTACTGTTCCATGGCGAAGGTGCAACTAAATGAGCTTTCTCACCACAAATGCAGCAACTCATATTAACGTATGCAACAACGCATCTTGCACAGGTTTCCGGCAGATTTTCCATGTAAAGCATCTTCAGTGTTTTTTTTTTGTGAGGGGGCTATTTTTTGTTCATCTCTTCTCTCCTTTCCATGAAATATGGAATTGTTTTTTAAGATTTTTTAGTACTTTATGCGTGCCCGGTGGTTGTTTTTAGTGGTGTCAACTAATAGCTCCATCCCATCCCCATAGAGCATACAAATAGATGGATAATGGCATAGTGACAGTGGCAAAGGGAGATCTTTTGCTGGAGCTGTAAATTACTTTTATGACCATTTTGTGTTGAGAGGAGAATTTTTTCTGTGTTTTTTTTTTTTGTTGGTGAGCACTGAAAAGTAGTTGGCTTCGTTTTTTTTTTGTTTCTTTTGTAAATCTCCTCCATCTATTATTTCAATGGAATTTTAATTTGTTTATGACACGTCCACATAGCCTGTGTGTGGCGATGCAATTTCCTTTTTTACTACGCTCTATGCTTTACTCACGTATATCTTTGGCAAAGAGCACGGAGACGGAGGAAGCATCCATGGCTGGATCCGAGTTGGAGGTGATTCCATCTCCATATGTTTGGTGGTGCTATTAGATAAATTAAGTGTTTATACAAAGATTTAGCCGTTATTGTCGCCATTCATTTTATCCCGGATTACACTTGTGACTATCGCCATCGATTTATGGCATTTCGTCTGTAATATTTTGTCATTTTTAGAGATTTACTTGGGGTGCTATCAATCACTTTAATGTTGGCTTTTATTGGTATTCACTCAAATCTATGAGTGTGATGAACTTTAAATGAGGTGTCTGTTTATATATGGTCGTTATATATTCCAAAATCTATGATTATGACAAGATTTCATAAGAAATTTCGATAATATACATATCCAAAGTGATTCCATCAGCAGATTAATAAACGAATTAATTTCATATATCTCCTATTGCATATTTGAGAAGCATACTGGTGTGGTGTGGATCCAAATTTGGTCCACACAGATGCCGGAATTTCTCCTCAAATTCGTTTATCTTTCCCAATGCATAATTAAGTATAATGCAACGATGGAAAATTGTACAACTGAATTTGCTACACTCCGATATTAGAATTTCCACTTCAAATTTGACTTAGACTACAAGTAATGTAATCATACTGAAAAAGATATAGGACCAATGTGAAGGAATTTGCTTCATTAATTTTGAAACAATAAATTTACACAGCTTTAAGGATAAATTTCTTTAAAATAAGGAATTTTTTATGAAAAGACGGACCAAATCGTTTTCTTTAAACTTGCTTATTAAATTTAGACTACGAATCTATCACTCCGTTACGGTCTTAAGTCTTTAACATAAGGACAATTTTCCTTAAAGTAAAGAAACATATTTTTGATTTAAATAAACCTTTAAATTCACTGAGATATTGGATTGAAAATAGAAAATATAGCGACTTTTTTGAGGATATTATAAAATTAATGGCTTAACGATTTTTTGAAATCTGTTATAATTTGTCCACCAGATCATGGATGGTATACTAATTTTGTCATACCGTTTGTAACACATCGAAATAATGGTCTCAGAGCTCATATATCTTCTGGATTGTGGTGAAGTTCTGAATCGATCTAGCGATGTCCGTCCGTCTGTTGAAATCACGGTAACTTCCAAATGAAACAAGCTATCGAATTCAAACATTACACATGTAGCCATTATTTACTTAGGTCAGATGGTATTGCAAATAAGCCATGTCTAGGTATAGCCCCCATGTAAATTGACCCCAAAATTTGATTTCCGGATCGTCTTGGATGAGAAAATTTATCCGATCCGTTTTGAATTTTGGTACGTTGTCTGGGTATTCTCCCTCTAACACCCATGCAAAATATGGTTCATATCGGGGAGCCAACGTGGTGTAATGGTTAGCATGCCCACCTTGCATACACAAGGTCGTGGATTCGATTCCTGCTTCGACCGAACACCAAAAAGTTTTTCAGCGGTGGATTGTCCCAACTCAGTAATGCTGGTGACATTTCTGAGGGTTTCAAAGAGTCTCTAAGTGGTTTCACTGCAATGTGAAACGCCGTTCGTACTCGGCTATAAAAAGGAGGTCCCTTGTCATTGAGCTTAACATGGAATCGGGTAGCACTCAGTGATAAGAGAGAAGTTCACCAATGTGGTATCACAATGGACCGAATAGTCTAAGTGAGCCTGATACATCGGGCTGCCACCTAACCTAACCTATGGTTCATATCGAATCATAATTATGCACTGAAAAAACAGTGAACCCATCAGGAAGAAAAATTTCGGTTAATTTTAGAAAATTTTAACTAAACAGTATAACAAATGCTGGCATCACTCCGATGTTATAAAAATAAGTAAATATTTTTCGACAAATTCAAGAAAATTTATTAGACATAATTAAGTTTTTTCATTTGTTAAAGAAAATTTTGTAGTTTGAAAGAAAAACTTGGAGTTCAAAATTGCAAGAATGTCTTTAGTGACATACGAAGTTCATGATAGACGCATTTTTGGTAAAATTTATAAAATTTAAAGAAATTCTGAACTATTTTGTGGAAGACACGAATTGAGTTAATCTTTATACTTCATTTGAGTACATTTTTTTCCTCGGGTTTAGTTAATTTAACTAACGTACACAAAAAATTATTAGAGTAAAGAAAACTTTCTCCAAACATAATAATTCTATGAACTAAAATAAAGTTAAATTGGCTTTAGTGAAATAGAGAGTTCACTTTTTTTTGAGTGTATAGCTCCTAATATCAGACATTTCTCTTCAGATTGTGATGAAATCTCCATAACCATGTACTCCTTAATGCTCATAAATATGGAAATGCGGGTTTTCCCCCAAACCTATACCATTGATATCCCACAAACAGTGTTTACTAATTCAGTAGGGGTGGTTAAGGGTATTATATAGTCGGCCCCGCACGACTTTCTACTTTACTCACTTGTTTATTATTATACCAAATACAATGGAAAATCCTACATAAATTTTCAAATTCTGGGGGAGGGGTCTAAATTTTTCTGGAGTGCTAAGGATTTTCTACACTAAAAAAAAGCATGCCCGGTTCCAAAGATTTTGTCTTTACTTTAAAAATTTTGGTATTGATTCCGAGCCAGAGAAGCGGAGTATATAAGTAAGGATACTTTTAAGACACAATTCTCTTTTAAATTTAGGTGTTGTGTACTTGCTTCTAGGAAGCAAAATTTAATTTTTCGCTTATTCACCTTTTTTTCATGATATGCTGTCAAAGTCCTTTAAAAACGAGTTAACGACAACTTTGATTTCCAAATTAAGACTCGACTTCCAGTAGAAATTATGCTAGGTTTCAAGTAAAAAACGTCTTTAAAATAAAGTGTTGAAAACATGTCCTACATTTGAACGATTTTTTGCTTTGTAGTCAAGATGTAAAAAGACAACAAATGTAAAGACAATTTCATTAAATTTAAAGAATTTTTCTGGATTATTAATGTCAAGTTGACCTTAGCCCAAACATTTTTTCTTTCATGTTATGATACCCATTTTTAAGTGAAATCACTTAATTATAAGGACAATACGACTTCATTGAAAAGTTTTTCGACTTTTGGACAAGGAAAAAATCTTTATATTAGAGAAATGCGCCTTCTATGCTAAGCAAAATTTGCATTCGTATTTTAAAGACATGAAATCTTTGACCTCACGACAATATTTTTTTCAGTGTACGCTTATAATATAACCACGACTTCTTTCCCATTTTTCGTGAAAATATTTTATTTAAGTTAACAAATATATAGCTGCCAAAAAGTAGTTTGGATCCCCAAAAAATTTTTTTTTTTCACGGAATCGAAGTGGAGCAAAATTTGTACAACTCCGGTGAGGAAGTAGATTCTTTTTCGCTTTCGGCGATAACGTTTATCAAACATTTCAAAAAACACTGTTTATGAGGTTTCTATTTTCAAGATAGTTAATGGAAATTATTCAATGCAAATTCCAATAAACCGGCGCCATAAAATTGCCTTTCATATGATTACCATTTACAACGCTTTGGTTTGGTCCTTTAAGTGCTTAAATAACCCCTCGTAATTGATCTAACTGATAAAATTGTTAACAGAATATAAATTAGAAATTTCTCATATTTACTCAATACTTATAGATTTTTAAACAATGTCTGCATCTTTGAATTTCCATTCCCATTCCATTTTTCTCCTTCTGCTAAGGAGGCTCCAAAGATTCGCATATTTAGATAATCATAAAAGTTATATCTCTCATCTATAAAACGTTTTCTTCAGTTTAAATATTCTCATGAGCACAATGAGAAAATCTTTCCATTTTCCTATGTCTTCAAAAAATAGGCTCCACAGTTTCGCATATTTGGATTATCAACAAAATATATCTCCCATACAAATCAATAAAAAGATTGCTTAACTTTAAATGTTCTCATGACCACAATGAACATTAATCTTCTGGGTTAGATAATCAAAAGAAATTTTCCTGGAAAATTCCTTTTACTGCACTCTTTAAGGCTAAGATTTGGGATAATTGCTCAACCCTTAGACCTGAATAAATTAAAACAAAAAAACTCAGATGCATAGAACAAATTTGCTTAGGGAACAAATTCTCATGCTAGGGTCAAGCTTGCTCCATCCACTAAAGCCTTTCTCAATTCCCCCTGAAACAATCAATATATCAATGGGGAAATATTAAATTATAAATACAAACAGTAGTTCAATGCATTTGGACCCCCCCCCCTCACCCTTCGAGGAAAACAAAAAAATATATTTCCGATAATATTTTGAAGTTAATTTGTTTTATCATCTCCCCAAAGGTATTGTCATCGATAGCATTGTCGGCGGCCAGCTATGGCGCTTTACGTTATCGGGCGTCGAGCATCTCATAATAAAGCACAAGAGCATCACATAGAGCCTGGTTTAAATGGCAGTAGCGTGTGACTTATTCAGATGTATGTAAATTTCCTAATATACAAACGGCGGGTGATCGGCAATCCAATCATTGGTGACTGTGAATCAAAGGCGTTTCATTAAGAAAACAGTGACAATATATTAAATTAGTCGTCGCCAGCTGAGTGAGTGGCTGACTAAATGGCCCAGTCAGCTACATACGTTAATGCGACTGTGTGTGGTCGGTCAATTGGAGTACTACAGTTGGGAGGGGGAGAAATCCATTTAATATCGATCACTAATTAATAAACATTTAGATTTCTATATATTTTAGTTAAATTTGTTAAACCGAAAATTTTTGTTTATGGGATCTCTATCTCCCCTCCCCACATAATTTGCGTCTGCGCATAGAGTTTGGAGTTGATTTTGTTTGTTTGTTGCTAGAGAAAGAGATATTTTTTGTGTTTGGTTGAAAATGAGATATAAATCTGCTGGGAACCTTTGATATTTTAACCTTTTGCCTTGCAGACTCTGACTCTTTTTAAGTGCTTGGCAATTGCTTAGCTCGGTGTGGCCAGACCCCATATGGAGTTGTCTCACCCCCCCCTGAAGAGCTCGAAAGCAAGTAGCATTGTATCAGTGGCTATTGCTGGATGGCTATATGGCTGGTATGACTATTGCCTCTACTCCAAAGGTTGTAACATTGAGAAATAAAATTATTAACCTTTTTCGCCAATTTTATCTATTTCAAGTTCTATTTCTATGCTATGAGTGAGATTTTTGTATGAATCATATTAATGTTTTGTGATCATAGAAATGATTTCACAATCGTAGAAATGAATTTTTGTTTTCAAAATATTTTCTTGAGAAATACAGATTATCATCTATGGTTTATGTTAATTTTTAAGTTTCAAACATTTATCAATGTTATTTCACATTAAATTTAAGTCGAAAAGATTTTGTTTATAATTCCTCTACACTGAATTGATATATCGTTGGGGTTATTAAAGCTTTATTTCGCCTATAAGCGCGTCGATTTGTAATATTTTAACACTTTTGATAAAATTGTACCCACTACTGTGAGACAGGGCATTATAAATTAGTGAATATTTTTGCAAAATACATAAGGAAGTGATATAGTCATATAAAATATCTAACGTAATGATCTATTAATTTCTACGAAGGACGAAACCATAAAAACGAGCATCCTGCACGGATGAAAAAGACTGTTTTTCATATGTTTGGCTATAAACATTATATGTTTGGAACACAAATTTTTAAACACAATATTTTTGAGTGCAAGCATATAATGTTCATAAACTAGCATAACATGTTTGGGACATATATGTTAATATGTTAGAACATATTATGTTTGGGACATAAAATGTTTTTAAATATAATATGCTTGGATGCAAACATATATTAATTTAGAAATAGCCTATAAACATATATGTGTTTAGTAGCTTGGAGCGCTATTTAACAGGGAGCGATATTGAATTAAGTTGGTGGTTGTTGCTTGTTATTACAAAATTAACATTTTATTTTTCCTTGGGCAATTGATCAGCTACTTCTTTGATCCTTACAAACTGTGTGGTCCGCTGTTCGAATCCCCGTCCGGCAAAAGGTAAAATTAAAATAAAAAAAATCATACAATTGAATAATTTCTTCTACAATGTTTGTATTACAGAAAAAGGTGCTAAGAACTAAAAAATCTCGTGGAAGTGAGAAAGATGTGGGGGAATATACAATTGGGCAGAAACAAAATTTTGAGCATTCAGGTCGGAAACCTATGTTGTTAGCACCTATATTACCTGTTTATTTTCATAATTCATTATGATTGTAAATATATAAATAAATAAATAAAATTTTGAGCACAATATTGTTTGGGAGAATTTTTTTTAAGCATATAATATTTGTGGGTGCAAAATGCTTCCAAACATATTATATGGTCACATAATAACATATTGTTTTTTGGAAGACAACATTATTGAATTTGGATGCAAAAATACAAAATGTTTGGAACTTAGACTACCCAAACATATTTTGTTTAGACCAATATGCTTTCAAACATATTATATATTGGAAGAGATCAAACATATAAATGTTTGGGCAATGCCCAAAAATATATATGCTTGAAGCAAAATATGTTTGGGAGTATATGTTACAGAAGCGATTTTTTGTGAGCGTGTGGCTTAACCCTCTGTATCATAGTGTAGACTGTAGGCAACATACCGTTCGAATGCCTCAAAATTAATAGCAATAACTTCTTTTGCTCAATCACGCACTGTATCCCGTGGTTTACATACTGAGCTAATAAACTTGTAAAAATAGAACAATTCTTTATTGACTATTGGAATTTACGAAAAAGTGCCGGTTTGCTGTGACTTCAAAAAATAATAAAAAAATTGTTGTGATTGCGTTTTGTGTAATCTTCATAAATTGGAGAGGTAAATGTTTGAGCTTTATTGTAGAATGTTCTTTTTGAACAATTTTTACGTTTTTTTTTTGTTTTTGGTGTCAAATACTGTTTGGCAACACAACCAATTTGTGGGAGTTTCTCTTCAAATAACAAAAATAAATGAAAATTTAAAAATACGTGTATTTTATTTTTTTGTTATCATCTCCAATACAAAAAATCATACAAATCGGAGTTCATGAGTGATAGAGGGTTAACTTGCCTTAATGTATAAAAATTTAAAGCTAATTTTATAAATTTAATCAAAATGTCCACATCTTAGAGAATTTTTTTAAGGATAAATTTATATGCTTCAAATGCTACATGATGATACATCCCCCGCCAAATATATAATTTTTACACCGAAACATATGAAAAACAGTATTTTTCGTCCGTGTACAGTATTTTTCGTACCGTGAGAGTTTTTTGAATTCCTTCGAAAATTTTAAACTAGTATCACCAAAACAATTCGTTTGTTATAAATATTTTATTTTTTCAACAAAAAAAAATATTTTTGAACGAACAAAACTGTTCATTTCGTTTATGTCAAGCACTGTTCTTTTCTGACTTTAAGTCTTTAATAACACATTTTACAGTTTCATAGAAAAATTAAATATATTTGGTAGTATATAATGTTGAACATCTTTTCGGAATCTTCCGAACATATCTGGAATATATGTAAAAAAAAAAACAACAAAAAACTTTTTGGTATTGGTCGAAGCAGGGATCGAACCCAGGCGGACGTACCAACCACTGCTCACCGGTGCCCAACTAAATGTATGTTTCTGGTAAACAAAATTTGTTTAATCGGCTAGTGGGCGCCACAAACTATGCTATATAAATATAACTTATAACGATAATTGTTTATTGATGCCAATAACAGCTACGTAGCCCAGTGGATAGCGTGTCGGCATACAAATTGCATGGTCCGCGGTTCGATTCTCCGTCCAGGCAAAAGGTAAAATTAAAAAAAAATAATAAAATCCAATAATTTCTTCTACATTGTTTGTATTACAGAAAAAGGTGCTAAGAACTAAGAAACCTCGTGGAAGTGAGAAAGACCTGAAGGAAAATGCAATTAGCCAGAAAAGATCGTTTTTTTACCCTCCACCATAGGTATATTAACTTTGTCATTCCGTTTGTAACACATCGTAATATTGCTCTAAAACCCCATAGGTTAGGTTAGGTTAGGTTAGGTGGCAGCCCGATGTATCAGGCTCACTTAGACTATTCAGTCCATTGTGATACCACAGTGGTGAACTTCTCTCTTATCACTGAGTGCTGTCCGATTCCATGTTAAGCTCAATGACAAGGGACCTCCTTTTTTATAGCCGAGTCCGAACGGCGATCCACATTGCAGTGAAACCACTTAGAGAAGTTTTAAAACCCTCAGAAATGTCACCAGCATTACTGAGGTGGGTTAATCCACCGCTGAAAAACTTGTTGGTGTTCGGTCGAAGCAAGAATCGAACCCACGACCTTGTGTATGCCAGGCGGGCATGCTAACCATTGCACCACGGTGGCTCCCATAAAGTATATATATTCTGGGTCGTGGTGAAATTCTGAGTCGATCTAAGCATGTTCGTCCGACCATCCGTCCGTCCGTCTGTTGAAATCACTCTAGTTTCTTAACGAAACAAGCTATCGACTTGAAACTTGGCACAAGTTGTTCTTGATGTAGGTTAGGTTAGGTTAGGTGGCAGCCCGAAGTATCAGGCTCACTTAGACTATTCAGTCCATTGTGATACCACATTGGTGAACTTCTCTCTTATCACTGAGTGCTGCCCGATTCCGTGTTAAGCTCAATGACAAGGGACCTCCTTTTTATAGCCGAGTCCGAACGGCGTTCCACATTGCAGTGAAACCACTTAGAGAAGCTTTGAAACCCTCAGAAATGTCACCAGCATTACTGAGGTGGGATAATCCACCGCTGAAAAACTTTTTGGTGTTCGGTCGAAGCAGGAATCGAACCCACGACCTTATGTATGCAAGGCGGGCATGCTAACCATTGCACCACGGTGGCTCTTGATGTAGGTCGGATGGTATTGCAAATGGGCCATATCGTACCATTTTTACGTATAGCCCCCATATAAACGGACCCCCAGATTTGGCTTGCGGAGCCTCTAAGAGTAGCAAATTTCATCCGATCCGGCTGAAATTTGGTACATGGTATTAGTATATAGTCGCTAACAACCATGCAAGAATTGGTCCATATCGGTCCATAACTATATATATCCCCCATATAAACCGATCCCCAGATTTGGTTTGCGGATCCTCTAAGAGAAGCAAATTTCATCCGATCCGGCCGAAATTTGGTACATGGTATTAGTATATAGTCGCTAAGAACCATGCAAGAATTGGTCCATATCGGTCCATAATTACATATAGACCCCATATAAATCAATCCCCAGATTTGACCTCCGGAGCCTCTTAGAACAACAAAATTCAGCCGATCCGTTTGAAATTTGGTACCTGGTGTTACTATGTGGTCTCTAACAACCATGCAAAAATTAAACCGATCCCCAGATTTGCCCTCCGGAGCCTCTTGGAGGAGCAAAATTCATCCGATCCGGTTGAAATTTGGAACGTGATGTTAGTATGTGGTCTCTAATAAACACGCAAGAATTGGTCTATATCGGTCCATAATTATATATAGACCCCATATAAAACCCCGCTAATAACCAAGCCAAAATTGGTCCATATCGGTCTATAGATATATATAGCCTATCCCCAATCACACAAAAATTGGTCCATATCGATTCATAATCATGGTTGCTACTCGAGCCAAAAATAATCTATCAAAATTTTATTTCTATAGAAAATTTTGTCAAAATTTTATTTCTATAGAAAATTTTGTCAAAATTTGATTCCTATAGACAATTTTGCCAAAATTTTAGTTTTATAGAAAATTTTGTCAAAATTTTATTTCTATAGAAAATTTTGTCAAAACTTTATTTCTATAGAAAATTTTTGTCGAAATTTTAGTTTTATAGAAAATTTTGTCAAAATTTTATTTCTATAGAAAATTTTGTCAAAATTTTATTTCTATAGAAAATTTTGTCAAAACTTTATTTCTATAGAAAAATTTTGTCGAAATTTTATTTCTATAGAAAATTTTGTCAAAACTTGTCCAAATTTACTTCTATAGAAAATGTTGTCAAGATTTTATTTTGTCAAAATTTTATATATATATCCCGTATGGGCTACCTTGCAATTTAGAAGACGGTGTTAGGAAGGTTTAAGATACCTTGCCATCGGCAAGTATTACCTCAACCCAAGTAATTCGATTGTGGATGACAGTCTTCAGTAGAAGTTTCTACGCAATCCATGGTGGAGGGTAATAAGCTTCGGCTTGGCCGAACGTACGGCCGTATAAACTTGTTTTACTTAGTTTTTATGAAATTGTTTGAATTGAAATTGTGAAAGGAATAAACGTTTATCACAAAAAGTATATACTTTTCTTCCAAATAAACTTCCTTACAGGAAATGAGAAACGATCTTTGTTTGTCTAAAATTTCTTTTGGGAGGAAAGAATTATTTTTTGCGTGTATGTATGACAAATTACTTAAAAATCTGTTCAGATTTAGCTATATCTCCTATATAAATATTTTGCTTGATTTAGACTTGCAGACTTGCAGAGAGAGAGAGTACAGTTAACGGTTGAGCTATGTGTACCAAATTTGGTCAAAATCAGCTCAGATTTAGGCAAAGTCCCCATGTATATGTTCATCCAATATGAGCAAATATAGCCAATCACCAACATTTCCTTGTAAACTTGCCACTGCAAAAAAAACTTGTATTAAAACTTTCCTTTAACTCTAATAAATCTATCGACCGATAAATCGTAAAGACACTTTTGCAAAATTGCATAAAAAAGGCTTTAAATTTCAAATTTTCCGTTTTTTGCTAATATTCTGGTCCGCCCCAGGGCATGAACCGATTTAAATTTGAAGTCTAGAGATTTTCTAAGGAGTCCAAAAATGTTATGCAAATCTGTTCAGATTTTAATAAAATATAGGAATATAAACATTTGTGTACCTTCAACAAATATGAAGGATTTGAGATGGTATTGAAAATGTTGGTCTATGTTATAATGTGGTGCAGAGTATAATATAGTCGGCCCCACACGACGTTAGACTTAACTTTGACTTGTATAAACAAAAGTGTTTTATATTGTGATCGTATTTTTGTCCTTCACTGTAACAATCGACTATTGTGCACTTCAACTACCATAGCGTTCATATTTTTACTCTAACAGTTTGGCTAATTGAAAAAAAAAAACAGAAGTTATTGGGGTTTATTTCTAAGTCTGAATCGAATAACCGAATTCATCACATTTGAAATCTATGAAGTACATCGGAATAGTATATAATTCCGACCACTTTTTATACCCTCCATCATAGGATGGGGGTATATTAACTTTGTCATTCCGTTTGTAACACATCGAAATATTGCTGTAAGACCCCATAAAGTATATATATTCTGGGTCGTGGTGAAATTCTGAGTCGATCTAAGCATGTCCGTCCGTCCGTCCGTCCGTCCGTCTGTTGAAATCACGCTAACTTCCGAACGAAACAAGCTATCGACTTGAAACTTGGCACAAGTAGTTGTTATTGATGTAGGTCGGATGGTATTGAAAATGGGCCATATCGGTCCACTTTTACGTATAGCCCCCATATAAAGGGACCCTCAGATTTGGCTTGTGGAGCCTCTAACAGAGGCATATTTCATCCGATCCGGCTGAAATTTGGTATATGGTGTTTGTATATGGTCTCTAATAACCATGCAAAAATTGGTTCACATCGGTCCATAATTATATATAGCCCCCATATAAACCGATCCCCAGATTTGGCTTGCGGAGCCTAAAAGAGGAGCAAATTTCATCCGATCCGCCTGAAATTTGATACATGGTGTTGGTATATGGTCCCTAACAACCATGCAAAAATTGGTCCACATCGGTCCATAATTATATATAGCCCACATATAAACCGATCCCCAGATTTGGCTTGCGGAGCCTCAAAGAGAAGCAAATTTCATCCGATCTGGCTGAAATTTGGTACAGGATGTTGGAATATGGTCTCTAACAACCATGCAAAAATTGGTGCACATCGGTCCATAATTATATATAGACCCCATATAAACCGATCTCCAGATTTGGCTTGCGAAGCCTCAAAGAGAAGCACATTGCATCCGATCCGGCTGAAATTTGGTACATGGTATTGGTATATGGTCTCTAACAACCATGCAAAAATTGGTCCACATCGGTTCATAATTATATATAGCCCCCATATAAACCTATCCCCAGATTTGGCTTGCGAAGTCTCCAAGAGAAGCAAATTTCATCCAATCTGGTTGTAATTTGGAACATGGTGTTAGTATATGATCTTGAACAACCGTGCCACAATTGGTCCATATCGGTCTATAATTATATATAGCCCCCATATAAAACGTTCTCCAGATTTGACCTCCGGAGCCTCTTGGAGGAGCAAAATTCATCCGATCCGGTTAAAATTAGGAACGTGGTGTTAGTATATGGTCGCTAACAACCATACCAAAATTGGTCCAATCACACAAAAATTGGTCCATATCGGTTCATAATCATGGTTGCCACTAGAGCCAAAAATAATCTATCAAAATTTTATTTCTATAGAAAATTTTGTCAAAATTTTATTTCTAAAGAAAATTTTGTCAAAATTTTATTTCTATAGAAAATTTTGTTAAAATTTTATTCGGTTCATAATAAAATTTTCATCATTGTCAAAATTTTATTTCTATAGAAAATTTTGTCAAAATTTTATTTCTATAGAAAATTTTGTTCAAATTTTATTCGGTTCATAATCATGGTTGCCACTCGAGCCAAAAATAATCTACCAAGATTTTATTTCTATAGAAAATTTTGTCAAATGTTTATTTCTATAGAAAATTTTGTTAAAATTTTATTTCTGTAGAAATTTTTGTCAAAATTTTCTTTCTATAGAAAATTTTGTGAAAATTTTTATTTCTATAGAAAATTTAGTGAAAATTTTATTTCTATAGAAAATTTTGTTAAAATTTTATTTCTGTAGAAAATTTTGTCAAATTTTATGTCTACTTTGTCAAACTGAATTATATACGT
Organism: Haematobia irritans; assembly: GCF_050003625.1. Taxonomy (NCBI): domain Eukaryota; kingdom Metazoa; phylum Arthropoda; class Insecta; order Diptera; family Muscidae; genus Haematobia; species Haematobia irritans. The sequence continues at coordinate 136,446,311 of NC_134398.1, read as the reverse complement.
ATTGGATCGATCTTTTTTGATTTAATATATACCACGTATGGACTTATATACAATTTAGAAGATGGTGTTAGGAGGTTTTAAGATACCTTGCCATCGGCAAGCGTTACCGCAACTTAAGTAATTCGATTGTGGATGGCAGTGGTTAGAGGAAGTTTCTACGCAATCCATGATGGAGGGTACATAAGCTTCGGCCTGGCCGAACTTACGGCCGTATATACTTGTTATATATTCAGGATTACAAACAGTTGTGTTAGGGATATATTCATGTAGATCAAATTACTTATAATCTAATATAGGCATAATATTGATTTGGAGGAGATTTTTGGAGGTACATGTGACATGTTTGTCGCAAAGATTTTATTTTTGCGGAAATTATGTATATGATTTCGGCAAACATGCTTATATTCGCTAAACAATATATTTGCTACAGAAATGTTCCATGTTACCTGTCCAAAAATGTATTTATCCTCTTGAGGTGGTCACATTCCTTCTCTTCATGGGTATACCAACATATTGAAGTCTACTTGGTTTTCAAATAAATTCTTACTTGTGTATTTAATGAATCATTTTTCAAATGCGAAGAGTTGGGACCCTTTGGTAGTGTTATGGATATATGCATTTTTATCATCAAAGTAATAAATGTTATCTCTCAAGTATTGTTTCCCCATACATGTTTAATATTTGGCATTTTTATCTTTTTTAAATTCAAATTTTAGCAAACATCCTTTTTCTGGCAGTTTTATTGAAGCGTTTTTTTTTAAATTAGGCAAGTTCAAGGTAAGTTCAGTTTTAAAATTTATTAAGAATTTTATTGATATTTGGATTTTATTCAATGAACTTTGATATTTGTTGAGAGCTAATAAAATAACAAGTTAATGACTTCTTTGAAATTTGTTTATTTAATAATGAAAAAAAAAAACTGACAACAATATTTTTTCCTACACGCGTGTAGCTTTTAAAACTCGTATTAATATTTCAGAAGAATGCTCCTCATATTAAGATGGCATTGACACTATAATTGAGGAAAGCATAAGAAATGTAAATGTGTACATTGTATTTAAATCCCAGCTACTGTTCTTTAAAATGTTGAAGATACACCGACATTTTTGTCCAACTGGGTTTACTTTTGTTTTTATACCCTCCACCATAGGATGGGGTATATTAACTTTGTCATTCCGATTGTAACAAATCGAAATATTGCCCTAAGACTCCATAAAGTATATATATTCTGGGTCGTGGTGAAATTCCGAGTCGATCTAAGCATGTCCGTCCGTCCGTCCGTCTGTTGAAATCACGCTAAGAAACAAGCTATCGACATGAAACTTGGCACAAGTAGTTGTTATTGATGTAGGTGTTGGATGGTATTGAAAATGGGCCATATCCGACCACTTTTATGTATAGCCCCCATATAAACCGACGCTCAGATTTGGCTTGCAGAGCCTCTTGGAGGAGCAAAATTCATCCGATCCGGTTGAAATTTGGTACATGGTATTAATATATGGTCTCTCACAACAATACAAAAATTGGTACATAATTATATATAGCCCCCATGTAAACCGATCCCCAGATTTGGTTTACGGAGCCTCTAAGAGAAGCAAATTTCATCCGATCCGGCTGAAATTTGGTACATGGTGTTAGTATATGGTCTTTAACAACCATGCAAAAATTGGTCCACATCGGTTCATAATTATATATGGTCCCCATATAAACCGATCCCTAGATTTGACTTCCGGAACCCCTTGGAAGAGCAAAATTCACCCGATCCGGTTGAAATTTGGTACCTGGTGTTAGTATATGGTCTCTAACTACCATGCAAAAATTGGTCCACACCTGTTTTAATTATATATAACCCCCATTTAAACCGATCCCCAGATTTGACCTCCGGAGCTATTGGAGGAGCAAAATTCATCCGATCCGGTTGAAATTTGATACGTGGTGAAATTTGGTATATTGCGCTAATATATGGCCGCTAACAACCGTGCCAAAATTGGTCTATGGTTATATTAGCCGATCCCCAAAAATATTCTACAAAATTTTATTTCTATAGAAAATTTTGTCAATTTTTTTTTACTATAGAAAATTTTGTCAAAATTTTATGATTACTGGTGGTACCTTCAACTTTTGTGGAAGTGGAAAATCTTACTAAGACTTCTCAATTTAGTAAATCTGTTTGCTTCAATTGTCACAATTTTTATACCCTGTGCCACACAGTGGAACAGGGTATTATAAGTTAGTGCATATGTTTGCAACACCCAGAAGGAGACGAGATAGACACATGGTGTCTTTGGCAAAAATGCTCAGGGTGGGCTCCTTTTTGTAATCAAAGTCTAGGTCGTAGTTTTAGTCCAATCAACTTCAAATTTGGCACAAATATGTGTTTTTGGCTCAGAATAGAACCCTATTGATTTTAGAAGAAATCGGTTCAGATTTAGATATAGCTCCCATATATATATTTCGCCCGATATGGACTTATATGGCCCCAGAAGCCAGAGTTTTACCCTAATTTGCTTAAAATTTTGCACAAGAAGAACAATTAGTACTATAGTCAAGTGTGCCAAATTTTATTGAAAGCGGTCCAGAGTTAGATATAGCTCCAATATATAGCTTTCGGCCGATTTACACTTATATAACCACAGTGACCAATCTTTTATTCCTATTTAATTGAAATTTTACACAGAGAGTAGACTTAGCATTGTATCTATGCGTGCTCAATTTGGTTGAAATTGGTCCAGATTTAGATATAGCTCCCATATTTATATAGCTTTCGCTTTCGATTTACACTCATATGACCACAGAGGCCAATTTTTAACTCCGATTTAGTTGAACTTTTGCACAGCGAGTAGAATTAGCATTGTAGCTATGCGTGCCAAATTTGGTTGAAATCGGTTCAGATTTAGATATATCTCCCATATATAGCTTTCGCCCGATTTACACTCATATGACCACAGAGGCCAATTTTTAACTCCGATTTAGTTGAACTTTTGCACAGGGGGTAGAATTAGCATTGTAGCAAAATTTGGTTGAAATCGATTCAGATTTAGATATAGTTCCCATATATATGTTTTTCTGATTGCGATAAAAATGGTCAAAATACCAACATTTTCCTTGTAAAATCGCCACTGCTTAGTCGAAAAGTTGTAAAAATGACTCTAATTTTCCTAAACTTCTAAAACATATATTTCGAGCAATAAATCATAAAAAAACTTTTGCGAAGTTTCCTTAAAATTGCTTCAGATTTAAATGTTTCCCATATTTTTTTACTAACATTGTGTTGCACCCTAGTGCATAAGCCAATTTAAATTTTGTATCTATAGATTTTGTAGAAGTCTATCAAATTCTGTCCAGATCGAGTGATATTTAAATGTATGTATTTGGGACAAACTTTTATATATAGCCACCAACACATTTGACGGATGTGACATGGTATCGAAAATTTAGATCTACAAAGTGGTGCAGGGTATAATATAGTCGGCCCCGCCCGACTTTAGACTTTCCTTACTTGTTTAACCTTGTATAGTGGTAGCCCTTTAATTTTACGCTCACCTAGATTATTCAGTCTATTGTGATACAACAAGTGTTGAACTTCTCTCTTATCAATGAGTACTGGTTGATTCTATGTTTAGCCCAATGACAAGGGACAATTTTATTGCCCAGTCAACACGATTGAAAGTTTCGGCATAGCTCTTTGCAATTTTGCATGTTCTCCAGAATTCAAATCGGGAAATCTGTTTATACACTGAAAAAAATATTGTCGTGAGGTCAAAGATTTCATGTCTTTAAAATACGAATACAAATTTTGCTTAGCATAGAAGACGCATTTCTCTAAAATAAAGTTATTTTCCTTGTCCAAAAGGCGATAAACTTTTCAATGAAGTCATATTGTCCTTATAATTAAGTGATTTAACTTAAAAATGGGTATCTTAACATGAATGAAAAAATTTATAGGCTAAAGTCAACTTGACTTTAATAATGCAGAAAAATTCTTTAAATTTAATGAAATTGTCTTTCAATTTGTTGTCTTTTAGCATCTTGACTACAAAGCAAAAAATCGTTCAAATATAGGACATGTTTTTCAAAACTTTATTTTAAAGAAGTTTTTTACTTCAAACATAGCATAATTTCTGCTGGAAGTCGAGTCCTAATTTGGAAAATAAAGTTGCCGTTAACTCGTTTTTAAAGGACTTTGATAGCATATGAATAAAAAAAGCTGAGAAAGCGAAAAATTAAAATTTGCTTCCTAGAAGCAAGTACACAAAACCTAAATTTAAAACAGAATTGTGTCATAAAAGTATCCTTACTTGTATTCTCCGCTTCTTTGGCTCGGAATAAATACTAAATTTTTTAAAGTAAAGACAAAATCTTTGGAACCGAGTATGCTTTTTTTCAGTGTATGGGGGCTCTATCACATCCACCGCCTATGTTATATATAGCAAATTTAAATAGCATCTATTGACTTAAAATAAAAAAAATAAATAAGAATAAAAAAAAAACAAGTATATACGGCCGTAAGTTCGGCCAGGCCGAAGCTTACGTACCCTCCATCATGGATTGCGTAGAAACTTCTTCTAAACACTGCCATCCACAATCGAATTACTTAAGTTGTGGTAACGCTTGCCGATAGCAAGGTATCTTAAAACCTCCTAACACCATCTTCTAAATTGTATGTAAGTCCATACGTGGTATATATTAAATCAAAAAAGATCGATCCAATACGTATATAATTCAGTTTGACAAAGTAGACATAAAATTTTCACAAAATTTTCTATAGAAATAAAAATTTTGACAAAATATTATATAGAAAGAAAATTTTGACAAAAATTTCTACAGAAATAAAATTTTAACAAAATTTTCTATAGAAATAAACTTTTGACAAAATTTTCTATAGAAATAAAATCTTGGCAGATTATTTGTGGCTCGAGAGGCAACCATGATTATGAACCGAATAAAATTTGAACAAAATTTTCTATAGAAATAAAATTTTGACAAAATTTTCTATAGAAATAAAATTTTGAAAATGATGAAAATTTTATTATGAACCGAATAAAATTTTAACAAAATTTTCTCTACAAATAAAATTTTGACAACATTTCCTATAGAAATAAAATTTTGACAAAATTTTCTATAGAAATAAAATTTTTGTAGATTATTTTTGGCTCTAGTGGCAACCATGATTATGAACCGATATGGACAAATTTTTGTGTGATTGGACCAATTTTGGTATGGTTGTTAGCGACCATATACTAACACCAAGTGCCTAATTTGAACCGGATCGGATGAATTTTGCTCCTCCAAGAGGCTGGAGGTCAAATCTGGAGAACGTTTTATATGGGGGCTATATATAATTATGAACCGATGTGGACCAATTTTTGCATGGTTGTTAGAGACCATATACTAACATCATGTACCAAATTTCAGCCGGATCGGATGAAAGTTGCTTCTCTTTGAGGCTCCGCAAGCCAAATCTGGGGATCGGTTTATATGGGGGTTATATATAATTATGGACCGATGTGGACCAATTTTTGTATGATTGTTAGAGACCATATACCAACACCATGTACCAAATTTCAGCCGGATCGGATGAAATATGCTTCTCTTAGAGGCTCCACAAGCCAAATCTGGGGATCGGTTTATATGGGGGCTATTTATAATTAAGGGCCGATATGGACCAATTTTTGCATGGTTGTTAGAGACCATATACCAACATCATGTACCAAATTTCAGCCGGATCGGATGAAACTTTCTTCTCTTTGAGGCTCCGCAAGCCAAATCTGAGGATCGGTTTATATGGGGGCTATATATAATTATAGACCGAAGTGGACCAATTTTTGCATGGTTGTTAGAGACCATATACCAACACCAACACCATGTACCAAATATATAATTATGGACCGATGTGGACCAATTTTTGCATGGTTGTTAGAGACCATATATCAACACCATGTACTAAATTTCAGCCGGATCGGATGAAATATGCTTCTGTTAGAGGCTCCACAAGCCAAATCTGAGGGTCCCTTTATATGGGGGCTATACGTAAAAGTGGACCGATATACCATCCGACCTACATCAATACCATCCGACCTACATCGATAACAACTAATTGTGCCAAGTTTCAAGTCGATAGCTTGTTTCGTTCGGAAGTTAGCGTGATTTCAACAGACGGACGGACGGACGGACGGACGGACATGCTTAGATCGACTCAGAATTTCACCACGACAAAGGGTCATGGATTCAATCCCAGTTTCGACCAAACATTAAAAACTTTTACAGTCTCTGGATTATCAGTAATGCTCTTGTGCTTTAAAGCTTCTCTAACTGGAAGAAGTTAACAGAAAGAAGTTAACCACTTGTGGTAAGCAATTGAAGTGAATAGCATAAAACAAGCAAGGAAAGGCGGGCGGGGCGACTATTTTATACACTGAAAAAAAAAAACACAAAGCATGTCCGGTTCCAAAAATGTTGTCTTTACTATAAAAATGTTGGTATTTATACCGAGCCAAAGAAGCGGAGAATATAAGCAAGGATACTTTTAAGACAAAATATTCTTTTAAATTTGGGTTTTGTGTACTTGCTTCTAGGAAGCAAATTTTAATTTTTCGCTTTTTCAGCTTTTTTTCTTCATATGCTATCAAAGTCCTTTAAAAACGAGTTAAAGACAAATTTATTTTCCAAATTAAGACCCGCCTTCCAGTAGAAATTATGCTATGTTTTAAGTAAAAAATGTCTTTAAAATAAAGTGTTGAAAAACATGTCCTTTATTTGAACGATTTTTTGCTTTGTAGTCTAGATGCAAAAAGACAACAAATTTAAAGACAATTTCATTAAATCTAAAGAATTTTTCTGAATTATTAAAGTCAAGTTGACCTTAGCCCAAACATTTTTTCTATCATGTCATGATACCCATTTTTAAGCGAAATCACTTAATTATAAGGACGACTTCATTGAAAAGTTTATCGAGTTTTGGACAAGGAAAAAACTTTATATTAGAGAAATGTGTCTTCTATGCTAAATTAACTAGTACTGCCTTGTATGGAATTTCATTAAAACTTTGTCTCCAATCACTTCTTAAGGGTGTTTTCCATTTTTGGCGTGTAAAAAGTTACCCGCTCATGTTTTCCAGTACTCCAGATTTTTATCCGAAACAATTACATTATCCATTGATAAGATAACATTGAATTAAGTCACTAATCACTAAAAATAACACCACATCTCCAACCGTACAAATCATACAAATAAATAGAGTATGGGGTTTTTATTAAAAATTTACATTTTATAGATTTTTAATTACCGCTGAGTTATGTACGGTTCTCGGCTGATCATAGTCAATCGCATAACCCACAGGCGTATTGTATTACCAATCTAGTCAAAGCAATGACCATATAGGCTATTTCCGAGCATTAACGTAACTATATCAGCGGTCTTTAGTGGATCTGGGTAGAGCATCATCTATCCACTCCATGTATGTTACTTGGAGGGTTTGTTTGATGATGACGATGGCGGCATTTCTTTACATTCTTTCTTGAGTGATCGTTTTAACCATGGTTGATTCCTTGGCATTATTAAACTTAGAAATGACCTGATCCAAAGCGTTGGCGAGTGTCTTGTTGTTGTGTTTTTTGTTTTTCATTTCCTTGGTATGGTTGTCTCAAATTGCCTTCTTGCTTGGCTTACAATGCGCATGCGTCCCGTATTTAGTTATTGGCAGCTGTTTAGCTATTTAGTTCTGGTGCTGCTTCTGCCAATTTCATTGTCATTATTTGTGTTGTCGTCGGTTATGTTGTAGGGATGCCGTTACCAGAATAAATGGGGGATATGCGAGTCTCCCAACAAGAAACCACACAAATTCTTACACTTCAGAAGTTCTAGCGTTTTTATTTGAAGTAAGACTGACGAAAATCGGCTACATAAATAAATTGACAGGTATTACCCATATTCTTCTTCTTTAATTGGACACTGAAAAAATTCTTGGCCTAAGATGAAAGGTAGTGCAATTCTTTAAAAATAAAGAAATTTTAATTAAAGGAAAGTTCAAAATATAGGACACAAATCTTTGAGCAAAATCTCCGAGGAGGATTGAAGTAATAATACCGTTAAGAATTGTTCACTTTAAAATTTGAGTTTTGCATACTTGATTCTAAGAAACAAATTTTAATTTATTCGTTATTCAGCATTTTTCTCTTCAAAGGCCTTTAATAACGTGTTAACGAAAAATTAAATTTCCAAATTCAGACTCTATTTCGTGTAATAAGTATGCTATGTTTCAAGTAAAAACGACTTTGAAATAAAGTATTGACCGCTTTGATAAAAAAATAAATAAATATGATTTCAATAATTTTAAAGTATTTGTTGGAATTATAAAAGCCGTAAATATGTAAAGATACCCAATTTTAAAATGAATCAACTAACTATAAGGAAAATTTATTTAAAAATTTGCCGACTTTTGGTCTAGGAAGAAACATATCAGAGAAATGCGTCTTGATAAGACATGACATCTCATGACGATATTTTTTAAGTGCAAAAGCAAATAATGTCGGCAATATCATAAAATTTTAGAATCAGTTAAGATTTATTCGAAATGACTATCTTTGGCAGTAATCGTGGCTTCAAATTGCCGACAGAGCCATCACAAGCTGCACGACAGTGGCTCTGCGGAATTTTAGCGCAGTCCTGAGATGATCAGCTCATTGACATTTATTAGTGGCAGCCTTACTCTCCAAAATGCCAAGCGCAAAAGGCCAACGGACCAAGATCCAAAGATTTTGTTGGCCATCGTGCGTTAGAAATGAAGCGAGGAACCTCCTCTGAAAGCCCTTCTTGGTTAAGCTCTGATGACGCTGAGTCCTTAAAATGTCCATGATCTGCGTCCCAGATATTTTTCTACCCAATGCTTCAATACTGTCTTGAGAACATATTCCCGGTAATATTTTGAATTTATTTTGACCCACGGTCGATGAATATGAGCGAGAAGCGGCCATTGGCCGTTATGTCAGCAATCCTTGAGTTCTGGTAGTCAATCGAAGGTGTAAAATTTCCGCAGACCTCTTCGGCAAGTAAACCTGATCAATTTGGTTGTTTACAAACGGTTCAATATGGAATGGCTTCTCGTCTTTCGAGCAACTCCTTGTCTCTTTCCCGTCTAACTTTTGTTGTACATCGGGGAGCTCTTGCACTTTTTGGAACTTCAATGACTTTAGTCCAAGTCCATTTATCAATATGCGTTGCAACCATTGTATTGATATGTTCAGCTCACGAGCAAGTTTTCTACCAATGCGTCGTGGATTTCGATCAAATCTGGACTTCACTTTTCGGATCATTTCTGGTGTTGTTACACTCAAAACAAAAACTAACAAGTGAACCCTATATGACACTAAAGCCAATTTAATTCTTCTTGAGTTCATTGAAATTTAAAGTTTTTAGAAATTTTCCTTGACTTTAATAATAATAATTTAATCAAATTTACAAATGAAGCATAAACATTAAATAAATTCGTGCGTCCCACAAAATAGTTAAGAATTTCTTAGAATTTGTAAATTTTACTAATAATGTGCCCATCTTTATCTTCGTATGACACCAAAGACATTTTGAACTTTGAACTCTAATTTTTTCCTTCAAACTACGAAAGTTTCTTTAACAAGTGAAAAAATACGTCTAATAAATTTCCTTTAATTTATCGAAAAATATTTACTTTTTTGTGAAATCGGCTTGACATCTGCATTTGTAGTACAGTTTAGTGAATATTTTCTAAAATAAATTTAATTTAATAAAATTAAATATACATTTTCTTCCTGGTGGATTCACTATTTTTTAAGTGCACATTTGTGTTTTCGTCCATGCGAAGAACTTTATGCAATAAATCAAAATGCGTTTGTAAGCTTGTAAACAATAAAATGAATTTAAGAAAAAAGCAATCTGAAGTTAGTTGCAATACATATAAGCCGCCCTCTTCGCCTCTAGAACCCAAACAAACAACAAACTAGAGGATCTTCATAAATTTTGGAATTTTTGGGTATGATCGCGAGTTAACCTCCCTTTTCGCTCTAGTGCGCATATTTGAAGAAATGTGAGGCAAAATAAATTTATCCTGTAAAACATTTAGGGGTTTCACAGATTTTCATGCAATTCTGTATTTTGCGTGAAAAAATACAATGCATTGCCTTTTTTTTTTGTTGAAAATTTCTTATACTGACATCCCTAATTAGAGAGTTCTTTGCAGTGTATGTCTTTTACGGTTGTTTTGCATTCTTGTGCATCATTTCTCTTGTCTTTTAACTCGTGTCCATTGGTATGTGCTGGTCCATGCGATGGAAATGCGCAGGCGCAGATACCATGTGTGATCAGGGTGGTATGTGTGGCATTTGATATCAGGCGCCATTATTTCTAAGATCTTTTCTGTATTGTGATTTCTGTTTCGTTGTCTTTCATAGTATTTGGGATGTTCCTCTTATTGTCTCTCTCACCATAGAGTTTATTTAATTTGTGTAGGATATTTTTGTGGCTTTTGCCTGGTGTTTATTGAAATATTTTCTATTTTGCAAATCCAACTCGTGCCATTTGTTTAGTTACATGATACATCCGCAGATGATAATGGAAGTTGATGATGTGTTTTTCTAGTTATTAATTAATTTTAATTTGTTTCATTTTTTTGAGAATATTTCGAGCAAGGGAATACTTCATTGTGTTGTAGATATACGTATAATAGATGGCTAATATCATATCACGGCAATTGTATGTCATTTGGCAAATTGTATGTCAAAAATGGTTATTACAATAAATACGGCCGTAAGTTCGGCCAGGCCGAATCTTATGTACCCTCCACCATGGATTGCGTAGAAACTTCTACGAAAGACTGTCATCCACAATCGAAATAATTGGGTTGTGGTGTCTTAAAACTTCTTAACATCGTTTTCTAAATTGTTAGTTAGTCCATCATATACTAACACCATGTACCAAATTTCAGTCGGATCGGATGAAATTTGGTCTTCTTAGAGGCTCCGCAAGCCAAAACGGGGGATCGGTTTAAATGGGGACTTTATATAATTATGAACCGATGTGGACCAATTTTTGCACGGTTGTTAAAGACCATATACTAACACCATGTACCAAATTTCAGCCGGATCGGATGAAATTTGCTTCTCTTAGAGGCTCCGAAAGCAAAATCGGAGGATCGGTTTATATGGGGGCTATATATAATAATGGACCGATGTGGACCAAGTTTTGCATGGTTGTTAGAGACTATATACAAACAGCATGTACCAAATTTCAGCCGGATCGGATGAAATTTGCTTCTCTTAGAGGGTCTGCAAGTCAAATTTGGGGGTCCGTTTATATGGGGGCTATACGTAAAAGTGGACCGATATGACCCATTTGTAATGACCAGTTTGACCTACATCAATAACAACTACTTGTGCCAAGTTTCAAGTCGATAGCTTGTTTCGTTCGGAAGTTAGCGTGATTTCAACAGACGGACGGACGGACATGCTCAGATCGACTCAGAATTTCACCACGACCCAGAATATATACTTTATGGGGTCTTAGAGCAATATTTCGATGTGTTACAAACGGAATGACAAAGTTAATATACCCCCATCCTATGGTGGAGGGTATAAAAAGTGTTGTTCCACCAAGACAACGCACCGTGCCACAAGTCATTGAGAACGATGGCAAAAATTCATGAATTGGGCTTCGAATTGCTTCCCCACCCACCGTATTCTCCAGATCTGGCCCCAGCGACTTTTCTTTGTTCTCAGACCTCAAAAGGATGCTCGCAGGGAAGAGGCTTCATTGGCTGCAATGAAAAGGTGATCGCCGAAACTGAGGCCTATTTTGAGACAAAACCGAAGGAGTACTACCAAAATGGTATCAAATATTGGAAGGTAGTTATAATCGTTGAAGGGAACTATGTTGAATAATAAAAACGAATTTTGACAAAAAATGTGTGTTTTCTTTGTTAGACCGGGGACTTCTTAGCCAACCTGTTATTGCTTCAAATAGGTTAACAACAGATGAAGAATTAATAAAATAGTGCAAATTATCTAAATTTTGCCGAAAAAATGCTAAATCCTTACTAGAAAAATTGAGTATTTTTGAAAATATTTGATGTCAAATGTTCCAGACAAACATTATAATGCATTAAAAATCATAAAAAATTATATATTCGTCAAATTTCTTAATTCACATCCAAAACACTGGATTCGCATCACACCTTAAGAAGTGGTGTAAATTTAGTGCAACGGTTGTTGAAATGGTGGGCATCCGTCCTATGACAAGCACATGATAAATTAATCGCTTCTGTGCCAATTTTGCACCACTTCCGGATCCAAAAAGAAAATTTTCATTAATTTTTTGGCGACATTTTTTTGGCTGGGTAATTATGAACCGATGTGGACCAATTTTCGCATGGTTATTAGAAGGTTATTATCACATACTCAATTTATAGTGGATTGGATGAAATTTGCCTCAAGAGGCTGCCGAATTCAAACCTGGAAAACGGTTGTAATGTACAGGAGACAATACGAATCCTTGATGCCATTTTTAAACTTCATTTGTGCATCCTTACGTCTAGGAGACGTGTAGGACTACGGGAGCCATTATTTCGCAGGTACAATCGGGTGGGGGTTCGCGTCCTTCTTTCCCTAAACTAAGTTCCTATCAGGGCTGTGGAGTCGAGCCAATTTTGCTCGACTCCGACTCCGACTCCGACTCCAGCATTTTTCATCAGCTCGACTCCGACTCCGACTCCGGAGTCGACTCCGGGTAATATAACTAAATCTCATTTTAATACCACTAATTTGTAGTTCTATTGTGGGGGTACCGTAAGTGGACGATATAAAGTATCGTGTTTATTTATGTGTGCCAAAAAAGATCTTAATTTCACATTAGATGCCAATTTAATTCTATATTTCAAATTTATGGCAATGTTTAAAAAATAAAATAATGATATAAATACCCATCATAATATGAGAATATACCAACAGTATATGTATTTTTGGACCAAAATTATTGATACTATTTCAAATCCTTTAAATTTGTTGCGAGTTATATAAAGGTTTATATTTCCATATGCATGAATTTGAATCTGAAGACAAAATTGTATATACTTCTACAAAATCTATGTACTTAAAATTTAAATCTAACGTTATGGGACGTAACACAATTTTAACGAAAAATAAAAATGCAAGGAAAGTCTAAAGTCGGGCGGGCCGATTATAATATACTCTGCACAACTTTGTATTTAGATCTACATTTTGATAAAATCTCAAATCAGACTTCTACAAAACTCGGGCAATATTTGGGAAATATTTATAATTGTATAGACAATTTCGCAAAAATGCATTTATGATTCATTCATTGAAAAATTTGAAAATTTAAGTCATTTCTACAAGCTTATTTTAGCAGCAATTTTTCCAAAATTGTATGCTCACTGAATACAATTTTGGAAAAATTTTTGTCTAGTAAATAAAATTTTGCAAAATTTTATATAGAAATAAAATTTTGGAAAATTTTCTACAGTAACAAAATTTTGTCTAAATTTTCTATAGAAATAAAATTTTGGCAACATTTTCTATAGAAATCAAATTTTGACCAAATATATAGAAATACAATTTTGAATAAAATTTTTGTAGAAATAGAATTTGGCAAAATTTTTTATAGAAAAAAAGTTTGAAAAAATTATCAATAGAAATACAATTTAAAAAAAATTGTGTAGCAAACAAAATTTTGCAAAATTTTCTATAGAAATAAAATTTTGCAAAATATTCTATATAAACAACATTTTGACTAAATTTTCTATAGAAGTAAAATTTTGACTAAATTTTCTATAGAAGTAAAATTTTGACTAAATTTTATATAGAAAAAAATATTTCTATATTAATAAAATTTTGAATACATTTTTATAGCAGTGAGTATCAGTGAGTATCAGTTAGAAAAAAAATTGAGAAAATTTGTTATAGAAATAAAATTTGACAATTTTTTCTTATAGAAATAAAATTTTGAAAAAATTATCACTAAAAATACAATTTTAGAAAAATTTTTGTGTAGTAAATAAAATTCTGCAAAATATTCTACAGAAACAAAATTTTGACTAAATTTTCTATAGAAATAAAATTTTGACAAAATTTCCTATAGAAATAAAATGTTGACCAAATTTTCTGTAGAAATAAAATTTTGACCAAATTTTCTAATAAAAAAATCTATTACTATAAAATTTTGGCAAAATTTTCTATAGAAATACAATTTTGACTTAAATTTTTATAGAAATAAAATTATCAATAGAAATAAAATTTTAAAAAAAATTTGTGTAACAAACAAAATTTTGCAAAATTTTCTATAGAAATAAAATTTTGCAAAATATTCTATAGAAACTAAATTTTGACTCAATTTTCTATAGAAATAAAATTTTGACTAAATTTTCTATAGAAATAAAATTTTGACTAAATTTTCTATAGAAAACAAGTAAGGAAAGTCTAAAGTCGGGCGGGGCCGACTATATTATACCCTGCACCACTTTGTAGATCTAAATTTTCGATACCATATCACATCCGTCAAATGTGTTGGGGGCTATATATAAAGGTTTGTCCCAAATACATACATTTAACAAGTAAGGAAAGTCTAAAATTTTAAGGAAACTTCGCAATAGTTTATTTATGATTTATCGCTCGATATATATGTATTAGAAGTTTAGGAAAATTAGAGTCATTTTTACAACTTTTCGACTAAGCAGTGGCGATTTAACAAGGAAAATGTTGGTATTTTGACCATTTTTGTCGAAATCAGAAAAACATATATATGGAAGCTATATCTAAATCTGAACCGATGTCAACCAATTTTGGCACGCATAGCTACAATGCTAATTCTACTCCCTATGCACAATTTCAACTAAATCGGAGTTAAAAATTGGCCTCTGTGGTCATATGAGTGTAAATCGGGCGAAAGCTATATATGGGAGTTATATCTAAATCTGAACCGATTTCAACCAAATTTGGCACGCATAGCTATAATGCTAATTCTACTCCCTGTGCAAAATTTCAACCAAAGTGGGGTAAAACTCTGGCTTCTGGGACCGTATTAGTCCATATCGGGCGAAAGATATATATGGGAGCTTGTATAATTTGTATAATTAGATGGGAGCTATATCTAAATCTGAACCGATTCAATAAAATTTGGCACACTTGACTATAGTACTAATTGTTCTTCTTGTGCAAAATTTTAAACAAATAAGGGTAAAACTCTGGCTTCTGGGGCCATATAAGTCCATATCGGTCGAAATATATATATGGGAGCTATATCTATATCTGAACCGATTTCTTCCAAAATCAATAGGGATCTATTCTGAGCCAAAACACATACTTGTACCAAATTTTAAGTCGATTGGACTAAAACTGCGACCTAGACTTTGATTACAAAAATGTGTTCACGGACAGACGGACAGACGGACAGACGGACATCGCTATATCGACTCAAGAGCCCACCCTGAGCATTTTTGCCAAAGACACCATGTATCTATCTCGTCTCCTTCTGGGTGTTGCAAACATATGCACTAACTTATAATACCCTGTTCCACAGTGTGGAGCAGGGTATAAAAATATTTCTATAGTAATAAAATTTTGAATAAAATTTTTATAGAATTAAAATTTTGACAAAATTTGCTATAGAAATAAAATTTTGACAAAACTTTTTATAGAAATAACATTTTGACAAAATTTTCTATAAAAACAACTTTGAAAAAATTTTCTGCCAATATTCCACATATGTATATTGCCTTAAAATAAAATAAAAATAATATCGATTGTTCGAAACATTTCAAATAAATTGATATGGGCATTAAAATGGATCGATCCAGCCCATCTGCTAGTCAAACATTCTAGGAAACATAAAAAGATAGCCGTAATTGGAAGTTGATTTTCATTTACAATCATGCTGTACATTGATCGAATGAATAACGCAATGGAAACTAATTTGCGTAAAAACTTGCTTAGTTACAAATATGTGAAGTGTTTTAAAAAATTTGGTTTAGCCGGAGTCGGAGTCGAGCAAAATTTTTACGACTCCGACTCCGACTCCGACTCCAGCAAAATCTTCAGACTCCGACTCCAAGACTCCGACTCCGACTCCGACTCCACAGCCCTGGTTCCTATTACAATAATTATTATTTTAGACTCCCTTTTTATTTGTCTATTGACTCTAAAATGGGCAAACTTAGTCCAAAGACCAATTCCAAACAAAATCTACAAAAACATTATCAAATCTAACCTGACTTGATGGTATTTATCGACAGACGAACATAGAAATTGTTCCCTCAGATGTTGTTGAGAGAATTGTCTCAAAACCCGCGCCTTCCATTTGTCCCAGAGACACAAAACCTTTTATCTTGGACCCCAAAATTAAAAGATTCTATCCCATTTTTATTTCCTTACATCCCTTAAAGAAAACATTAAAATCAATTTAGCTTTCCATATTGAATTATCAAATACAAAGATTTTTATTCATATAAATTTCATATTAAGAGGAATATCAAAATAATTGTAATATTTATAGTTCATATTAAAATTGAAATCATTTTCCTAATATATACGTACATTTGAAATAATGTTTTATGGTAGAGAAATATCAAACAAAATCTTTTGAAAGAAAACTCCAAATAATTTTAACAAAAAATCAGTAAATTCAAAATAGATACCCTATTGAAAAATATTCTATTTTGCGTTTGAGATATGTTTTCATTTTTTTCCTATTCATTCATATTTATGATATTTTGGTTTGCAAGGCAATAACATATGTAAAAAAAAAAGATTAATGATAAGTTCTCTGAGATCGATATAACACATCACACTATGATCAAACAAAAAGCAATATCAAAACTGTTATACTAAAGCTCCACACATTTTTGGGAGACAAGCAAAAAGATAAACAATCAAAATCATGTAGTAAAATGCAATTACGAATGGAATGTATATTGATCAAAAGAAAGAGAACACATTAACGCGTAGTATTTTCACACTCGAAAGAAAACTTAGTGCAAGTAAATGAAATATTTTTTTAAGCAAAATTTTTTTAGTTTTTAACATATTTTTTTGACTCACTTACCAGCTTTACGGGTCCATGACGAAGGCCTTCCCACGTTATAGAGCTGTGCTGGGCTTATATGGGGATGTTAGAAATATTTTCATACTTGCATTAAGCCTGAATTTTGACGGTACTTTCTCAAACGAAATTAGATGATGGCTTTGAAAATTCTGTATATACTTAAATAATTTTTATGATAGAGGAAATATGAGTTTATCTCATATATTTACATTATGTTGCTCATGAGCTGCTAATATTCATGGAACTTGATGATTTTTGAAATTTTTTTGATTTACCACCAAATTATTTGAGTGAAGAAATGTGTGTTGACAAATTGCTTAACTTGATGATTTTTAAAGACAATCGAACGATGGAGAATTTCTTCTTGTGTGTAGACCAGATGGGGCAGTTGATATATGCAATTAAGCGACTATTTGGGGTTTCTTCTGGAGTGCAGACTGCTCCACCAGCATGTGGCTTGCCTCGTGGAGGTTTTGTTGAAAAATGTTCGAAGTTGTATTTGGCAGTGATATGGAAATTTGCTCCTGGAATGCAAGGGTTCCTCGTGGACAATTAGTGGTCTTAAAAATTAATTTCTGCGATCACAATCCGTGCTCTCGAGGTTATTAGAATCGTTTTCTCGAGATTTTCTTGAACTTGCACTCGGAAACCAATAGTATTCTCATATATGCGGAGATGTATGTTGGCCAAAAATTTCCAACTTGCCATGCGATATTTCTGACAGTTTAATGACGTGACCTGGTAGAAATCAATGGAGCCAAAATTATGGAAGAAAGAATTATGGAAGAAGAATCCTCCAATGGAGGATTTTGCCGTCCACGGCTCCTGTGTGGAACCAGGTATAATTTCCCAACCAGGGGTTATCTAGAAATTTTTATTTTTTTATTTTGTCAAATTCTGCTTATTTTATAAAACGCGGATTTTACAAACCTTTCCAAAATATTTAATAGCACTTATGAAAACGTTTATAAATTGTTGATTAAGCGTGATTACGCGTTTCAAACTCGTCGGATTTAAATAAAAATTTTAGATTTTTTCCTAACTTTCTTATTACGACTTTTCTTGTCACGATGCTTTTGGTTCGCCAGTAAAAAGGAAAGGAAGTAGTGAGTTTTTGCAAAAGATTCTTTGATGCTTTGATGCGACAGTAGAGCAAAAATGTAAAAGTTATCGAACAATCGATATGCCCACTGTAAATATCGCTTTATGCATTCAAGGTAATATATTCTAGCACAACTGGTAATAAAAAGTTGCTACTTTCGCACATCATTATTTTATAGAATTTTCCCTTATATTTTCATTAAAAAGAATTATTCAAATAATAACTAACTCAATTATTATTTGAAAATAAAAATTATAGTTATTCGATTACTATAGAAAAACAAATTTTCTAAAAAACACAAGAAAAAATGCTTGCCATATTAAAATAGCGTTTCCATTAAGTTTTGTATAAAGTCAAAGACGACCATTACACGGTTTATATGGATGCTATAGCTGAGAGTGGTCCGATATAAGCCATTAGCATCGCTGGGTCGATCCAAAATTTCACCACTACCCAGGTGGAATTACAAAGTTATTACTATGGTGGAAAAAAATCAAAAACTTCAAAAGCCTCCTTATCCAAGTTTTAAGAGGCCGACTTTTCCAACTCCGAAAAGTCGAGTTTCCAAATTTTAAAACAGTTGTAAAGTCGACGTTTTCCAATTTTAAAAAAGTAGAAAAGTTGACTTTTTTATTTTAATTTCAATACCTATTTTCTTTACATATCTCATGTGTAATGAAATTTAATAAACGGTCAATGGTATTTTGTCCTAAAAGTCGCAATTTATAGGAGATATCAAATACGTTGTGGATTCCAGTGTGACTATTCTATCAAATGAAAGTGTGCTGGTTCATAGTTTTTAAAGTTAATACTTGGATACCACCTTCTGATAGCTGAGACAAACGGGTATGCAATTCCTACTTGAATCACTCCAATTTTTTGCTGAAAGTGGCATAAAAATATATATTTGTCCTTTTTTACCCCTATCGCATATTTTATTTAATTTATCAATAGGAAGTATTTTGCTTCAGCTTAAGCTATTTAAAACGTTTATCATAGCAATCCATCAATCTGATTTATGAAAAGAGGCATTCATTCATCCTATCAAGTGACTTGATGCCAAAACTCGACGATTATTAATTTCAAATAAATATGAAATACAGCTGCACAATTTGATAAAAGAGTAGCACGTGATGCATTTCCTTTAATAATCCAGAAGGACAACAACCATATGAGTATTAAAAAAAAAAAAACAAAAATAGTCAATTTACTGTACTCTCCAACAAAATCCAGTAAAACTACCTTCCATTGTATCAACCCCACACAAAATAACCAGAAAAACAATCAGAACCATTAAAATACCAGCGATAATCGTTATGATGATCTGGAATCATGAATATGGATGTTTTTTTCTTACTCAACTGCATAATGCATCCTTCCTTCCCAGTTCTGCTCGACATTCAACAATTGCTGGCGATGCAATATGAAACTCTCTCCCGCTCGCTGCATTGGTATTTTGCCATGAAATTGAGTGAGGGCTATGTTGGCCAAAGAAACAACAGCTGCGCCTGCGCGCCACCTCACCTTTTTGGAAATTTGTTGCTGCAGCCACCCCAAAACCTAAGCAGAATAAATATGGCATGAGCTACTACGATTCTTCATCCTCGGTGGCGCATGTGCTACTTTTAGGATTTTGCATTGTTTCTTAACTTGCAAAACACATGTATGCCGGAATTCCAATTGTCCTGCGCTTCCCTGTTGTCCTGTGCCACGATTTTTGTTCTGTTGATATGTGATTACCATCAAGGGCTGTTTCTACCTGGTTGTATAATCAAAACAATAATGCACCTCTAATCTCTAATTCATCCCCCTTGTCAATGGTTGCCTTCAAGGTAGTTTAGAGGTAGAAGTGGCGGAGGTATTCGAAATGGATGCATGAATGATGATTGCAGCCCAGTGATAGTGGCCCCTTTTTCCCGCTGTATGATTCATATATCACCTAGAAAAAAGTGTTATTGCAACCCCCTGCTGTCTGTGTTGTTATCTGAAGCCTCAAGGATTTGTTTGTCTTAAGAAAATCTTTTCAATTTCTTCTGGTTCTGGCTGCATCTGCCAACAAACTCTTAGCACGTACCATAACTTTTAGGTTGTAAGGAGAGCCGTATTGTGGAAAAAGTCGTTACAAAATGAATTGGATGTTGTTTCTATATATCCGAGTGCCTTTCTTTGCAATGGGTGATTTTCATTTTGGCGCCAAAATAATGAATCTTGTCAATGAGGAATGTCCTGCAAACAAAAAGTAACCGATGCCAAATATTTCAGTTGTATTTAAAAGAGGCGACTTTAATGGTTTTTAAGTGTTCCAATGAAGTAATGTACACACCTTATTAACACTTTTTCTCTTAATTACTGTGTGTTTTAAGTTTCGTGACTAAACTCATCTCTCAAAATGAAATTAGTCAACGATCACATGCTGTGACCAATGGCTAATTGCTTGTTAAATTCGTATATATAGCCATATATTAAATTCGGCTAACTCTGAAAACTTTGTAAAAGCTTTTGTGATGAACGACAAACATAAACCATATTTTTGCGACAAAAATGTTGCATTTTCACCATTCGAAAAAAAAAACTTTTGCTCTTGAAGCATATTTGGGGTGATCATATTCCTACTCCGCGTGTAGCTATGATTGACTCAGAGTCACCTCCTGAGACGAACTAAAATTTGGTGCCCACTCATTTTATCTACATTGTACGAAATGTGGCACAATTTTGAAACATCGTCTATTAAGTGACTATAATGTGGCCAACTGAGGTTCCATTTTTGTGGTAGCTATATCTAAATTTCGTCATACAAAAAAGTCCGTAGTTATACTAACGATGAATTTAACTTATTTTTTTATTGCAAAAACAAACAAAAAATATTTGATTGTAGCTAAATTTTATTATTTTTATCGAAATTTTCCACAACTCAATGGAATTTTCCTTATCCCAAGTATGTCTCAAAAATTTTATGAACTATACGCGCAGGTTTCCAGTAGCAGTTATTAACCGATTTTGGTGAAATTTGGTACATTGTTATTTTTTATACCCTCCACCATAGGATGGGGGGTATATTAACTTTGTCTTTCCATTTGTAACACATCCAAATATTGCTCTAAGACCCCATAAAGTATATATATATATTCTAGGTCGTGGTGAAATTCTGAGTTGATCTTAGCATGTCTGTCCTTCCGTCTATCTGTTAAAATCACGCTAACTTCCGAACGAAACAAGCTATCGACTTGAAACTTGGCACAAGTAGTTGTTATTGATGTAGGTCAGATGGTATTGCAAATGGGCCATGTCGGTTCACTTTTACGTATAGCCCCCATATAAACGGACCCCCAGATTTGGCTTGCGGAGCCTCTAAGAGAAGCATATTTCATCCGATCCGACTGAAATTTGGTACATGGTGTTAGTATATGGTCTTTAACAAACATGCAAAAATTGGTCTACATCGGTCCATAATTATATATAGCCCCCATATAAACCGATCCACAGATTTGATTTGCGAAGCCTCAAAGTGAAGCAAATTTCATCAGATCCGGCTGAAATTTGGTACATGCTGTTGGTATATGGTCTCGAACAACCATGCAAATATTGGTCCACATCGGTCCATAATTATATATAGCCCCCATATAAACCGATCCCCAGATTTGGCTTGTGGAGCCTCTAAGAGAAGCATATTTAATCCGATCCGGCTGAAATTTGGTACCTGGTCAGAGAATGAAGCCGACCCATTTTTGCCGGCGGCGGCTGACACTAATTTTTTGCCTCCGGCGGCGGCGGCTTGATGGCTAAGCCGATATAAAATTGTCTATTCGGCGGCGGACAATTATCCATTATAAAATCGATTTGAAGTAATCCGAATGGTAATGAGATTAGTTGTACAACCAAACTTACAATCAAATTTTCATTTCATTTACATTTTCTGAGCTAAATGGTTGCAAAGCTATTATAGAAACATGATACTGATGGATTTTGGGTTGAAAGTTAAACATTTTAACAAAAAATACAACAATTATTAATAAATTTTTCTGATTTAAATCAATATTTTTGATTACTTGGCGGCTAATTATGAGTCGAGATGAGTCGATATATTCGGCGGCGGCTTCGGCTGGAAGAAACTGGTCGGCGGCGGCTAAAATCGGCGGCGCGACTCGGCGGCTTCATTCTCTGTACCTGGTGTTACTATATGGTCTCTAACAACCATTCAAAAATTGGTCCATATCGGTCCATAATTATATGTAGCCCCCATATAAACCGATCCCCAGATTTGACCTCCGGAGCCTCTTGCAGGAGCAAAATTCATCCGATCAGGTTGAAATTTGATACATTTCGCTAGTGTATGGCCGATAACAACCATACCAAAATTGGTCCGTATCGATCTATATCATATGTGCCCCCAAATAAACCGATCCCAAATCACAGAAAAATAACGATTGCCACTCGAGCCAAAAATAATCTACCAAAATTTTATTGCCATAGAAAATTTTGTCAAAATTTTGTATTTCTATAGAAAATTTTGTCAAAATTTTATTTCTATAGAAAATTTGTCAAAATTTTATTTCTATAGAAAATTTATGAAGTATTTCATACTTAGAGAGGAATATATTGCAAAATCTTCCAAAACATCAAGAATTCTACCAATCTACCAAACAGTAAAAATCTGCCATTTTTGGTAGACTCGTGTTCATAATTGTATATAGCTCCCATATAAAGCGACCCCAATATTTCAATTCTGGCTCTATAATTACTGCAGAAAAGTTCATATCGGTTCGTAATTATTTCTTCCCTATATATACCGGTCAAGAACTGAATATATACGTATTTAATCGACCATTCTTTTCTCTACTATATATCTCGCATGGACTACAATTTAGAAGATGATGTTAAGAAGTTGTAAGATGTCTTGCCATCGGCTGCAACCCAAGTAATTTAATTGTGGATGACCGTCGTTAGTAGAAGTTTCTAAACTCACTAAAGCCAATTTAACTTTATTTTAGTTAATGGATTTATTATGTTTGGAGAAAGTTTTCTATACTCTAAAATTTTTTTGCGTATGTTACACCCAAAAAAAAGTGACGTCTTCTTTAAGTTAAAATGAACTTATTTTGAAGAAAATTGAACTTCGTATAGCGCCAAAGACATTTTTATTTGTTTGAACGATATGATTTTCGTAGAAATTAGGTAGAATGCATTACATACATTAGTTAACATCTTCCTATATTTATGTACCACTATACTACAGAATGAAAAAATTTAACTGAATTGAATTCATATATGGAATGATTTTATTGAACATTTTTCATTCATTTGGATAAATCTTACATATTTCTGGTAAACCTTTTACTTCAAAATTAGAACTGCTTATCTTCGTTTTTAAATAGAATTTTATTTATTTATATAGGCAATTTTTTCTTCAATAAAAGACATGTTTTATTAATATATTAAATATATTTATTTAGAATCAACAGCATCGACTGGCCTTGAAATATTAAAACACATTTTTTTCTTCTTCTAGTAGCAACAACAACGAAACAGCCAAACACATATGTGTAAATGAAATGGCGCAAAACCTGCGAAAAGAACCTGCCTAATTCAGCGATGGAAGCACTTGGAGAGTGCAATAAAGAGATATTTCCAAACGTGCATATTCTTTTAAAAATTTTGGTCACTTTGCCAGTAACTCAGGGATGGAAAATACAATTTTTAAGAAAGTACAATAAAGGTATTTTTTGAGCGGAAAGGTACTTTTTACTAAATTTCAACAAAAATTTCACTGGAAGATTATTGTCAAGAGACTGAATTTTAAAGAAAATAAAATTTTGAAAAAATTTTCAATATAAATAAAATTTTGCAAAAATTTTTTATAGCCTGCTATCATACAAAAACCTTTTTTCGGAAGGTTCGGAAAGGTTTATTGGTTAGGTTTATTGTTAGGTTTAATGAACTGCCTGAATTTATTCTTATAATTGGTTGATAGTTTTGCTGCAAGTAGGGGATGCTGATGAGGAATGTGGTAATACCGAAACGTGCGTCCATCCAACCATCTTGCAGTCTATAGGGCTTTGCCCAAATAAATTTGACAAACATTCTTTTCCTCTGTTGGTTAAGCTACACTTGTAGTTTAGTCAATGTATGGCTTTAAGCTGCAATAAAAAAACAACAACAATGCTTAAAGAACAAAACCAACAATAACAAAACAAAACGAAGGGAAATAAAATTTTGCAAAAAAATTCTATAGAAAAAAATTTTTGCAAAATTTTTTCTATAGAAATAAAGTTTTGCAAAAATTTCCTATAGAAAAAACATTTTTACAAAATTTTCAATTGAAATAAAATTTTGACAAAATTATCTATAAAAATAAAATTTTGCAAAAATTCTATATAGAAATAAAATTTAGACAACATTTTCTACCGAAATAAAAAATTGACAATATAGAATCGCATTCTTTTTTCGACTAAAACATTCTTGAAGTTCAATAAAATCCTGTTTTTGACTATATCTTTTACAAAATCGAGATTTTCTTCCCACACACCCAGAAAAAAGTGACCTGTTCTTTAAGTTAAAATGAACTTATTGTGAAGAAAATTGAACTTCGTATAGCGCCAAAGACATTTTTATTTGTTTGAACGATATGATTTTCGTAGAAATTAGGTAGAATGCATTCCATATATTAGTTAACATTTTCCTATATTTATGTACAACTATACTACAGAATGAAAAAAATTAACTGAATTGCATTCATATATGGAATGATTTTATTGAACATTCTTCATTCATTTGGATAAATCTTACATATTTGTGGTAAACCTATTACTTCAAAATCAGAACTGCTTATCTTCGTTTTTAAATAGAATTTTATTTATTTATATAGGCAATTTTTTCTTCAATAAAAGACATGTTTTATTAATATATTAAATATATTTATTTAGAATCAACAGCATCAACTGGCCTTGAAATATTAAAACACATTTTTTCTTCTTCTAGTACCTTTCACTTTGAATAAGTTGCCGCTAGCAATTTTGTCCACCTTTTACAATTTCAATACCTACAAATATAAACAAGAAATCTTAAACCAATTTTTTCAAAAAAGGTTAGCGTCACTGAATATTACCATGATAATCCAAAATGAAGTCGAATGAAGGGGTGGTTATTCTGCTGGTGTTTTCTTTTTTTATAAACCAATTTTCAAAAAACGAAAATTTTTCTCACAAATTTAAAATAACAAATATTTTATATATTTTATTTGTTTTTTATTATATTATATTTATTTTTTAACAATCTCTCCGTATACCATAACAACGCGATTCCAACTAAAAAACAACCCACGCGCAAACATATCGATGACAGGTATCGATTACAGGTAGATAAAATAAATGTAGGAAATTTTCCTATATTCTAATAAGTGTGTTTCCTTACGTTTTGAAAGGATTGAATACTTCATAGTAGGAATATAAATAAATAAATAAATTTATCATTTTATAAGAAAATTTACTAAATTTGAAGAAACTTGGTTTTAGTTAGCTTTTTGTTTATTTTTACGAATGCTTTGTTATCAGTGAATAAAATTTTCTTGTTCAGTAGTAAATTCTTATACCCAGCGAAGAAAACAGTATTAGTAAAATTACATGCCTTATTCTAGTTAATGAACTATTCCTAACTGCTTTCAGTTTAGGATTTTTTTACTGAAACAAATAAATTTTATTATTTGACACAAAAATTTAACTGAATGGAAATAAAATGGCTAAACTAAATTGATGAACATTTTTTCCTTTAATTTCGAAGACACTTTTTTCTGGGTGCATGAACATGTCTGTTTTGCCATATTTGTAAAAGACTATTAGCAAATAAGGTTGATAAAGACTTTCTCAAAATATTAAAATATTTTGCCAAAGCTATTGTACCATAAATCTGTCTACAAAAATGTCTACACAAAAGGTACTAAATCATTCGCGGGGGTACTACGGTACTGACCGGGGTGAAAAAGTATTGAAAAAAAGTACTTTAGTACTGCATTTTCCATCCCTGCAGTTACTACGTGCTCATCCGAACGTTCATTTTCAAAAATGAAGACATTAAAGACGTATCTTAGAAATTCGACTGGCCAGAGTAGACTCAATGGATTGGCATTAATGTCGGTTCATCGCCGAATAAATGTGCCGACTGAAGAAGTCATTGATTTATTTGCTGCCCAAAAAGCCCGTCGGCTCAATTTAATATTATAACAAGTAAGTAAAGTAGAAAGTCGGGCGGGGCCGACTATATGATACCCTAAACCACTCTTACTGAATTAGTAATCATAAGCATTTGTGGGGTAACATTGATATAGGTCTGGGAGATAAACCGCAGTTGCATATTTAAGAAAATTAAGGGGTACATTTTAGTGGGTGCTTTGTCTCAATCTGACTAAACGAACTCACAGTCAGTGTTGCCAGGGAAAGTGTTCGGTTTGCCCTACAGGACAAAAAAATTCCCTACTTTCCCATACATTCCCAAACAATTTTCCTTACAATATTTTTCGTTAAATTTCAACAAATTTTACAAAATAAAAATGGTTCTAAGAACTTTATTATCTTAAAACGTGAAAATGCAACGTATATAACCTAGAAAATAAATTTGTATTACCACCACGATTGCCAGAGTTGGTAGAATTCAACCAAAAAGTAGTAATTTTAATTGTTAAATCTCTATAGAAATAAAATTTTGGAAAAAGTTTCTATAAACTATTTTTTTGAGAAATTTTTCTATAAAAATAAAATTTTGGTAATAAATTCTATAGAAATAAAATCTTGAGAAAAAATTCCATAGAAATAAAATTTTGAGAAAAATTTTTATAGAAATAATATTTTGAAAAAAAAAAATCTATAGAAATAAAAAATTCTATAGAAATATTTGTTTGGTAGATTTGTGGTAATCTTCAAATTTGGTTAGATTGTTTTGGTACGAGTGGTAACTGTTGTTACCACACATTATTAAAGATTAAGCCTTGTCGGCTTCTAATTTCCTCCTCTAGAGCCACCAAAATGTAAAAATTATTACAAAATATCCCTATATTGTGGCCCTACGACCCTACCAGACGCTAAATATTAGACAAAACCCACATATAGGGAATTTCCCCTACTTCTAGCTACACTGGCTGTAGTTGATATTGCAACTACGGAGTTAGTATGCCACTAATATTGAACCCATTATTAAAAAAAGAGAAAATCGCTCAATTAGTGTGGGTAATAAATACAAATTTGTAAAAATCGAGCAATATTCTAATGTAAGAGCTACAAATACGTATAAATACGATCGGCTAGTACATCAAAATTTGAAATTTGAATAACATTGGTTATTAAATAAGAGTATTATGGCCAAATTTGGGAAAATCGGGCGATACATATATATGAGAGCTATATCTAAATCTGAACCGATTTGGATGAAATTTTGCAGACTTGAAGGGCGATGGAAAAGATTACTTTTTGCCAAATTTGGTGACGATCCGTTAGAAAAAACGCGCAACGTGACCCCATTTGTCGAAATCGGGCGATACATATATATGGGAGCTATATCTAAATTTGATCCGATTTCTTCCAAATTCAATAGCGTTCGTCCTTGTGCCCAAAACCCTCCCTGCACCAAATTTTATCAAAATCGGTTAATAATTGCGACCGGAATCCTGTGAACAACAAATACATGGACAGACCGACGAACGGACGGACGGACGGACACCAAGCGCTAGATCGACTCAGGAGGTGATTCTGAGTCGATCGGTATATATTTTATGGGGTCTAAAATCAATATTTCTGGTAGGCACATTTTTTGGCCGATATTGTATACATACCTTTGCATAAATAAAATTTTCTACACATGAGATTATATGAATATTTTTTTTAAAGTTGAACCCCCCCCGAATTAAAATCCTGGCTACGGCCTTGTACCCAGCGAAGAAAACAGTATTAGTAAAATTACATGCCTTATTCTAGTTAATGAACTATTCCTAACTGCTTTCAGTTTAGGATTTTTTTACTGAAACAAGTAAATTTTATTATTTGACACAAAAATTTAACTGAATTGAAATAAAATGGCTAAACTAAATTGATGAAAATTTTTTCCTTTAATTTCGAAGACGCTTTTTTCTGGGTGTAGTTATGTTCGTTAAATGAACTAAAATACGGGATAAAATTATACACAAATTAAGCATAAAGATTTACTAAATTCGTATTTCTCACAAAATATTTCATTATTTCCTTAAATTAGTAAATTTTACTAAAAATGCGTCCATCATGAACTTCGTATGTCACTAAAGACATTCTTGCAATTTTGAACTCCAATTTTTTTCTTCAATGTCTAATAATTTTTTTTGAATTTATCGGAAAATATTTACTTATTTTTGTGATATCGGCGTGATGCTAGTGTTTGTAATACTGTTTAATTAAAATTTTCTAAAAATATTCAAAATTTTCTAAAATTAATCCAAAGTTATCTTCCTGGTGGGTTCACTGTTTTTTCAGTGTACGCAATCCATGGTGGAGGGTACATAAGATTCAGCCTGGCCGAACTTACTGCCGTATATACTTGTTGTTTTTTTTTTTTGCACAAGGACGAACGCTATTGACTTTGGAAAAAATTTGATCAAAAGATATATCTCCCATATATGTGAACCGGACGATTTCGACAAATGAGGTTAAATGGTTCCTTTTTACTAAACGCTCGCCCTCAAATTTGGCACAAAGTAATCTAATTCACCACACCTTAGGTGTGCCAAATCGGTTCAGATTTATATTCATACATATATCTCTCATTTATATAGATCGCCCGAGTTTACCAAATTTGGCCACAAAACCCTTATTTATTAACCGATCTTAATTATAGTTGGCTGAATCTAATTTTCTGTAAAACTAACAATATGTGCAAGGAATCATCGAAATCGGTTCAGACTCATATATAGCTCCCATATATATGTATCGCCCGATTTTCACCAATTTGGATTCATTAATATTGACACGTATATATTCTGTCCATTGTGATACCACAGTCGTGAACTTCTTTTTTATCACGCATCCTCAAAAAAATCGCTTCTGTAACACATACCCCAAACACATTCTGCTTCAAGCATATATATTTTCAGGATTGGTCCAAACAAAATATTGTTGGTATTGTTCAAACGTATTATGTTTGCCCTTAGGCATACACTGGTTGAAAAAAATTTTAATGAAATTTTCATTCATTCTTTTATTTGCAGCTACTCTCTAGGTCTCTCTTTCTAAACACATATATGTTTATAGGCTATTTCTAAATTAATATATATTTGCACCCAAACGTATTATATTTAAAAATTATTTGTCCCAAACATAATATATTATGTTAGTTTATGAACATTATATTCTTGCTCTTAAAAATATTGTGTTAAAAAATTTGAGTTCCAAACATATAATTTTTTACCCATATATATGAAAAACAGTATATTTCAATAATAATAATTTCTAAATTAATATATATTTGCAGCCAATCGTATTATATTTAAGAAAATGTTTGTCCCAAACATATTATGTTAGTTTATGAACATTATATTCTTGCTCTTAAAAATATTGTGTTAAAAAAATTGAGTTCCAAACATATAATTTTTACACCCATATATATGAAAAACAATATATTTCATCCGTGTAGGTAATAAATGGTTAAACCCCTATTTTCGATATGGTCAGTAGCAAATGCTTTATTCCATGACTTCACTTTCATTGTGCCATTGTAAACATTGATAGAATCTAATTTGCTTTCGCCGGAGTCGAGCAAAATTTCCACGACTCCATCTCCGACTCCAGCAAAATCTTCAGACTCCGACTCCACAGCCCTGTTGGAGGATACATAAGATCCGGTCTCGTCATACCTTTGGCAATATATATCTGTTTTGTTTTATAGACTCCATACTGACTTAATTACAATTTAGAAGCCAATGTAAGAAAATGTTAAGATATCTTATCATAGGTCAATGGTATCCAAGTAATTCGATTGCAAATGACAGTCGTATGTAGAACTTTGTTTGAAAGTAAATAACATTCAAACTGGCCGAACAAACTTGTCTTCATTTTTATTTTAGGTTGATTTTGGTTGATTTCGAAAGCAGATCAAAGTTTCATTATCCCACGTTTGTCGACATACTGCCCTTACTTCGGTTATTCGATATTGGGCCAAATTCTGAGTCATCGAGTCGGGATTGTAATGTGTCCGTACCCTCCACTGATGGCTCATAAGGCATGATATTTCCATTCAGAGTGTCAGTGAATATGGAATTCAAGCCTGATTTTGAGACCACTGCTTGTCATGGTATTATCCAACATCTTTAGGAATTCTCAATTAATTGATATGTGAATTTCAATTAAGTACTTAACCGTATCATATATTGGGATAATCTTGACCAAAAATCTCGGTGTTATATCTATTCGGTTAGCTTCGGATTCCTGGTGAGCAGACATAGATTTATCTCTTCTTGGGGTTTTTAAGGTACCTAAGTCTTTCTTGGACCAATGCCGTTCTTTAGGGCTTCTTTCATTATGAAATAAGGACACATAGTTGAAGTATTATTGCACTTTTTAAGGGGCATTTTTTCATTCACTTGTTATTTATTAGACTCACACCATATTGCTTATACTCAACCTATACCTAGATTCTTTTAATTTTTCTCAATTAATTAATATTCGCATTACTCAGAAAGTTTTGAATAAATTCATTACAATCGTTTACAAAATCGTTTAGGGAAAATTTAAACAATAATGCATTTGTAATAAAATAAACAAGCTTACTTGGAAATATCAATTATTATTTTGTAAGTTTCTCTTTCTTATAGCGTCAAATGAAGAGTTTTAACGATTAAGCTCTTAAGCTCCCATCCACTTAGGGAACTAAATTACCATTTCCCAAAATGGAATTGAAACATTTGCAAAACTTAAGAGTTCAAAACTCTAAATTTCTAAAGAGCTTTGTTTATATTATAAACAATATCTCTTGCAGAATTCAAAAGAGTATGAGGCAGATGTTCAGTTAATTATAGCACGTTCTCTGTGGATACCTGCATAACAAAACGAGCCCACAATAATTGATCTGAAGAAAATCTCCATCAATTCCAGACAAAGAGAACAAGCACGAGACAAATGTTGAAACAAGCTGTTCTCTGTTTGATATACAAATATAGAGAGAGAGTCAACATCTTATGTATTTCCATAAGAAAGATCCATAACACAAACACAGAGACTCAACCGAAAAAGAGATACAACTCCACCCCACCATCTTTATGGAACTATAAATAAATTTTTAAAAGAGCAAAATTGAGACAATCATTAACTCCAAAACCAGGTGTTGTTTCTTATTCTCTCAATAAAGCAAACTAAATGGAGGGGAAATTTTCTTAAGAGTCTTAAGAAATCTCTAACCATAACGATCATAATGAAGAAGATGGTGATTGAAATACTCATAATGATGAAAAACATGATAATGAAGTTGTTGTTGGAATTTTGCTCTTGATCATAATGATGTTATGCTGGTTGATCATTACCCATATGCTATGGTGGAGATCTTGGCTCTTTGAATTGTATGGTTGAGTTGACTCAGTATCTGCAAAGGCACGTGCTACATCAAGACTCAGATGCAGCTTCGCATATCGGTTAAATTCTGCAGCTTGCCTCACCTCGCCACCACCAAGAACATCTGGTGTTTTATTTTATGATTTTTTGGTGTGTGCGCCTGCGTTGCCTGGGCTGGAGGCGAGAGAGAGAGAATATTTGCGCATGTGCTGTTAAGGTGGTTGATATTGAGGATCACCAAATCAATGTGCGTACACAAGGATGGTTTTTGCCACAAACAAAAGATGCTTCGAACAAACAAAAATCGGAAGTACATGGCTAGGTATGAATTGTATGGTTAGTTTTGTCACTTTAGAACCGTTACTACCCCCAAAATTGCAGGCAACCCCAGACTAAATGAAAATGGGGAGGTTGAGGGTTGAAATATTTCTTAAGGGTTTGTTGCTATGATTTGAGGATCAATCTGCACTGAATAAGAGTTGAGTATAAATATCAAAGTGATCGTGAGTAATTACATCATTCCTATAGAGAACATTAAACGAGAAACATTAAAGTGAAGTGATTTCAAGGAATAGCAAATAAATCCAATGGAAAAAATTAACAAATAAAAATTGAAGAAAATTCTTGTAAAAATACAATAATTGAAAAAAGGGAAATATTTTATATTTTCCCAGTACGAGACAGAGGGTATATAATTCTCTGTAAAGAAATAGTGAAAGTGTTGAGTGATCCTCTTAGAACTCTTCAAAGCTTTGAGACTTGTCAGTGAGTGTTATTGTGATCAATAAAATTCTCCCAATATGGATAAATTGAACTATAGTAAATGTCCGCTAAAGAAAAGACCCATCATGATGGTGAGCAAGGATTATTTAATGGATACTACAAATTCATCTATTGATCAAGGTATGGATTAAAATTAAGAAAAATTGTAAAACTGAAAGCAAAAAGCTTCAATAATTTTTTTTCATATTACACCAAAATAATTCGACATAAGAATGAGTAAATTCAGTAAAAATCGTTTACTTGTTTAGATATTGAACTTTAAGGAATCTTGTATTTCACAATGGACTGAATAGTCTAAGTGAGCCTGAATCTTAATCGGGCTGCCACTTTAACCTAACCTAACCTAACCTTGTATTTGTTACAAAAAAATAACAATGGGCTTCTTATAAAAATCTATTAAAAAACAACCGTCTTTAAATCAAGATTTCGGTTATATAAAATTGGCCCATATATCGCTTCAATATTTAAATCAAAGATGTTTCTTGATTGATTTCGAGAAAGTTTAGATCTATACTGAAACATGATCAGTAGCAATCACATCCTAGTTCTGGAGCTTTCTTGACCTTTTCCCGAAGAGTTATAATTTAAATTAATTTAAATATTATTCAAACCCATGGTGATTTCTTTACATTAACAAAAATTTGTCATACCTTAAAGGCTTTTCGAAGGGCGAAATTGTTAGAAATAAGTATCCAAAGCTTAACAAAACATTCTTCTAAGACAAGGAGGATAACATTTCTTTTCTCAGTTTTTTCATAAGCCTTTTATTTTTAATAAAAAGTTTCAAACTTTAAGGAAAATTTTAAAAATGAAATAAATAGTAATCTTTAATGCCAAAGATTTCCCAAAAGAATCGATGTAACTTGGGCTGGTCTTTCGTTTGTCTGTCCGTCCGTCTATTTGTGTTTGCGTCCGTCCGTCTATCGATCTGTTAATAGTTTTTTAGTTTTTGTTTCCATTCATCCCTCAATCGATCTAAAAAATAATTGTCATATTTGAAAAGATTCAAAAAAAAGATAGAAAATTTTAAAGACGCAATAAAAACTATTTTTGGGCACCAAAGATTCCCCAATATAATCAATCGTTTGTCTGTCTATCGAGCTATCGATCTGTTAATAGGTATCCAGTGTCCATTGTGTCGAAACAAACTATTAATCGATTTAAATATTTTTGAATCAAAACATATTGGGGGTTATTTTTTATTTCTTTTTTGTCATTTTTGTGATTGGACCATTTTTAATAAATAATAAATTAGAATTTAATTGGAATTGTCTTCTTTCTTATAATAATTTCCATTTTATTTTCCCCTGTCATTGTAGATGAAGGACCTGTGGATCTTAGCAAAAACGCATCATCATCTCCTCCTCCTGCGCCCCAATCTCTCCAACATAGTCCCAAATATGATCAAGATGATGTCGTGACTGTATCGCCCTTGGAATTACAAACTAAATTCCATTCACAAACCAAAGAAGATTTGGCTCGTCGTATTTGGGAAGAAACTCGAGAAATTGCTAGAGCATTCCCCGACGTCTTCACAAAAGAGGAAATTGCTCGCAGTTTAGCACGCTTGGGTTATGGTGAATTTCCTTTTCCACAAAATGAAGAAAATGAGGAAATGGAAAATTCCGCCGCGAAACTATCACCTCCATTACCCAGACCTGATATATTCTATGGGGCTACAGTGAAACAAGAACCTATGGATAATGGCTACACAAATGAACTGAACATTCCAAATGGCATGCGGAATTTCAATAATAATCTTATGAAGAGTATAGCCGAATATGAGGACTGTTTGAAACCACAAAATTTCTCTAGGGAAACTTCACCAAAACCTTTACAAGATAGTGAGCCATTTACAAGGATACCACAAAGGGCAGCATATGAGCCTGAAGATTTATCCTATAGGCCACCACCAGCTAAGAAAGTATTGGGTGAGAATACAAATCTTCATAATGTTGCTAGAGCTTTGTTGGGTTTGCAAAATTTCAAGCCTGAAGATAATTCACAAAGTATCTGCAACAACAATAATGAAAATTCGAAATCTTCAAATAACAACAGTAGTACCGCCAATATGAATATGCCTTTAAAATTGAAGACATCCAATGATTTGTATTACCAATGTCAGCAGTGCAACAAATGTTATGCTACCTATGCTGGTTTGGTGAAACATCAACAGAGTCATGCTTTCGAAAGTACCGAATATAAAATCATACGCAGTAATCCCGAAGGTGGCTCGACAACTCATGATTCCACCGAGTTTACCACAGATCAAGCAGCTGCCCTTATTCAAGCTTCAGCTTTGGCATCCTCACAATCTATGCAAAAACCTGTGGGTGTACCACGTTATCATTGTAATGATTGTGGTAAATCCTATTCGACATTTTCGGGTCTAACAAAACATCAGCAATTTCATTGTCCTGCCGCAGAAGGTAATCAAGTGAAAAAAGTTTTCAATTGTAAAAATTGTGATAAGACCTATGTCAGTTTGGGAGCTTTGAAAATGCACATCCGGACTCATACGCTACCCTGTAAATGTCCCATTTGTGGTAAAGCTTTCTCCCGGCCTTGGCTTTTGCAAGGTCATATTCGTACCCACACGGGAGAGAAACCTTTCAGTTGTCAACATTGTAATCGGGCTTTTGCTGATCGTTCTAATTTGCGTGCTCATATGCAAACCCATTCCGATGTTAAAAAATATTCCTGCCTTTCATGTACGAAATCGTTTTCGAGAATGTCTCTACTGGGTAAACATTTGCAAAATGGTTGTCAATCATCACCACCTCACAGTGGTACAGAATCGACATCACCCATACCAGGTGATACAGTAAAATCGTTGACGGGTGGTCTAAATCATCAGCAGTTACAACAGCATTTACAAGGATTACAGAAGAACTTCATGACTCAAGGAAATTCTCCAGTTTATGATGAAAATATGAATCCCAGTATTGCCCATCTTGCCCAGCAGCAGCAACAACAAAAGATCTACTATGCCGGAAGTGTGGATAGTAGTGAAAATGATACAGAAGACGATTATCAAATGCAATCGAATGTTCATCCTCTTATCCAGCAAATGAGCGATTATTGAGAGGATGCCTAATGAGAAAAGGTTGTATATAAAATGAATTTTTTTATAAATTTAAATTTTTTGGGGATTTTTTTCTAAAGATTCTCAGGGATATAGAAAAGTCCATATATTAATAATAGGCCGATTTTTATTATTCCTTTATTTGGAATTTTGTATAAAATAATTTTTATTTGTTATAGAGAGAAAAAATCCGAATTTCGGTAAAAAAAATAGCTAAAACGGGAATCAAAAAAATGCAAACATTTAATTTAATTGGCTTTGATAACAAAATTTCACCATTAATTTTCAATTAAGTATTAATTTTCTATAAAAAATCAATTAATTAATTTTTTATTACAAACAAAAATCAGTCAGTAATTAAGTCAAACAATTAATTGGAATTTTAGTGAAGTCATGGTGATATTTTCATTCAAATCATTTTCCAAAAGGTTCAAGGTTGGTTTAGATAAAAAAAGTTATAATCCGTAATTCCAAATGTTCCGTTATATCTTCAACACAATACAATTTTTCCAAATGTTTTCCGCCACAATATTTTATATATCCAAATGAAAACCAGGATTTTTTCGTAGGTCCCCAAACTTTACTTTAGCACACAGTTTCAACTAGCAAATGGCCTACTTCGTAATGTAACCAACATTTTTGAAATTGACTTTCTTTCAATTTAGTTCCAATTTGAAACAAGTCCAAGATCATAATAAATAGGTAAAAGTAACAAAAAGTTTATGTGATACCTACACCTTTTAGCAGTTCTTCATTAAAATAAAAAAACAAACTTTTTTATTATTTTGAAAATCACAATTTTAGTCCTTATTCAAGAAATTCACCTCAATCTACCTCATGTAGTTCCTTACCCAGTTATAAGGGAATGCCCTTATAGTCTTAATTCCCAGTAATTTCCAAAAATACCAAAATATTTTCTAGTTAGGGCAACCAAAGACAGCTTAGAGCTAATAATGCTATAAACTAAAAATTAATTAGTCTCAATCCCCAGTAATTTCCAAAAATACCAAAATATTTTCTAGTTAGGGCAACCAAAGACAGCTTAGAGCTAATATTGCTACCAACCAAAAATTAGGGTTTATATTAGTTACGATCAGTATCTCTTTAGTTAGGCCTCACACCAAAGTTTATTATTACCAAAGATAGCTTAGCATTCTACAAAACCCAGTTTTACGATTTATTCTAGTTAGGGAAACCAAAGATAGTTTATAACTATAAAAGATTAGTATAGTTAGGTAAGTTTTTGTCATATTCTAGTTAGGGCAGCCAAATATAGTTTAGAACTTCAAAGAAACCAAATATTAGTACAATTAGACATAGCAAAGTTAAGTTAGTTAATCACAGATAATTATCACCAAAATAGTTAAGTTTTCAGCATTCTGTCTTGTACTATTAGGATTTACGAATCAAGGGCTAGTTAGGGAACCAAAGAAAATTTAAAACCATTATAACTCCTTGAAACTTTGATTATTTTATTCAAATCAAAATCATATGTTTTTTATGTCTACAAAAATATCAATTTCAAATGTCTCATTCCAATTCTGTCCCCGAATTATGATCTACAATATGTTTCGACCTTATCACATCCACTAAAGTGATATTACACTTACCCTTGATGTGAAGAATGGTCACTGGGTTTTAGTTTAGCCAACCCTGTGAGCTTTACTCGTGTGAAAATTTTTGTCCCCAAACTATATATAGTACACTAAACATATCTTCAAATTAGGAACAAATCATGAATACTATATAGTATACCTAACTTGTCTTCAAATTATTACAGTCATGTGCTCAAAATACGGGTTTCTTCTTTTAAACAGTTTTCCATTTAAAATTATTCCTTACCGAAAATATATTCACTTAATTTTTATCTACAAATGTCTATATCTAAATCTATTTAACATTTGCAAACCAAAATATTTTTTTTTTGGAGCAAAGCAGTTAGTTTATATACCCTCCGAAATTTATTCGTGTGAAATATCTTGTCCCCAAAATATGACTTTCATGTCATGACTATATTATAGTATATCAAACATGTCCCCAAATTATGACTATAGTAGGCATGTCCTCAAATTAAGATTTTCAATATATTTTCGTATTATGATCCCACTGATAAATTTTCATACATGAAACTAATGTTGACGAAAGTCCCAAATAAAATCATTCAATGTGTTTGCCATTGCCAAACTATGACTTTCATATCATGACTATATTATAGTATATCAAACATGTCCCCAAATTATGACTATAATAGTCATGTCCTCAAATTAAGATTTTCAATATATTTTCGTATTATGATCCTACTGATAAATTTTCATACATGAAACTAATGTTGACGAAAGTCCCAAATAAAATTATTCAATGTGTTTGCCATTGCTATCCTACCGAAAATGTAATTTAATTGAAAACGTTAGATTTACTGAAAGTTTAATTTTCTTTCTATTAAGATTAATATTAAATATTTCATATTAGAAGCTATATAGGATTTTCAGATTTTTTTTTTTAAATTAAAACAATCAAGAAGGACAAACAAACAAAAAATCTCTAAATTTTTTTTCTTAGTTTACAGTGCACGAACTGCAAGGATTTCTCATTTTTAATGACAGTGCAAACATAAATTAGAAGTTAATAAAGACATTAATTATTTCATGGAGTGAAAAATATTGTCCCCAAACTATGAATCTCACATCTTCAATTAATTATTCCTAATATCTTCTATAATTATGATTTTCATGTCTTCAATTTATAATCAATGTGTCACTTTATTTTTTGTAAAGTGCTTTCACACTTGATACTAATGGTGTTCAAAGTCCTGGATATTTTATATATTTTTTTAGTTAAACATTTCTGGCAATAATAATTGATCATAAATAAATTTTTGAAAAAGAAAATCTTAGATTTAATCTAAATTGTCTTGTTTCTTGCGGCAGCGAAACATAATATCGACCTTAATTTTAATTTCAAATGGATCAATTAAATATTAAGAGATTTTTTCAATGTTTTAAAAAATTAATTACAAAAAAAACCCACCTTGGAACACCCCAATTTCAGGATCTCAAATTTAGTTTAGCCTTGAACCATTGTTATTCAAACTATTTAAACCTCAAACCGAGTTTCTCCCTTTCATTTCTCAATCTAGAGTGCCTAAAATTATGCTACATAATTTTTTTATAACTCTTATGTTGGAAATATAACGGATATTTTTTTATTACGGGCACAAATATATAGATTAGCCTGAGAACTTTTAATTATTACGAAATAGCCTAAACTATTCATCTACGATTGTAGTTCCCACAAACTTCATATAAAATAAAAAAAAAAACTTTGTACATTAAAATACTCCAAAAATTTGCTATGTCATTTTAATACAAAGATTGTAATATATATTAAAAAAAAGCACTTAATCATTCATCATTGTATATATGATAATAGTAGATTTAATTTGTATTCAATAAATGTAATTAAATTATTATTTTAAACCAGGCAACTTTAGTCATTCATTAGTCATCGTAAAAAATATTTTTTTTGTATTCTTTAAACATTTATTTATTCCCCCCTCTATTGAACATTTCAAGTGTCTGTCTAACGGTTGTCTAGTCAAAAAAAATACACACCCAATATATGTATTTTTTTCTTTCCATATAATTTTTTTTATTATTATTAATATATCCTTGATGTCAATTGACTACCGTATCATTTATAATGAAAATTTGCTATCTAAGAAATATAATTTTTCTATTCTATAACATTTGTGTTTAGACATCATACATTCATACCTTAATATGTCATTACATTAAATATTGTTATTTGTTATTTATTATATATTTATTGCATTATATTATCAATCAATAGTTATTTATTTATTAACTCTATTTAAACTTGTTATACCACTAAAATATCTCATATTTATATGTATGTTTGTTTATATGTACTGTTCGATATATTTGTTAAAAGTTTATTTTTCTTTTTTAATCCATATATAAATCAACTGAACTTAGTTTTATATGAATTTATATTCCCCACCTTGTGTATTGTTGATTATGTCTTATTTTACGCTTAGTTAAAACTCAATTTATAAATTACTCAAGTCAATCGGTCAAAATCATTAGACTTAATAGCAATTGTCTAGTCTTTACACCGATTTCCCTCTTTTGTATATATTCTCCATAACCTGTGCCATTTATTTATGTGTCTTTCTATTATGAAAATATGATAAAAAAATTGCTGTAAATATATGTATGCCTTTTGTTTGATTTTGTTCTAAAAAAATATATTACAAATTATTTATTACAATAAATTATAATATTTTAAAAAAGGAAAATGTTTTTTCGTTTTAATGGAAAAGAAGGTGAGGTTACAAAGAAGACCTAATTTTACACTGAAGAAAATATAATCGTGAAGCCAAAGTTGTCAATATACGTTGTTTAATATACGAATGCATGTTTTGCTTAGTATAGAGAACGCATTTCATTGGTATAAAGTTTTTTTCATTGTCCTAAGTCGATAAACCGTTTAAAGAAGTCGTTTTGTCCTTATTATTAAGTGATTTGACTTAAGAATGAATAGTTTAAATTTTGCTAAGGTCATATTGACTTCAATACTGAAAATTTCTACAAAATTAATGAAATTTTCATTAAATTTGTTGTCTTTTTGTATCTTGACTACAAATCAATAAAGTGTTTAAATATATGAGATGTTTGCCAACACTTTATTTAAAAGAAGGTTTTTACTTGAAACATGGCATAAGTTCTATTTGACGTCGAGGCTAAATTTGGAAATTTAAGTTGTCGTTAAAATTTTAATGGACTTTGATAGCACATGAAGCAAAAAGCTGATCAAACAAATAACTTACAATTTGTTTCCTTGAAAATCGATGAGAGCATCGAGAAGAACAAAATTCTATTTTGTGCTCTCAATAGTTAACTCTCACTGGCATATTAAGTAACAATTTTCGTGTATTAATCCACAACCATTTTAATTCAAACTTTAAGTACTTTGTACTTAATATGAGTATAACTTAGTATTTCAGTACTTAGGTTAGGTTAGGTTAGGTGGCAGCCCGATGTATCAGGCTCACTTAGACTATTCAGTCCATTGTGATACCACATTGGTGAACTTCTCTCTTTGAGTACTTAAAATGTTAAGTACTAAATGCAAATTCAGGCTAAAAATAAGATATTGAAACTTGGTTTTAGAAGTCTACTTTTCTTTGGGTGTATATACCGGTCAAAAACTGAAATATATAGGTATGTAATCTGTCTTGTTTGTCTAATAAGACATATGGACTAACTCACAATTTAGAAGACAATGTTAAGAATCTTAAATATACCTTACTATCCGCAAGTGTTGCCACAACTCTTACGAACTTACGACCGTATATACTTTTTGGATCCGGAAGTGGTGCAAAATTGACGCCGAAGCGATGAATTTAACATGGACTTGTTATAGGACGGATGCCCACCATTTCAACAACCGTTGCACTGAATTTGCATCACTTCTTAAGGTGTGATGCAAATCCAGTGTTTGAGGTGAATTAAGAAATTTTGTGATATTATGACGAATATATAATTTTTAACATTTTTTATGATTTTTAATGAATTATAACTTTTGTCTGGAACATTTGACACCGAATATTTTCAAAAAATGCGTAATTTTTTTAGAAAGGATTTAGCATTTTTTTCGGCAAAATTTAGATAATTTGCACTATTTTATAAATTCTTTTTTCTGTTTTTAACCTATTTGAAACAATAAAATTTTAAATTTCCCATTAAAAATATGAAAAATGCGAGTTATAACAAGTATATACGGCCGTAAGTTCGGCCAGGCTGAATCTTATGTACCCTCCACCATGGATTGCATAGAAACTTGTACTAAAGACTGTCATACGCAATCGAATTACTTGGGTTGCGGTAACACTTGCCGATGGTAAGCTATATTAAAACTTTTTAACACCGTCTTCTCAATTGTAAGTTAGTCCATACGGGGTATATATTAAACAACAAAAGGCCGATTAAATACGTAAATAATTCAGTTTGACAAAATTTTCTATAGAAATAAAATTTTTACAAAATTTTCTATACCAATAAAATTTTGACAAAATTTACTATAGAAATAAATTTTTGACAAAATTTTCTAAAAAAATAAAATCTTGACAAAATTTTGTAGAGTAATAAAATTTTGACAAAATTTTCTATAAAAATAAAATTTTGACAAAACTTTCTATAGAAATAAAATTTTGACAAAATTTTCTACAGAAATAAGATCTTGACAAAATTTTCTATAGTAATAAAATTTTAACAAAATTTTTTATAGAAATAAAATTTTGATAGATTATTTTTGGGGATCGGCTATATATAACTATAGACCGATAGGGACCATTTTTGGCATGATTGTTAGCGGCCATATACTAGCGCAATGTACCACATTTCACCACGTACAAAATTTCAATCGGATCGGATGAATTTTGCTCCTCCAATAGCTCCGGAAGTCAAATCTGGGGATCGGTTTAAATGGGAGTTATATATAATTAAGGCCGACATGGGCCAATTTTTGCATGGTTGTAAGAGACCATATGCTAACACCAGCTCCTGAGGTAAAATCTAGGGATCGATTTATATGGGGGCTACATATAATTATGGACCGATATGGACCAATTCCTGCATTGTTGTTAGAGACCATATACTAACATCGCGTACCAAATTTGAACCGAATCGGATGAATTTTGCTCATCCATGAGGCTGCGGAGGTACAATCTGGGGATCGATTTATATGGGGGCTATATATGATTATGGACCTATGTAGACTAATTATTGCATGTTTGTTAAAGACCATATACTAACACCATGTACCAAATTCCATCCGGATCGGATGAAATTTGCTTCTCTTAGAGGCTCCGCAAGTCAAATCTGGGGGTTCGGTTTATATGGGGGCTATATATAATTATGGACCGATGTGAACCAATTTTTGCATGCTTGTTAAAGATTATATAGTAAAACCATGTACCAAATTTCAGCCGGAACGGATAAAATTTGCTTCTCTTAGAGGCTCCGCAAACCAAATCTGATCGTCGGTTTATATGGGGGCTATACGTAAAAGTGGTCTGATATGACCCATTTGCACTACCATCCGACCTACAACAATAACAACTACTTGTGCCAAGTTTCAAGTCGATAGCTTCTTTCGTTCGAAAGAGACGGACGGACGGACATGCTTAGATCGACTCAGAATATCACCACGACCCAAATATATATACTTTATGGGGTCTTAGAGCAATATTTCGATGTGTTACAAACGGAATGACAAAGTTAATATACCGCCCATCCTATGGTGGAGGGTATAAAAAAATTGACTGCATGAACTTCCTGTGCAGTTAACATAAAGAACATCCTTGGTAGGACATTTTTGGAAGTATTTTTAAAGTTGTGCCTTTAGAAGAAATTCCAAATTTTTTTGCTGGGTTGTCAATAAAATTTTTGACAAAAAAAAAAAAAACTCTCGTCTGAACAAATGTGGTATGCGATTTGTGGTATATGGTACCTAATATTCGGTCCGCTTAAATGTTCGGCTATATACACTCAATTTGTTTTATATTGCAATTTTTTCCTTTTGCTCATAAACTTCAAATTACATCCATTTCATTTTAAATGTTTTCCTTAATATTCGTTTTTAATATTTCAAATTCCCAATACGATTTATTAACCTCTCGAGATACTTAAACGATATATGACTGATCCATTTTCAATTTCAAACAAAGTGCTTACGTGCCAATTCATTAGCGATCATGTGAGTTTCTTTGGGATAAATTTCACGTATAACATTTAGAAGAAAATAAATTGCGTGGACGGTATTTATTATATTAATGTTGTTGTCTGTTTGTTAGTTGCATTTATTAAAGCCACACAAAGGCAAAAACAACATTTAATAGTTGCTGGTAGTGCTGCTAAAGCAAGAGCAACAGCACCAACATGCCGGCAAATATTGTGGATTTAAGGTGCGGCGTCATCAGGCAGCCAGTGAGCCGGTTAGTTGGTGTAATGTGTTTTTGAAGTAAGTGACTGAGTATGGGCTACCACCAGTACCACCAGCACCACCACCACCATCGATCTGGATATCACTTTGTTAAGAGCCACCTTACTAAAATGCTTAGATGCAAACACCACCTGAATCACTTTATCTTTTTTGAGGGTGATGAGGCAGGCGGGGGATATTTTTGTTATTCTATCCATCGATCTATCCCAGCTAGTTACGTCTAGTCTAACTTGTATCGCTAATAAAGTGCATTTTGGTTTATATTGCGTTTTTTTGTTTTGTTATTCACAATTTGGTAGTTTTTATTCGTTTTGCGGAAAAATCTTTTGAAAATCGAAACAAACTTAATCAATGTCTCTAATGAATTTCAGCCTTTAATTCAGTGTAGATTTTGAACTTACAAACGTCGTATTTTAGACACCCATTCTGTTGATTTGGTTTACAAATGTATTACGTTGGTCAATTAGAGTATAAAATTGTTGTTAAATTTCTGATAAGGTGGGAAATGTAATAAAAATTTGTACAAATCCATGGAAATATCTATTTGGAATTCAATGTTGAAAAAGCAGTGAGGAAACAGTGTTTAGTGATACGATGGAAATAAAAGCCAAAATAATTGAATCAAGTATGCAACATCCTCAAAATAAGTCTTAGCCTATATTTGAACATTTTTATTGTTAATCCAAAGATTCAATATCTCAGGCACACAACTTAAAAGAGGGATGCAAAGGTCAAAGATGAGTATCCTAAAGTTCATCACTGTAGTATCACAATGAACTGCATAGTCTAAGTGAGCCTGATACATTGGGCTG
This sequence comes from Haematobia irritans, assembly GCF_050003625.1. NCBI lineage: Eukaryota > Metazoa > Arthropoda > Insecta > Diptera > Muscidae > Haematobia > Haematobia irritans. Next base: position 136,401,875 of record NC_134398.1, on the reverse strand, counting down.
CCGCCTAACCTAACCTTCCTAAAGTTAATACAAACCGGTAAGGAAAGTCTAAACTCGGACAGGACCGACTATAATAGACTCTGCACCAATTTGTAGATCTACATTTCGAACCCAACTTCAATGTGGTGTTAGTAACAACTATTTGTGTGAGTGTAAGAACATTTTCATCTAGATAGAAAATAAAAATCAATTAAAAATAATAATCAATTAACAATTGAGTCCAAATATTCTTTTATTCATTCATTATCAGCTTTATAGAATTAACAAAAGATATTGATTGCCTGACTATCACAAATACACCTTCCCTTTATACCTTGACTTAGTTGTTAATTTGGATTCGATTGTGACCAAAATGAAATGAGTGTTCGGTTGGTAACATTTTGACAGTAGGCTCGACGTGTCAGACAAGACAGACACATCGACAACTACATGTTCTGACACAATGCTTGCGTTATTCGATTTTCAATTTTTTCTTTTTTTGAATTTTGCGGGACGAAAAACCCATTGTAGTAGCAACTCCCTCAAATGTGGCAAAATGCTATTAAACGATTACGACCAAATTGTACAAAATACACGCACATATCCACCAAACACTTGACACCAATTCATGGCAGCAGCAATAGGACCGGTAGTCACCAGCTACTGAAGTCGTAGACATGTCGGTGTAACAAAAGCCATAGCTCTGGGCGGGTCAAAGGTTAAACTAAATAATTAGTCAGCCTTTATATGTGTTTGATGTCAAAAAGCGTATAAATAAGAAATCACGAAAAAAAATCTTTGGAAACCTAATAACAGTTCAGTGGCAAACTGACAAGTGTTGGTAATGCAGTATTAATTCACACTTTTAATTTATATACACTGAAAAACAGAAATTTCATAACAGTTTGTACTTTGATAAATACTTGTCATGAAAATTTGAATTTATTCGTTTTGTCTGATTTCTTCTTCATGTGTCCTTAAAACGTATTAGCGACAATTTAAATTTTCAAATTCGGACTCTACTTCAAACAGAAATTATGGTAGGTTTCAAGGAAAAGAAACTGTTGAACATTTTTTTGATTGGTACTCAAGATACAAAAAGCTAACAAATTTAAAGAAAAATGTTTATTAATTTTTCAGAATTTTTAATGCTAAGTTGTCAAACAAAATTTTCTTTCATGTACACAGAAAAAAATTCCATAGTTAAACTAACGCTAAATGTAACTTATTTTTATTAAAAAAAAAAACAAGTTTGTTTCTTAAGTCTTTTGATTTGTTTTAACAATCTCAACCCCACCATCTTAAAAACAACAAGTATATACGGCCGTAAGTTCGCCCAGGCCGAAACTTATGTACCCTCCACAATGGATTGCGTAGAAACTTCTTCTAAACACAGCAATCCACAATCGAAGTACTTGAATTGCGGTAACGCTTGCCGATGGAAAGGTATCATAAAATCTCCTAACACCGTCTTCTAAAATCGGCTACATATAACTATAGACCGATATGGATCAGTTTTGGTAGGGTTGTTTGCGGCCATATACCAACACCACGTTCCAAATTTGAACCGGAGCGGATGAATTTTCTCCTCCAAGAGGCTCCGGAAGTCAAATCTGGGGCCGTAAGTTCGCCCAGGCCGAAGCTATGTACCCTCCACCATGAATTGCGTAGAAACTTCTTCTAAACACTGCCATCCACAATCGAAGTACTTGAGTTGCGGTAACGCTTGCCGATTGAAAGGTATCATAAATTCTCCTAACACCGTCTTCTAAAATCGGCTACATATAACTATAGACCGATATGGACCAATTTTGGTGTGGTTGTTAGCGGCCATATACCAACACCACGTTCCAAATTTGAAACGGATCGGATGAATTTTCTCCTCCAAGAGGCTCCGGAAGTCTAATCTGGGGATCGGTTTATATGGGGGCTATATGTAATTGTGAACCGATGGGGACCATTGTTTGCATGGATGTTAGAAACCATACACTAACACCACGTTCCATATTTGAACTGGATCGGATGAATTTTGCTCCTCCAAGAGGCTCCGGGGGTCAAATCTGGAGAACGGTTTATATGGGGGCTATATATAATTATGAACCGATGTGGACCAATTTTAGTATGGTTGTTAGAGACCATATACCAACACCATGTACCAAATTTCAGCCGGATCGGATGAAATTCGCTTCTCTTTGAGGCTCCGCAAGACAAATCTGGGTATCGGTTTATATGGGGGCTATATATAATTATGGACCGATGTGGACCAATTTTTGCATGGTTGTTAGAGACCATATACCAACACCATGTACCGAATTCCAGCAAGATCGGATGAAATTTGCTTCTCTTTGAGGCTCCGCAATCCAAATCTGGGGATCGGTTTATACGGGGTCTATACGTAATACCATCCCACCTACATCAATAACAACTACTTGTGCCAGGTTTCAAGTCGATAGCTTGTTTCGTTCGGAAGTTAGCGTGATTTGAACAGACGGACGGACATGCTTAGATCGACTCAGAATTTCACCACGACCCAGAATATATATACTTCATGGGGTCTTATAGCAATATTTCGATGTGTTACAAACGGAATGACAAAGTTATTATAGCCCCCATCATATGATGGAGGGTATAAAAATATATTTACATTTAGTTAAATTCAATATATAAAGTTCAATGACCGTACACAAAAGTTCAAAATGAACTAAAGCAAAATAAACATATCGTACGTACAAGGGACCTTTTTTAATAGTTGAGTCAAAATTTGTCAACATTTTATTTCTATAGAAAATTTTGTCAATAGTTTATTTCTATAGAAATGTTATCAAAATTTTATTTCTATAGAAAATTTTTTCAAAATTTTATTTCTAGCGAAAATTTTGTCTTAATTTTATTTCTATACAACATTTAGTCAACATTTTATTCCTATAGAAAATTTTGTCAAAATTTTATTTCTATACAATCAAAACTTTATTTCTATACAAAATTTTGTGGAATTTTTATTTCTATAGAAAATTTTGTTAATATTTTATTTCTAGCGAAAATGTTGTCTAAATTTTATTTCTATACAAAATTTAGTCAACATTTTATTTCTACAGAAAAATTTGTCAAAATTTTATTTCTATACACAATTTTGTCAAAATTTTATTTTTATAGAAAATTTTGTCAACATTTTATTTCTACAGAAAATTTTGTCAATAAATATTTTTGTCAAAATTTGTTTCCTTTTAATTTTTTCTATATTTATAATTTTATTTATATAGACCTTTGTCAAAATTTTATTTCATAAACACTTTTGTCAATAATTTATTTATATAGGAAATATTGTCAAAATGATAATTGCTTTTTGTTAAAATTTTATTTCTATAGAAACTTTTATTACTATAGAAAGTTTCTTCAAAATGTTATTTCTATAGAAAAGTTTGTCAAAATATTATTTCTATAGAAAGTTTCTTCAAAATTTTATTCCTAGAGAAAATTTATGAAGTAGCTCTTAGTTGCAGAGGAATATTTTCCAAATTAGAGGTGTGCGAGTGAGACGAAATTCTCGTGACACGTGTGAATCACGTGTGTCGTGAACAAAATCCGAGGCTAGTCTCGTGAATGGGAGTAAAATAAATATGTCGTGCGTGAGAAAAAAAAATCGGTTCGTGAATGTGGGTGAATAATAATTCTGCAAAATCACGCTCAAGAAAAAAATCAAGATTTTATTCATACTCGTATGTTAACTGAAATTAATTTAGCTATCGAACTTATTCAATTTTTGAATGTTGTTACCTTTCCGTTTCGAAAATGTCGTGAGTCTCGTGAGTTTATTGTAAATCACGAGAATTATCGTGAATCGTGCGTGAGTACTGGTTTTCATTTCGTGATTGTGCGTGAGTGGGATTGGCTACCACATGTATCGTGCGTGAGCGTCCGTGAATGAACATTTTGCTTCTTGGTTGAGCGTGAGTGTGATTCAAAATTTCAGTCACGCGCACACCTCTATTCCAAATCTACCAAAGCATCAAGAATTCTACCAATCTACCAAACAGTACAAAATCTACCATTTTTTAAAGAATTCTACCAACTGTGTCAACGGTGTATACATTGCGGGCATGCTAACCATTGCACCACGGAGGTGGCACCGTTCTACCGGAATTTTCAATACAGCCGATAATAATAAAAGATAAACCCGAGCACCCGTTCTCGCCCACGGTTTTCATCACTCTAATGCCAAGTATTTCAATTTCAAAATTTTGTAGAACAGTGTTGGCAATTTAAAATTACATTTCACTGTATTGTGTTTCATTTCAAATTTGGCGGCTAAGATAATGCATTAGGATTTTTTCTATATTGAGTCATAGCTTGAAAAGATTTGGAATAGATTTGAGCTTATTTGGGGTTGGTGTTTTAGAGATGAAGGGAGTGATAGAAAGAAAAACAAGCAAAAAACAACAGCAGCAGCAGCAGTTGAATGAACTTGACTTAGACTTATTGTTGGTCATTTAATTTGTTTTCCAGCATTTTTTCCAATTGGTATTGGTTAATGTTGGGGGAGTTTGTGGTGTTGGATATGTCCATTGTCCAAGCTTTTTTATACGTCTGTTTTGGGGGTCTGCTTTATTGCCGCTGTTTTCAATGGAGTTATTTTTAGGTTAATTGGCATTTTTGGCAGGTTTTTTTCATTTAGGAGTAATATTTTTTTTCTCGGCTCCTTTAACTGACCCACTCTAAACAACACATCCACCACGCCCAGTTATTGTTCTTTTTCATTCGATGAAAATGAATAAACACAAATCCAGTGTCCGTCTGAAATTTGGAAAAATAACCTCCAGCCGCTACTAAAACTTAATCATTTTGTTTGTGTCTGGTGACCATTTCATAAGATCTGGTGTCTAAATTTAGTCCATTCACACAGCAAGCATTGTAAAATTGCATTTTCAAATTCATTTTTCTTAATCACTCTCGGTATCTTGGACCTCCAGTTTGGACTAAAGTCAATGATTTCATTTTGTTTTATTTTCTTGGTATTTGTGGCTTAGGTTCAAATTGTAGTACGCATTTCCTTTGAATTTGGAAAATGCAGCTGAAGCTAAAGGCAAATTCAATAGAGCTGAACCCATATTGGCTATCAGGTTCAATAGCCTGGTGTTTCATTCACTTTTTTGTACTTTTGCATGGCAGGGACGAAGTTGTGGCGGTGGGTGCCAAATTTCGTAGTGGCGCGTAAATCGTTATTTAATTATAGAGTGGTGTTGAAAATGCCATTTTCGTTTTTTTTTGTCTTAGCTTGAACTCCTTGATTAAGACTCAATGGTGGCAAAATTTCGATTTGCCTTGGTGTTGCGATTTCTGTTCTGTTTTATCGGAAAATTAATTTTTATGTTTAAGTTTTTTGCTGTTGCTAATGTATGTTTATAATTAATTTCAATTAATTTCTTTCAAGAATTGGCCTATTATCAGCAGATAGACAAAAATTAATGAATTGATCAATTGAAGTTGAAGTTTTGAGAGGTGATAGCGAAACGTGTATTCGAATTTGATAAGGAAAACTCGGACACAAAAAAAATTTATTATAAATAAATAATAACGAACATGGGAAATAGGAATATCATAGATTTTTTATACCCTCCATCATAGGATGGGGGTATATTAACTTTGTCATTCCGTTTGTAACACATCGAAATATTGCTCTAAGACCCCATAAAATATATATATTCTGGGTCGTGGTGAAATTCTGAGTCGATCTAAGCGTGTCCGTCCGTCCGTCCGTCCGTCCGTCTGTTGAAATCACGCTAACTTCCGAACGAAACAAGCTATCGACTTGAAACTTGGCACAAGTAGTTGTTATCGATGTAGGTCGGACGGTATTGAAAATGGGCCATATCGGTCCACTTTTACGTATAGCCCCCATATAAAGGGACCCTCAGATTTGGCTTGTGGAGCCTCTAACAGAAGCATATTTCATCCGATCGGGCTGAAATTTGGTATATGGTGTTGGTATATGGTCTCTAACAACCATGCAAAAATTGGTCCACATCGGTCCATAATTATATATAGCCCCCATATAAACCGATCCCCAGATTTGGCTTGTGGAGCCTCTAAGAGAAGCATATTTCATCCGATCCAGCTGAAATTTGGTACATGGTGTTGGTAGATAGTCTCTAACAATCGTGCAAAAATTGGTCCACATCGGTCCATAATTATATATAGCCCCCATATAAACCGATCCCCAGATTTGGCTTGCGGAGCCTCAAAGAGAAGCAAATTTCATCCGATCCGGCTGAAATTTGGTACATGATGTTGGTATATGGTGTCTAACAACCATGCAAAAATTGGTCCACATCGGTCCATAATTATATATAGACCCCATATAAACCGATCTCCAGATTTGGCTTGCGAAGCCTCAAAGAGAAGCAAATTGCATCCGCTCCGGCTGAAATTTGGTACATGATGTTGGTATATGGTCTCTAAGAACCATGCAAAAATTGGTCCACATCGGTCCATATATATATATGGACCCCATATAAACCGGTCTCCTGATTTGGCTTGTGAAGCCTCAAAGAGAAGCAAATTGCATCCGATCCGGCTGAAATTTGGTACATGGTATTGATATATGGTCTCTAACAACTGTGCAAAAATTGTTCCACATCGGTCCATAATTATATATAGCGCCCATATAAACCGATCCCCAGATTTGGGTTGCGGAGCCTCAAAGAGAAGCAAATTTCATCCGATCCGCCTGAAATTTGGTACATGATATTGTTATATGGTCTCTAATAACCATGCAAAAATTGGTCCACATCGGTTCATAATTATATATAGCCCTCATATAAGCCGATCCCCAGATTTGGCTTGCGAAGTCTCCAAGAGAAGCAAATTTCATCCAATCCGGTTGTAATTTTGAACATGGTGTTAGTATATGATCTTTAACAACCGTGCCAGAATTAGTCCATATCGGTCCATAATTATATATAGCCCCCATATAAAACGTTCTCCAGATTTGACCTCCGGAGCCTCTTGGAGGAGCAAAATTCATCCGATCTGGTTCAAATTAGGAACGTGGTGTTAGTATATGGTCGCTAACAACCATACAACAATTGGTCCAATCACACAAAAATAGGTCCATATCGGTTCATAATCATGGTTGCCACTAGAGCCAAAAACAAGTATATACGGCCGTAAGTGCGGCCAGGCCGAAGCTTATGTACCCTCCATCATGGATTGCGTAGAAACTTCTTCTAAACACTGCCATCCACAATCGAATTACTTAAGTTGCGGTAACGCTTGCCGATGGCAAGGTATCTTAAAACCTCCTAACACCATCTTCTAAATTGTATGTAAGTCCAAACGTGGTATATATTAAATCAAAAAAGATCGATCCAATTCTTATATAATTCAGTTTGACAAAGTAGACATAAAATTTTGACAAAATTTTCTACAGAAATAAAATTTTCTATAGAAATAGAGCCAAAAATAATCTAGAAATAGAGCCAAAAATAATCTACCAGGGTATTATAACTTTGCAACACCAAGAAGGAGACGATATAGACACGTGGTGTCTTTGGCAAGCTCCTGAGTCGTGAACACATTTGTGTTATCAAAGCCTAGGCCGCAGTTTTAGTCCAATCGACATCAAATTTGTGCACAAGTATGTGTTTTGTGTCAGACTAGAACCCTATTGATTTTGGAAGAAATCGGTTCAGCTCACATATATATCTTTCACCAGAAGTCAGATTTTTATCCTGATTTGAAATTTTGCATAAGGAGTGCAATTTTAGTTATACAAATTCAGTTATACAAAGTGGTGCAGGGTATAATATAGTCGGTCCCGCCCGACTTTAGACTTTCCTTACTTGTTATGGTCCTAAAATACTTCTGGATTTAAAATTTAGATTTTCAATTCCAGGCAAATTGAACAACAACTACGGTTTCTATAAACCCAACAAGTAAAATCGGGAGATCGGTCTATATGGGGGCTATACCAAAATATGGACCGATACTCACAATTTTTGGCACACGTATTTGTGTATTTGTGGTCCCACAATACCTCTAGATTTCCAATTTCAGGTAAATTGAATAAAACTGCGGTTTCTATAAGCCCAAGAAATAAAATCGGGAGATCGGTCTATATGGGGGCTACACCAAAACATGGACCGATACTCATTTTTGGCACACCTCTTTATGGTCATAAAATACCTCTAGATTTCAAATTTCACATTGGATAAAAACTACGATTTCTATAAGCCCAAGACCCCAAATCGGGAGGTTGGTTTATATGGGGACTATATCAAAACCTGGACCGATATAGCCCATCTTCGAACTTGACCTGCCTGCAGACAAAAGACGAGTTTGTGAAAAATTTCAGCACGATTGCTTCATTATTGAAGAATGTAGCGTGATTACAACAGACAGACAGACAGACAGACAGACGGACAGACGGACATCGTTATATCGTCTTAGAATTTCTCCCTGATCAAGAATATATATACTTTATATAGTCGGAAATCGATATTTCGAAGTGTTACAAACGGAATGACAAACTTATTATACCCCCGTCACCATTCTATGGTGGTGGGTATAACCAAAGATAATAAAAGAGGAATATGGGAGATTGGCTTGCGTCATACCAAATGTTGTATTTACCAGATTAGTTTAATACATGTTTGTAATCTTTTAGTTGTGTTTCGTTTTTATTTTTTAAATGAAAAATGTAATTTTCTTAATGAAACAATGTTAAATTACATTTTACCCTTTATGGAAATTTATTTCGTACTCTTATTTTCTTTTTATTTGCATTTTAATGCTATGTCAATACTTGTCGTATACGCGTTTGGTTCGAGTATTAGACTAATGTGGTAAATGGTTTGATGTGTTCAGTATCCAATCTCCCATCTTCCTCTTTTATTATCTTTGGGTATAACTAGGGTGGAACACAATGTTAGTAAAGAAATATGGGAAACATTTAAATCTGAAGCAATTTTAAGGAAACTTCGCAAAAGTTTATTTATGATTTATCGCTCGATATATATGTATTAGAAGTTCAGGAAAATTGGAGTCATTTTTACAACTTTTCGACTAAGCAGTGGCGATTTAACAAGGAAAATGTTGGTATTTTGACCATTTTTGTCGAAATCAGAAAAACATATATATGGGAGCTATATCTAAATCTGAAGCGATTTCAATCAAATTTGGCACACATGACTATATTACTAATTGTACTCCTAGTGCAAAATTTCAACCAAATTGGGCCAAAACTCTGGCTTCTGGGGCCATATAAGTCCATATCGGGCGAAAAATATATATGGAAGCTATATCTAAATCTGAACCGATTTCAATCAAATTTGGCACACATGACTATACTACCAATTGTACACCTTGTGCAAAATTTCAAGCTAATCGGGATAAAACTCTGTCTTCTGGGTCCATATAAGTGCATATCGGGCGAAAGATATATATGGGAGCTATATCTAAATCTGAATCGATTTCAACCAAATTTGGCACGCATAGCTACAATGCTAAATCTACTCCCTGTGCAAAATTTGGCCAAAGTGGGCCAAAACTCTGGCTTTAGGACCATATTAGTCCATATCGGGCGAAAGATATATATGGGAGCTATATCTAAATCTGAACCGAGTTCAATCAAATTTTGCACACTTGACTATACTATTAATTGTACTCCTAGTGCAAAATTTCAACCAAATTCGGCCAAAAATCTGGCTTCTGTGGCCATATAAGTCCATATCGGGCGAAAGATATATATGGGAGCTATATCTAAATCTGAACCGATTTCTTCCAAAATCTATAGGGTTCTATTCTGACCCAAATTAGGAACATGTGCCAAATTTGAAGGCGATTGGACTTAAATTGCGACCTAGACTTTGATCACAAAAATGTGTTCACAGACAGACGGACGGACGGACGGAAATGGTTATATCGACTCAGGGATCCACCCTGAGCATTATTGCCAAAGACACCATGTGTCTATCTCGTCTCCTTCTGGGTGTTGCAAACATATGCGCTAACTTATAATACCCTGTTCCACATTGTGGCGCAGGGTATAATGAGGTGTGCCGAAAACGGTGAGTATCAGTCCATGTTTTAGTAAATCACCCACAAGACCAATATCACGATTTAACTCCTTGGGTTTCTAGAAACCGTAGTTTTTATCCGATTTGTCTGAAATCGTAAATATACTGCTATTTTAGACTCACAAAACCGTACATAGGATTTAGTTTTTATCGATCCATTTGGTAAGGCGTCCATATAGACCGATTTCACTTCTTGAGGGTATAGAAGGCGCACTGATCATGAAAATTGCTGATATTGTATTTCATCCCAGGGCGTTAGCCGATTTAAATTTTAATTCTAGAGATTTTGAAGAAGTATAAAAAATTGTCTCCAAATCGGTTAATGGGAGGAGTTGTTATGGTAACACAAATTTTAGTCTACATATACTGAAAAAAATAGTGAGCCCACCCAGAAGAAAAATTGTGGTTAATTATAGAAAATTTTGATTATTTTTAGAAATTTTTGATTATTTTTAGAAAATTTTAACTAAACAGTATTAATTACAAACACTGACATCACGCCGATATCACAAAAATAAGTAAATATTTTCGAAAAATTCAAGAAAATTTATTAGACATAAAAATTTTTTTCACTTGTTAAAGTAAATTTTGTAGTTTGAAGAAAAAATTGGAGTTCAAAATTGCAAGAATTGCTTTAGTGCCATACGATGTTCAAGATGGGCGCATTTGTAGTAAAATTTTTGAAAATTCATATTAGTGGATTGACACACTTAATTACCATTTTGTCTGTCCCGTGAAGTCCATATCAAAATCAAGACTTCCTTACGTTTGATAATACTGGAGGCAAGAGCAATAAAGGCGGCCTATCATAATGTAAATTTCTAAAATTTTTATCATTACTAATAAAGGGTGATACGGTCAAAATTTGGTCAAGGGAAAACGCGTGTAAATCGGTGAAATCATTTATTTAAAAAATCAAATTAAATTTCTTTTTCAAGTTCAATTAGTATAAAATTCAGGAAAAATATTCAGTTAGGCTTTCGCTTTTCCAAATCCGAATTGCCGGGCCTCACGCTTGACACCTGCCATCAGATTTTGTACAACCACCTTGTCCACCTTCTTCGCCGCAGAAAGCCAGTTTGCCTTGAACTGCTGCTCGTCTTTAGCAGTTTTTTTGGTCTTCTTTAGGTTCCGCTTGACAATAGCCCAGTATTTCTCAATTGGGCGGAGCTCTGGCATGTTGGGAGGGTTCTTGTCCTTGGGAACCACCTGCACGTTGTTGGCGGGGTACCAGTCCATGGCCTTTTTACCGTAATGGCAAGATGCCAAATCCGGCCAAAAAGGTACGGAACAACCGTGTTTCTTCAGGAAAGGCAGCAGACGTTTATTCAAACACTCTTTCACGTAAATTTCGTGGTTGAAAGTCCCGGAAGCTATGAAAATGCTGCTTTTCAAGCCACAGGTACAGATGGCTTGCCAAACCAGATATTTCTTTGCGAACTTTGACAGTTTTATGTGCTTGAAAATATCTGCTACCTTTCCCCTTCCTTTTGCCGTATAAAACTCATGTCCCGGAAGCTGCTTGTAGTCGGCTTTGACGTAGGTTTCGTCGTCCATTACCACGCAGTCAAACTTCGTCAGCATCGTAGTGTACAGCCTCCGGGATCGCGCTTTGGCCTTTTTTTTGTTTATCATCGCGATTTGGAGTCACTACCTTCTTGTAAGTCGATAGTCCGGCTCGTTTTTTGGCTCGATGCACGGTTGTAGACGATACACTCAGCTTATTTGCGGCATCTCGGAGAGAGAGGTTAGGTTTCGCTTGAAACTACCGGCAACTCTCTTTGTCGTCTCAGCGGCTTCCGGTTTTCGATTTGCCCCCGATCCAGACTTCCTGGCTGTCGACAAACGTTCCCCAAACACTTAAATTACATTTGTAACGGTTGATTTGGCAACTTTTAGCGATTTTGCCAGCTTTGCGTGCGAGTAGCTCGGATTTTCGCGATGCGCGAGCAATATTTTGATACGCTGCTCTTCTTGCTTGGACGGCATTTTGACAACTGAAGAATGAATTCCAAAATCAAAATAGGAGCAACATTCTACACACACACACCTTCAAAATGAGGGGTGTTCAGGGGTAAATGCAAAATTGAAAGAAATACGTCAAGTTTATATTGACCAAATTTTGACCGTATCACCCTTTAGAAGCCTATAAAAGGAGAATTTGCGATTCAACTATCGGACCAACTCCCGTCATTATACTTATTCAAGAGATTCTAACCAAGAACTACTCCCAATTTCCCTGAGCCCGGACGGATGAAATTTTGGGACAGCTGTTCGTTACAGCGTCCTATGGTCCTATGGTGTTAAAAAATTTCGTCATTTAGAAACCTTAAGCCTCCAAATGAAATGTAGTCACCATATTATATTTAACCTACCTACCATACCGTGAAATTAAGGTACCAATATGTAAACGAATTGAACCTTATACAGTTTTAATTGAATTATACATTCGGTCTGAAAGGTTTCGAATGGAATATCCAAAAATCAATTTATGTAGCTACCATTCTAATTGGCTGCCAAACAAAAAAAGGAACCGACAGTGTGGCAAGAAACGAAATGGTGGAAATAAAATCAAGTTTACTACCCCCTAACAAAAGAACAACAAATGTGGCACAAGCAAAAAAACATATCAAGAAAAAAACAAATCTAGTCTGGTCTAGGCAAAAACGAAGAAAAAACAGAGTGAGAGATCTGGCTATGATTCATCATTGTTTACATTTGGCTTAAACAGCCGGTACCATAGCGGCAGCAGCATATATCATGAGCAGCAACCGCCACCTCCAACAAAACAAACCAAAAAAAAAAAAAATAAATAGCAAAAAATATAAATAAACCACATGTTGTTAATATTCAGAGACTCGATTCAATGTAATATGGTGAAACAGACAAAACAAAAAATAACTAAAAACAATATAACAAAATTTACAATAAATGTTGATTGTCATTTGGCGCGCGCAATCATCGACACAGCTGTGGTCATATATCTCCCTACTTCTGCAACTCTAAGACTATTAACATCCTAAACACCACCAGCATCATTGCTGGCACGATCAACAAACCAGCAATAAACAAAATCTCCAGATTTAAAGACACACTATTTTACAAAATTTGCTATAAAATTAAATCACATTAAATTTATTTTATTCTAGTCAAATGAATTCACTTTAATAGAATTGATTTGCATTGAGAGGGAATGAAAAAATAATAGAATTGGATTTATTTATTAATTAATTACATTTACAATAAAATTATAAATATAATTGTAAGCTCTGAATGCTAGGGTCTTAAGCTTGATAGAATTGGATTTAAATTAACACTTTGAATACCGATGCTCAAAAAAAGTTTATTTGAATCTAAACTTTTTGATCTTCCCTTAAGGATTTGGGTGTTGATTCCAAGCCAAAGACATTTTTAGTGACCTATTTGACTTTAAATCTAGGATCAATAATATTAAAATTAAGATACAGACCTTAGGTCGAAAGCCTATGTTGTTAGCAACTATAATTCCTGTTTATTTCCATAATTCATTATAAATAAAATATATACATAAATAATAACCCCAATTTACAGCAGATTCTTCAAAGTAAGAAATATTTTCTTAATTCGAAAAAAACTTCACACCAAAGATACACATCCTCAAAATCAGTCTTAGCCTATATTTGAAGCGTTTTATCTTTAATATATAAAGAAACAATATTTCAGTTAATTTAAGAACATTTACTTTAAATCGAAAATATGTTTCTTTACTTTAAGAAAAATTTTGCTTAGTTCAAAGACATGTGACTTTAACGAAGGGACGCGCATTTCCAAAATGTTGTTAGCAACTATAATTCCTGTTTATTTCCATAATTCATTATAAATAAAATATATATATAAATAATAACCCCAATTTACAGCAGATTCTTCAAAGTAAGAAATATTTTCTTAATTCGAAAAAAACTTCACACCAAAGATACACATCCTCAAAATCAGTCTTAGCCTATATTTGAAGCGTTTTATCTTTAATATATAAAGAATCAATATTTCAGTTAATTTAAGAACATTTACTTTAAATCGAAAATATGTTTCTTTACTTTAAGAAAAATTTTGCTTAGATCAAAGACATGTGATTTTAACGAAGGGACGCGCATTTCCAAAATGTGTGTCCTAAATTTAATGATTTTTATTATTATTATTATTATTTTTTTTTTTTGAAGTAAAGATAATAAACTTTAATTAAAATTTCTTTATTGTAATAAAACTTGTCCTTAATATTTTGTACATTGTGCATCCTAAACTTTAGGTTACGTACTTTTTAATACCATTTAATTTTTTTTTTTTTGTGTATGAAAGCCGAGTCAATTACCTAACTTCCCGTTCAGTTTTGTTTGAAGTGGGCTCTTTAATCTAAATATGCCATCAATATTTTCACATTTGTATGGTACTAAAAATCGGTTTCAATTAAAAACATGCTATTTTGAGACAGTTTTATTAAAGTACATCACTACAATAAAAACAAGTATACACTAGATAGGGTCACGACCTAAAGGAAAAAAAGTTGATGCGGTCACCCCCAGTTTTGTAGCATATTCGAAGACAATTTCAGAAAACCAAAACTTTTTTTTCGTGCACCCTACGACCCCCCGAAATACAATTTATTGTGCTGTGTCATCATTTGAAGTCCGATCGAAAAGAAACGCATATCGTTGTTCGTGGTTGATCAGGGGCTATATTTCGTGCATTGGTCATTTTTGATTCCGACGTCAAATTTGATTTTTAATTTTTTTATTTCGCTTCGTATACCCCTATGATGCCCATTTCTGATAACCATTATAAAGATCTTAACAAAATATGAAACTTTTGCTTTTGAAGTATTTACTTACATATATTCATAAACAAAAAAGTTACAGAGATTTTAAAAAGCCGAATCTTATGTATCCACCACCATGGATAGCGTAGAAACTTCTACGAAAGACTGTCATCCACAATCGAATTACTAGGGTTGTGGTAATACTTATTATACCCTCCACCATAGGATGGGGGTATATTAACTTTGTCATTCCGTTTGTAACACATCGAAATATTGCTCTAAGACCCCATAAAGTATATATATTCTGGGTCGTGGTGAAATTCTGAATCGATCTGAGTCCGTCTGTTGAAATCACCGAACGAAACAATCTACACTGAAAGAAGAGTTTTCTTTTCCGATGAACGAAATTTTAGACAAGCAAAGTTTCCTTTTGTCACAAAGAAATTTTCTTTAAAAGCAAATAAAAAACTTTATAGGCAATCGTTGAATCTCTTATTATAAATCCGCGTTTATTTGCTCTAGAAGAAAATCCTGTATAAGAAAGGAGAATTTCGTTTGTCTAAAATTTCGTTCCGGAGGAAAGTATTTTTTCTTTGGGTGTATCGACTTGAAACTTGGCAAGTAGTTGTTATTGATGTAGGTCGGATGGTATTGCAAATGGGCCGTATCGGTTCATTTTTACGTATAGCCCCCATATAAAAGGATCCCCAAATTTCGCTTGCAGACCCTCTAAGAGAAGCAAATTTCATCCGATCCGACAGAAATTTGGTACATGGTGTTAGTATTTATATGGTCTCTAACAAATATGCAAAAATTGGTCAACATCGGTCCATAATTATATATAGCCCCCATATAAACCGATCCCCAGATTTGGCTTGCGGAGCCTCTAAGAGAAGAAAATTTCGTCCGATCCTGCTGAAAATTGGTACATGGTGTTAGTATATGGTCTCTAACAAATATGCAAAAATTGGTCAACATCGGTCAATAATTATATATAGCCCCCATATAAACCGATCCCCCGATTTGGTTTGCGGAGCCTCTAAGAGAAGCAAATTTCATCCGATCCGGCTGAAACATGGTGTTAGTATATGGTGTTAGTATATGGTCTCTAAAGGCCATGCAAAAATTGGCATTTCTGAGCATTTCAAAGCTTCTCCAGGTGATTTGATCGTGTTGTGGAATGCCGTTCGAACTTGATTTAAACATAAACATAGAATGGTGACGGGAGTATAATATGTTTGTCATTCCGTTTGTAATACATCGAAATATCGATTTTCGACTATATAAAGTATATATATTCTTGATCAGGGAGAAATTCTAAGACGATATGACCATGTCCGTCTGTCTGTCTGTCCGGCTGGCTGTCTGTTGTAATCACGCTACAGTCTTCAATAATGAAGCAATCGTGCTGAAATTTTGCACAAGCTCGTTTTTTGTCTGCATTTCACTTTCACGATTTCACTTCTTGAGAGTATAGAAGGCGCACTGATCATGAAAATTGCTTGAAACTCAATGTAAAATTTCCAGATTTTATTTCTCGGTTGAAAATCTACAGATTGGATTTCAAATCAAGACGTTATTTAATAATTTTCTTGCACACTTACAAGAGATGTT
The DNA here is from genome assembly GCF_050003625.1 of Haematobia irritans. NCBI lineage: Eukaryota > Metazoa > Arthropoda > Insecta > Diptera > Muscidae > Haematobia > Haematobia irritans. The sequence goes on along the minus strand of NC_134398.1, from coordinate 136,385,420 downwards.
AATGATTCCTCTAAAACTCAAAGTAAAATGGTTCTTATAAATCCTAATATAGTCTTCATATGTAAAATCTTTGAGGTGGATTAACTCATGAACAGTGCATCGATGAACTTAATTCAATTTTTGACGACGAAGCTCGATGGTGAATTCAAACGAGTCTCATTTTACTCCAAGACGAATTTCATGAAGGCCGTCCGAAAATTAGTTGTTGTTGTTCCGGAAACCATTGATGTTGTGCGCCAACTGCTAATACAAGATCGTCTGTGACCTATCGGGACCGGGAGTCAAAAAAAAAAAAAAAAAATATATATATATATATATATATATATATATATATATATATATATATATATATATATATATATATATATATATATATATATATATATATATATATATATATATATATATATATATATATATATATATATATATATATATATATATATATATATATATATATATATATATATATATATATATATATATATATATATATATATTCGCTTTAAATCCCACACAATCTACCAACCGCGTGTCGGAAATGCTGCAAAAAGACGATCGCGGTGTTTTGAAACACGTCTACGGCATCGTGATAGGTGATGCGATCCAAAATGAATAGCAGTCGACCTTTATATATATATATATATACATATATATATATATATATATATATATATATATATATATATATATATATATATATATATATCTACATATATATATATATATATATATATATATATATACAATCTACCAACCGCTCAAAAAAGGCAAAAAGACGATCGCGGTGTTTTGAAACACGTCTACGACATCGTGATAGGTGATGCGATCCAAAATGAATAGCAGTCGACCTTATAGGTTTAACAAGATGAAGCAATCCAACAAAAGTATTTCCAAGACAATGATTGCCTTTTTTCGGAAATATTGGTCATGTTGCAATCGTACCACTGGCACAACTCAAAACTATCAATTCTGATTGGTTCACAACCATTTGTGTGTCAGTCCCCTTCAAGAAATCGGGAAAACCAACCGCCGAAAGCGGATTACTCTTCACCACGACAATGGGTGGACTCACACATCGACTCGAACAACTGCATTTTGGAGCACTCAAAACATCGACTTGATGGGTTATACGCCATATAGTCCTGGCTTGGAACCGAATGACTTCTTTTTATTCCCATACGTAATAAACAAAACGAGTAAGTAAAGTCTAAAGTCGGGCGGAGCCGACTATATTATACTCTTCACCACTATGTAGAAAAACATTTGTGTTACCTTCTCAACTACTTCAAATTTGCTGGGAGCAATATAAAGGTTTACATTTACAGATAAAAATACTTTTAATGGAGACAATTTTTTGTACTTCTGCAAACACTCTAGAATTAAAGTTTAAATCGGCTAACACCCTGGGATGAAACACAATGTTAGTAAAAATCAAGTAAGGAAAGTCTAAAGTCGGGCGGGGCCGACTATACTATACCCTGCACCACTTTGTAGATCTAAATTTTCGATACCATACCACATCCGTCAAATGTGTTGGGTGCTATATATAATGGCTTGTCCCAAATACATACATTTAAATATCACTCGCTTTGGACATAATTTGATAGACTTTTACAAAATCTATAGACTCAAAATTTAAGTTGGCTAATGCACTAGGGTGGAACACAATTTTAGTAAAAAACAGTAGTGGTGAAATATGGGAAACCTTTAAATCTGAAGCAATTTTAAGGAAACTTCGCAAAAGTTTATTTATGATCGCTCGATATATATGTATTAGAAGTTTGGGAAAATTAGAGTCATTTTTACAACTTTTCGACTAAGCAGTGGCGATTTAAGAAGGAAAATGTTGGTATTTTGACAATTTTTGTCGAAATCAGAAAAACATATATATGCTTTATCTAAATCTGAACCGATGTCAACCAAATTTGGCACGCAAAGCTACAATGCTTATTATACTCCCTGTGCAAAATTTCAACTAAATCGGAGTTAAAAATTGGCCTCTGTGGTCATATGAGTGTAAATCGTCATATGAGTGTAATTTGGCTCGCATAGTTACAATGCTAATTCTACTCCCTATGCAAAATTTCAACTAAATCGGAGCAAAAAATTGGCCTCTGTGGGCAAATGAGTATAAATCGGGCGAAACCTATATATGGGAGCTATATCGAAATCTGAACCGATTTGGCTGATATTTTGCAAGTTTTTCGAGACTCATAAAATATTCGGATGTACGGAATTTGAGGAAAATCGGTTGATATACATGCCAATTATGACCAGATCGGTGAAAAATATATATGGCAGCTATATCTAAATCTGAACCGATTTTTTCCAAAATCAATAGGGATCGTGTTTGAGCCGAAACAGGCCCCTATACCAACAATCGGACTAAAACTGCGAGCTGTACTTTGCACACAAAAATACACCAACAGGCAGACAGGCAGGCGGACAGACAGACAGACTGATGGACATCGCTAAATCGACTCAGAATTTAATTCTAAGTCGATCCGTATACTAAAAGGTTGGTCTATGATTACTCCTTCTTGGCGTTACATACAAATGCACAAACTTATTATACCCTGCACCACAGTAGTGGTGAAGGGTATAAATATGAGAAATATGAAGCGATATAAATTTTAATGCGAGATTAATTTTAATGTACAAAAGAGCATTTATGATTTATACATATGTATTCGAGATATATGACAATTTGAGTAATATTTACAATTTTTGGTACTCATCAGTGGCGATTTACAAGGATATTGGTTAGATCACGCCAAGATATGTGGCCAAATGTGGGTTGTGATATATTATTTGGTCAAGTCGTGCGACTTGGAGCTGTATTTAAAACTCAACCGTTCTGTGGAAATTCAGGCATTACAGTGTGTAGGATATGACTAAGATATAGGGAAATCATCACCGAATTTTATGTAAAGTGTGGGAGTTTTTGCCATATTTGTATAAACCGGAAAACGAATGGAATGTATGGAAGCTTTATCTAAATCTGAACCAAATTAGATCAAACTTGACACACTTAGATATCATATTAAATATGTATATTCTCTGTGTAAACTATCGTCAGTTGGAGCAAAACCCCATTGAAAAAATATGAAACAGTCTACCATATTTCCCCAACTCTGGTGTACGTATATATGCTATATATATGTAATGTGAACCGATTTTGACTAAATTTGACATGCATAGTTAGAATAATAATTCTGCAATAACTTTGGCCCCCGGGGTCATATGAGTGTAAATCGGGCGAATGATATATATGGGAGCTATATCTAAATCTGAACCGATTCCAATCAAATTTGGCACACTTACCGATACAATTAAACGTACCTCTCGTGCAAAATTTGAAGCAAGTCAGGGCAAAACTCTGGCTTTTGAGGCTATATAAGTGCAAAACGGACGAAAGATATATATGGGAGCTATATCTAAATCTGAACCGATTTCAATCAAATTTACCAAGCATTGGTGGAATGTCAATTCTACTCTCTGTGCCAAATTTCACGAAAATCGGTAGTAAAATTTGGCCTCTGTTGCCATATGAGTCTAAATCGGACGAAATATAAATATGGGAGCTATATCTAAATCTGAACCGATTTGGCTGATATTTTGCAAGTTTTTCGAGACTCATAAAATATTCGGTTATACGGAATTTGAAGAACATCGGTTGACAAACATACACTTTTAGAAAAATATGTTTTTCATATGTTCCGATATAAACAAAATGTGTTTCGGGCACAATTTTTAAACACAATATATTTAAATGCAAACATGTAATGTTCCTAAATTAACTCTAAAAGTTTGGGACACATATGTTAGTATGTTAGAATATATTATGTTTGGGGCATGAATGTTTCATAAAAATAATATGTGTGAATGTAAACATATATACATTTACAAATTTCGAGTAAACATATATATTGTGATATTTTATTCAGAGAGCGACAGAGAGAGAGAGAGAGATAGTATAGAGAAAGAAATAGAGATGGAAACCGGGAGGGTTGACGAAAGATATCAACATAACACAGCGAGAGAATCAAAAGAGAGCAACTTGTGTGAAATTGCTTGTATGTTGTTCGGAAAACTGTTTTATGACAAGGCCAAAAATTTGATATGCTTCAGTCTAAATATTATTTAATTTGAATATTAGAATGAGTATTCGGAGTAAAGAGAATAGACATTTGAAAAAAAAAAAACAGCATGTAAAAAACTGTACACCCCTAAATAAATTTATGTGTATATTATAAAATTATTTATGTATGTTTATACTCGACTCCACGTTCTTCTTTTGTTAGAGTTTTTGGATTCCTTCCAAAATGTCAAACTTTTGTACCAAAAACAGTTTTTTATTACAAAATTGTTATTTTTCCAATAAAAAAAAAATAATATTTTATCCAAAAGCTCAGTCCATTTCGTTAATATCAAGCACTGTTTCTGACTGTTAATAACCCACATTTCGAAGTTTCATTATAAAAATTTAATATAGTATAAATATAAATGTGCAAATTAAAAAAAAAAATGGTGTACGGTCGGAGCAGGGATTGAACCCACGACCCTTTGCATGAAAGGCGGACATGCTAACCATTGCTCCACGTGGCAAACAAATGTATGTTTCTGTTAAATAATGTTTTGTTTGCATCGGCTCGTGGGCGCTGCAGACTATGCTACATAAATATAACTTATAACGATAATTGTCTATTGATAGCAATAACAGCTACGTAGCCCAGTGGATAGTGTGATGGCTTACAAACTGTATGGTCCTCGGTTCGATTCTCCGTCCAGGAGAATGGTAAAAAGTAAAAAATTTATAAAATTGAATAATTTCTTCAACATTATTTGTATTACAGAAAAAGGTGCCAAGAACTAAAAAATTTCGTGGAAATGAAAATTATGTGAGGGAATGAGCACAATCTTCTTTGGGGAGAATTCTTCCAAGCATATAATATTTTTGGGCCCAAAATGCTTCCAAACATACAATATGTTCACATAAGACAAACATATTAATGTTTCGGCAGTGTCCAATAATATATATGCTTCCTGCAAAATATGTTTGGAACATATGTTAGAGAAGCGATTTTTTTTGAGGGTGTACCAATTATGACCAGATCGGGGATAAATATATATGAGAGCTATATCTAAATCTGAACCGTTTTTTCCAAAATCAATAGCGATTGTCTTTGTTCCAAGAAACGACCCTATGCCAAATTTGAGGACGATCGGACTTAAACTGCGACCTGTACTTTGTGCACAAAAATACATGAACAGACCGACGGAAGGACAGACAGACAGACTCAGAATTTAATTCTAAGACGATCGGTATACTAAATGATGGGTCTCAGACTTTTCCTTCTTGGCGTTACATACACCGAAAAAAAGTAAACTGTTTTACAGGAAGAATAAACTAACTCGTACTAACAATGAATTAAATTTTACTTCACGCTTTGAGATTTCCACAAAGCGTTGTCAAAACGAGGAAAATTTAATGCCATGTTGTACTTTTTAACTGCAGTTCACGAAATTATACCCTCACATAGAAGAAGAAATAGACTAAAATTAAAGAAGAAGGTCATTGGCGCCAAATCATGACCATTTTAACCATCCAGTAGTTCATTCCTACTATTTTTGGCTATCGTACGAAAATCTTATTTTGCTTTAGTTCATATTGAACTTATGTGTACGGTCATTGAACTTTATACTCACGTTAAGTTCATTAAATGTTTGAGATATACTTACGAAAACGAAAATTTCAATTGGCTGTGGAAAATTTCGCAAAAAATAATAAAACTTAACTACAATCAAATAAGTTTTTTGCAATAAAAATAAGTTAAACTTAGCTTTAGTTTAACTATGGAAATTTTTTTCTGTGTACAAATGCACAAACTTATTATACCCTCTACCACAGTAGTGGTGAAGGGTATAATGAGAGGTCAATATTTTTCGAGACCTTAAAAAGAGGATGATGCATTCAGAGGGCATGTTTTGGTTCTATAATCTCCTGCAATCCAGTGTAAATACTAACGACAATGTTTCCTCACATGAAACATTGTCCTAAACAGATAAAACTTTAACAGTGAATGGTATTGAGAGATTTTATACAAATTTTATTTTATGAGTTTCTTTTTCTTTCTTCAATCGAAGCCTACATCTTCGATAATTTAAGCCAATGGATTTAGTTTCAATGGGATATTGAATTCGGTGAAATTACATTTCAATTCCATGGAATATCACATAAGCAATTAATTACAAAGATAGAAAATGATTTAGTTACCCCAAGTGAAAGAATTAAAAATGAAATGCTAATGCATACAAATGCAATACGGGTCCAACCTAGGATATCTTTGGAAATAAATTCAATGAGTTTTTCAGATATAATCATTCGTTGTTGTTTAATAAGCTGGAATGTTTGTTTTTTTATCGACAATATGTAGTATTTCTTATTTGGCTAATACATGTTATGTAGATAACTGACAAGTGGAATCCACTACACCCACACTTAAAAAAAGCATGCCCTGTTCCAAAGAGTTTTTTTTTTTTTTTTGACACTAATGATTTTGACATTGACTCCGTGCCAAAGAAGCGCAGAATTGAAGTATTGATGAAATTTGAGTTTTCCGTACTTGATTCTAGGAAATAAAATGTAATTTATTCGCTTTTGAACTATTTGCTTCATGCGCTATTTAAAGCTACTGAAAACGTGTTAAGCTGAGTACTATGTTCAGTTTCAAGCTGAAAACCAACTTGTTTTCACGGTTACTAATTTAAATTAATTAAATTATAAATATAAAATGGTTCACAATCAAGTCCTTAGATCTTTTCCATTCATTATATCACAAGACTTTATAAAAATATAATCGCCTTCATATAGATTTTTTTTAATTTCGTGTTTTGGTGAAAAATACGAACATAGTATTCACCTTTAACGAGAACTTAAATTTCCAAATTTAGACTGGACAACAAATACAGTGTTGGAAAACAATTTGAACGCTTTGCTCTGATTTTTACTTTGTAGACGCAAAAAAAACAACACAACTATAAGATTTCATTAATTTTGAAAAGCATTTCCAGAATTATTAAAGCCAATTTGACCTTAGTAAAACAAATTTTTCTTTCATGTTAAGATACCCATTTCTAACTCAAACCAACATATTGTAAGAATAAAACGACTTCATTGAAAATTATATCGACTTTTGGGCAAGGAAAAAAAAACTTTATATCAGAGAAATGCGACGTCTGTGCTAAGCAAAATAAGCAAATCTTTGGCCTCAGGACAACATTTTTTAGTGTTAATTGATTTTTCTTTTAACTTAGGGATATAGAGGGACGATAAGAGCTAGGACATATAGGGAAGTGAATTTAGAGAACGTAAGGCCAATAGAGTCAAAGCGGGCCGAATTGGATGAATTGACACGGAAGACACATAAAGCGATGTGGACCAATGCAATGGTCGGAAGGGCGACGAAAATGCCATGGGGTGACCCAGATAAGTAAAAAACTGATGAACTCAAGGAGAGTAGGAGGATCATTGGAATAATGACCGGGAACGTAGAATTGAGAGCACATATGTGTCGAATAGGACCAGCAGAGGATAACGGATGTAGGCTGTGTTTTGAAGACATGCAACCCAGCAAAAAAAGCGTCGCCAAAAAAGTAATGAAAATGTTCTTTTTGGATCTGGAAGTGGTGCAAAATTGACGCAGAAGCGATGAATTTAACATGGGCTTGTCATAGGACGTCCTTCATTTCAACAGCCTTTGCACTGAATTTGCATCACTTCTTTAGGTGTGATCCGAATTCAATGTTTTGTATGTAAATTAAAAAAATCTGTGATATTTTGTCAAATAAATAATGTTTATAATTTTTTATAATTTTAATGGATTCTAACGATTGTCGGAAACGTTTGACCTCAAATATTTTCAAAAGTTCAATTTTTTTCAGATTGGATTTTACATTTTTGTCGACAAAATTTAAATGATTTTTACAATTTTATGAATTCTTACTCTGTTTTTAATCTATTTGAAACAAAAAAGTTAAAATTATCCATTAAAAGTATGAAAAAACGAAGTTACAAAAAATTTAATTAAAAGAACTTCCTGGGTAGTTAAAATAAATAACATCATTGGAAGTGCATCTTCTGGAAGTGCTTTTAAAGTTGTGCCTTTGGAAGAACTTCCAATTTTTTTTGCTGGGAACCTGAATCCTTTTTATAACCTAACATAGTGAATATTCTAGTCCTGATATTTCAGGCTCACTTAGACTATTCAGTCCATAGCGATACCACATCAGCGATGGTCTTTATCAAACTTTTTTAGGTTTGCTACTGTTAACCTAAACGTCACATTCGCGTCGTAAATGTAGAAAAAGTAACAAACGTCGAAAATTCAAAATACTTCAGTCTCGTTGGCTGGGTAGGGAATTCGATGATACATCTTGGGTAGTATGTTCGAAGAAGTTTCAGTTCTCAGGAATGTTCATAAAATTATAAACGGATTTAAAAAAAAGTAGAAGAGAATAGACTTATTTCAATGGAAGACTTCTAGCCAAAATTACTATGTCCTACGCGATGGTGCAAAAACGTGACGATCTGTACACGCTCATGCTCATATTAGTCTTCCAAAAATTTCTGGAGAAACTGACAGCGAAGAAAAACCACTCCTTAGAAGTAAATTTTATAAATTCAATTTTTGACTTATTAAAGCCAATTTTCACACAAATTAAAAAATGTCAAAACTCTAGCTAGTCATTTGCTAATGCAACGAAAGCTTGGATGAACATTATGAACAACGCAAAATCCGAATAGTTTGAAGTTGCGAATGCGACATGTAAGTTTTTAATAAATACAATGTAACAGCATTCTTTTTACATCCCTTTTATCGGAGAGCCAAACTAAATTAAATTAAACAAGTATATACGGCCGTAGGTTCGGCCAGGCCGAAGCTTGTGTACCGTCCACTATGGATTGCGTAGAAACTTCTTCTAAACTCTGCCATCCACAATCGAATTACTTAAGTTGCGGTAACGATTGCCGATGGCAAGGTATCTTAAAACCTCCTAACACCATCTTCTAAATTGTATGTAAGTCCATACGTGGTATATATTAAATAAAAAAGATCGATCAAATACGTATGTAATTCAGTTTGACAAAATAAACATAAAATTTTGACAAAATTTTCTATAGAAATAAAATTTTCACAAAATTTTCTATAGAAATAAAAATTTTGACAAAAATTTCTACAGAAATAAAATTTTAAAAAAATTTTCTATAGAAATAAAATTTTGACAAAATTTTCTATAGAAACAAAATCTTGGTAGATTATTTTTGGCTCGAGTAGCAACCATGATTATGAACCGAATAAAAAATTTTCTATAGAAATAAAATTTTGACAAAATTTTCTTTAGAAATAAAATTTTGACAATGATGAAAATTTGATTATGAACCGAATAAAATTTTAACAAAATTTTCTATAGAAATAAAATTTTGACGAAATTTTCTATAGAAATAAAATTTTGGTAGAGGATTTTTGGCTCGAGTGGCAACCATGATTATGAACCGATATGGACCAATTTTTGTGTGATTGGAGATCGGCTATATACAACTATAGACCGATATGGACCAATTTTGGTATGGTTGTTAGCGGCCATATGCTAACACCACGTTCCAAATTTGAACGGGATCGGATGAATTTTGCTCCTCCAAGAGGCTCCGGTGGTCAAATCTGGAGAACGTTTTATATGGGGGCTATATATAATTATGGACCGATATGGACCAATTCTGGCACGGTTGCTAGAGACCATATACCAATACCATGTACCAAATTTCAGCCGGATCGGATGCAATTTGCTCCTCTTTGAGGCTTCGCAAGCCAAATCTGGAGATCGGTTTATATGGGGTCTATGTATAATTATGGACCGATGTGGACCAATTTTTGCATGGTTATTAGAGACCATATACCAACATCATGTACCTAATTTCAGCTGGATCGGATGAAATTTGCTTCTCTTTGAGGCTCCGCAAGCCAAATCGGGGGATCGGTTTATATGGGGGCTGTATAGAATTATGGACCGATGTGGACCAATTTTTGCGTTATTGTTAGAAATCGTATACCAACACCATGTACCAAATTTCAGCCGGATCGGATGAAATATGCTTCTCTTAGAGGCTCCACAAGCCAAATCTGGGGATGGGTTTATATGGGGGTTATATATAATTAAGGACCGATATGGACCAATTTTTGCATGGTTGTTAGAGACCATATACCAACATCATGTACCAAATTTCAGCCGGATCGGATGAAATATGCTTCTCTTTGAGGCTCCGCAAGCCAAATCTGGGGATTGGTTTATATGGGGGCTATATATAATTATGGACCGATGTGAACCAATTTTTGCATGGTTGTTAGAGACCATAGACCAACAACATGTACCAAATTTCAGCCGGATCGGATGAAATTTGCTTCTCTTTGAGGCTTCGCATGCCAAATCTGGGGATCGGTTTATATGGGGTCTATATATAATTATGGACCGATTTGGACCAATTTTTGCATGGTTGTTAGAGACCATATACCAACATCATGTACCAAATTTCAGCCGGATCGGATGAAATATGCTTCTCTTTGAGGCTCCGCAAGCCAAATCTGGGGATTGGTTTATATGGGGGCTATATATAATTATGGACCGATGTGAACCAATTTTTGCATGGTTGTTAGAGACCATAGACCAACAACATGTACCAAATTTCAGCCGGATCGGATGAAATTTGCTTCTCTTTGAGGCTTCGCATGCCAAATCTGGGGATCGGTTTATATGGGGTCTATATATAATTATGGACCGATTTGGACCAATTTTTGCATGGTTGTTAGAGACCATATACCAACACCATGTACCAAATTTCAACCGGATCGGATGAAATATGCTTCTGTTAGAGGCTCCACAAGCCAAATCTGAGGGTCGCTTTATATGGGGGCAATACGTAAAAGGGGACCGATATGGCCCATTTGCAATACCACCCGACCTACATCAATAACAACTTTTTGTGCCAAGTTTCAAGTCGATAGCTTGTTTCGTTCGGAAGTTAGCGTGATTTCAACAGACGGACGGACGGACATGCTTAGGTCGACTCAGAATTTCACCACGACCCAGAATATATATATATATATACTTTATGGGGTCTCAGAGCAATATTTCGATGTGTTAGAAACGGAATGACAAAGTTAATATACCCCCATCCTATGGTGGAGGGTATAAAAATGTTTAAAATTTTTTGTTCAAAATTAGGTTTTCTACATTAGGTTTACGACTTTTGCGACATACGTATTATACCGTCGTAAATGTATGTCGCAAAAGTCACAATTTGCGACAGGACAACCCTGTACCACAGTGGTGAACTTCTCTCTTATCACTGAGTGCTGCAATGACAAGGGACCTCCTTTTTATAAGTACGAAAGGCGTTCCACATTGCAGTGAAACCACTTAGAGAAGCGTTGAAACACTCAAAAATGTCACCAGCATTACTCAAGTGGGATAATCCACCGCTGAAAAGTAGGAATCGACCTTGTGTATGCAAGGCGGGCATGCTGACACACCAAAAAAAGTTTTTTTTGATTCAATCACGAAATTAGTTTATCCAATAAATTTTTTAATTGAAATGTCTTCAATCACAGAAATGGTAGTATCAATTAAAAATTTGATTGAAAGTCAATTAAAAAATTAATTGATAAAATTAAAAATTAAGTGATACTATTAATTTTTGTGATTGATGATTGTTTCAATTAAAAAAATTGTTGAATCAATTAAATTTTTAATTAAATATATTTAAAACTCAATTAAAATTTTAGTTGGAAAATTTTTCGTGCATTTTTTTTATGTGAACCATTGCACCACGGTGGCTCCCCTCAATAACATAGGTTCTCCTGGTTTATTTTATGAATCGAATTCTTTCGTTATACACTAACACTTGAACTTGAACACTCTGGCAAAGTTTGCTATATTAACACAATAAAATTAACCTCTCAACTGGACACGATCCAAATGTGGAAACAATTTGGCGACAGTTGTTGTCCACTTCTGAGAGATTTCTCCATCAATAAAGAATTTTATAATATTTATGCACTTCTTTAGTTGTCTCAAATTTTATGACGAATTATTTTAATGCACATATAAAGTTGGCTAATAACAGTTTTTGGTATCGTGTTACTTGTTATGGTCATATGAAATAATATATTCCTTCCTCCTTGGATAAGGAAGAAGAAGAAGAAAACAAAAAGAACAAAAACAATTTGCCCTCAAGATGAATTATTTCAACCAAAGAATTCAATTAGAGACGACTCTTAGGCGGCACAAGTGATTCTTTTAATTCTTCTTTATGGTTTTTCTTGTGGGCATTCGGTATCGCTGTTTTGTTAAAGAAAAATGCGTTGACTTCGTTTGCCAAGGATTGCATTCATCATTGTGATTCCATATAATAATACCTTGTGATTAAGACCTGGCTGTGGAGGTGTTTTGTTGCGTCCAAGACGATCATCATCTCCTGTATCATTTTAATCGTTCGTCGTTGCGCCATCGCATCGTTGTTATTGTTGTTGACACTATGGCATCCTCTTTAAATTTTACAATTACTGAAATCTTATTTTTTTTTTGCATTGCAATCATTTGTAGACAACAGAATAATGCACTGCTAGGGTACTTCATTTTAGCTTTTTGCGTTGGCGAAATTTTAGACAAGTGATTGGTCGTTACTTTGTTGCCTTTGTTTGTGATCACATCGTGATTCCTTTAATTTTTCTTTCTCGCTGTTTGTGCTAGTTATTCATCTGCATCAGCGTTTGAATGGTACTTTGGTATCATCTCAAATTTATGTACTTTTCACCTTTATACCCTACACTAGAATGTTGTAGGCTTTCCTTGCATGAGGTTTGAAATCGCTTTTTAGGAACTTTAAATGTTTTCACTGGAAATGAAAATGGTTGCAGTCGAAATAAGTAATGCTTCATTTGCAATAAGAATTGAATTGAGAAAGGTTTCATATGAGGTGAAAAGAGGAAAAAAGACGAAAATGTTTTATTGGGAAAACGGTTTCATTTGAAATGAAAAAGGTTTTATTTGAAATGATTTTTTTTTTTGAAAGTAAGTAAGTGGGGTTTCATTTAAAATGAGAAAAGTTTCATTTTCATTTTACATATAATCAATAATGGATCAATTTTTGCTGGGTTGCATATGCAGTACCACCTCTCAAATTTGGACACTCTGAAAACCGGACATCTCTTAAAAGTGATCAATTTTCGTATATTAACTTTCTCATTCCGTTTGTAGCTCATCGAAATATTGTTCTAAGACCCCATAAAGTATATATATATATTCTGGGTCGTGGTGAAATTCTGAGTCGATTTAAGCATGTCCGTCCGTCCGTCCGTCTGTTGAAATCACGCTAACTTCCGAACGAAACAAGCTATCGACTTGAAACTTGGCACAAGTAGTTGTTATTAATGCAGGTCGTATGGTATTGAAAATGGGCCATATCGGACCTCTTTTACGTACAGCCCCCATATAAATCGACGTTCAGATTTGGCTTGCTGAGTCTCTTGGAGGAGCAAAATTCATCCGATCCAGTTGAAATTTTGTACATGGTGTTAGTATATGGTCTCTCACAACCATGCAAAAATCGGTTCATAATTATATATAACCGCCATTTAAACCGATCCCCAGATTTGACCTCCGGAGCTATTGGAAGAGCAAAATTCATCCTACCAGGTTGAAATTTGGTACTTAGTGAAATTTTATATATTGCGCTAGTATATGGCCACTAACAACCATGCCAAAATTGGTCCATATCGGTCTATAGTTATATATAGCCGATCTCCAAAAATAATCTACCAAAATGTCATTTCTAGAGAAAATTTTGTCAAAATTTTATTACTACATATAGAAAATTTTGGTAAAATTTTATTCCTATAGAAAATTTTGTTAAAATATTATTACTATAGAAAGTTTTGTCAAAATTTTATTATTATAGAAAATTTTGTCAAAATTTTATTTCTACAGAAAATTTTGTCAAAAATTTTATTATACCCTTCACCACTACTGTGGTACTGGGTATAATAAGTTTGTGCATTTGTATGTAACGCCAAGAAATAGTGGTCATAGACCCATCTTTTAGTATACCGATCGGCTAAGAATTAAATTCTGAGTCGATTTAGCAATGTCCGTCTGTCTGTCTGTCCGTCCGTCCGTCTGTCTGTATATGTAATTTTGTGCACAAAGTACAGCTCGCAATTTAAGTCCGATCGTCCTCAAATTTGGCATAGGGCCGTTTCTTGGGACAGAGACAATCGCTATTGATTTTGGAAAAAATCGGTTCAGATTTAGATATAGCTGCCATATATATTTATCCCCGATGTGGTCATAGTTAGCGTGTTTATCAACCGATGTTCTTCAAATTCAGTATATCCGAATATTTTATGAGTCTCGAAAAACTTGTAAAATATCAGCCAAATCGGTTCAGATTTAGATATAGCTCCCATATATATCTTTCGTCCGATTTAGACTCATATGACCACAGAGGCCAAAGTTTACTACCGATCTTTGTGAAATTTTGCACGGAGGGTAGCATTGATATTCTACCAATGCTTGGTAAATTTGATTGAAATCGGCTCAAATTTAGATGTAGCTCCCATATATATCTTTCGTCCGATTTGAACTTATATGGCCACAAAAGCCAGATTTTTGCCGTGATTTGCTTCAAATTTTGTACAAGGGGTACGTTTAATAGTATCGTTAAGTGTGTCAAATTTTGTTAAAATCGGTCTAGGTTTAGATATAGCTCACATATATATCTTTCGCCCGATTTGGACTTATATGGTCTCAAAACCAGAGTTTTGCCCTGACTTACTTCAAATTTTGCACAAGCGGTACTTTTAACGATACTATTGTATGCGTCAAATATGGTCAAAATCGATTCAGATTTAGATATACACTGAAAAAACGGTGAACCCACCAGGAAGAAAACTTTCGGTTAATTTTAGAAAATTTTGAATATTTGTAGAAAATTTTAACTAAACAGTATTACAAACGTTGGCATCACGCCGATGTCATAAAAATAAGTAAATATTTTTCGACAAATTCAAGAAAATTTATTAGACATAACTAAGTTTTTTCACTTGTTAAAGAAAATTTTGTAGTTGGAAGGAAAAACTTGGAGTTCAAAATTGCAAGACTGTCTTTAGTGACATACGAAGTTCATGATGGACGCATTTTTGGTAAAATTTATATATTTAAAGAAATTCTGAACTATTTTGTGGAAGACACGAATTTAGTTAATCTTTATGCTTCATTTGAGTATATTTTTTCCTCAGTTTTAGTCAATTTAACTAACGTACACAAAAAATTATTAGAGTAAAGGAAACTTTCTCCAAACATAATAATTCCATGAACTAAAATAAAGTTAAATTGGCTTTAGTGAAATAGAGAGTTCACTTTTTTTTGAGTGTAGCTCCCATATATATATTTCGTCCGATTTGAACTTATATGGCCTCAAAATCCAGGGTTTTGCCGTGATTTGCTTCAAATTTCGCACAAGGAGTACGTTTAGTAGTATAGGTAATTGTGGCAAATTTGGTTGAAATCGGTTCAGATTTAGATATGGCTCCCACATAAATCTCCCGTCCGATTTGCACTCATATGACCAGGGGGGCCAAAGTTATACTCCCATTTACGTGAAATTTGGCATAGATAGCAGAATTATTATTCTAACTATGTATGTCAAATTTAGTCAAAATTGGTTCAGATTGTATATAGCTCCCATATATACGTACACCAGAGTTGGGGAAATATGGTAGACTGTTTCATATTTTAGACCCATTTTCAATGGGATTTTCCTCCAATTGACTGGATAGTTTCCTCAGAGAATACAAATATGGCCAAAGTTCTCACACTTTACACAAAATTCTGTGATGATTTCCCCATATCTTAGCCATATCCTACACACTGCAATACCAAAATTTCCACAGAACGGATGAGTTTTAAATAAGGCTCCAAGTCGCCTGACTAGACCAAATAATATATCACAACCCACACTTGACCACATATCTTGGCGAGATCTAACCAATATCCTTGTAAAATCGCCACTGCTGAGTAGCAAAAATTGTAAATATTACTGTAATTGTCCTATATCTCGAAAACATATGTATCGCCTGAAAACTCATAAATCTCTTTTGTACAATTGCATTAAAATTTCTCTCGCTTCATATTTCCCATATTTTTTACTAACATTGTGTTTCATCCCAGGGCGTTAGCCGATTTAAATTTTAATTCTAGAGTTTTTGTAGAAGTACAAAGAATTGTTTCCATTAAAAGTATTTGTATCTGGAAATGCAAATTTTTATATAGCACCCAGAAAATTTTAAGTAGTTGAGATGGTAACACAAATGTTTGTCTACATAGTGGTGAAGGGTATAATATAGTCGGCTCCGCCCGACTTTAGACATTACTTACTTGTTTTTAATATATGGTTTTTAAACAAAATTGTGCCAATACTTATGTATGCCACTTTATATAGAGTACATCTCTGTCGACCAAAAGACCCACGATATTTGTTACCAAAAATCATTTCCATTTAAAGTTTATTGAATAAAACAATCTTCCTTACTTTTATTTATAATTTGTTGTTCTTTTTTTTTACTTTTTTTTTCCAGAATTGGTTGTGGTTTCATTGTCTTTCTTCTCCTGTAGGTGTGGTTCTCTTTAGGTTATGACTTTTTTTGCTTAGGTTTATCTCCCCCCCCAATGGGGCTCGTTTAGGCACATCTTTCTCAATGCCCGTCCCTGAGCACATATCATGCTTATGGCTGGGCTTGCTTGGTTGTCTTTGTGTCAGAGTCACTTGTAAAATTTAAAGCTTTCTTTTTGACACTTGGCTTAAATTGTCTTTTTGGTATTGCTCTTCTTGTTATATGCAAGTATGACTGTGTGCTTGTGTGTGGCAGGAAACAGGAGTGTTATGCAAATTATTTGATTTTATCCACAAATCTAGGTCAATAATTTACCAATTTTTCTTCTTTGAGAAATTGTTTATGACAATTGGATGATTTGTGTTGCATTTCATGGTTGGGGCTATAAATGGCGTGGTTTTGGTTGGTATGGTGGTACCACAATTCCATAAAACCACACTACATCGCAAATCGTTAATGGAATATTTATGAAGTAAGCAATCGTTTTGGTTTGTTTTTGCTCATAGTTTGTGATTTTGGGAATATGGGAGTATCTTGCATTAATATGCACTTTTCATAATCACATGTTATTTGAAAATGCTAGAGCATAGTAGACTGATAATAAATTGCAAAATGCCTAAAAATCAGTTAAATATTTTACTACAACTGCATGTTATACTGCAAGTCAACTGCATGGTATACTGCAAGTCTATACGCAAAGATACACTGAAAAACATATTGTTTTGAGCACAAATATTTCTTGTCTTAAACTACGATGCTAGTTTTGCTTAACAATGTAGACGCATTTCTCTGATACAACACTTTTCCCTAGACCACAAATCGAGAAAAATTTTCAATGCAGTTTTATTATCTGTTGAACTGAGTTTATTTTGTACTATAACATTAAGAAGAAATTTTCAAAATTGATGAAATCATCTTTAAATTCGTTGATTTTTTAACATGACCGTAAAGCTAAAAGATATTCAATAATAGGGCTGTTTTCCAAAACTTTATTTTACAGATTTTTATATCCTTCACCACTACTGTGGTACAGGGTATAATAAGTTTGTGCATTTGAATGTAACGCCAAGAAGGAGAGACCCATCGTTTAGTATACCGATCGTCTTAGAATTAAATACTGAGTCGATTTAGCGATGTCCGTCTGTCTGTCTGTCCGTTCATGTATTTTTGTGCGCAAAGTACAGGTCGCAGTTTAAGTCCGATCGTCCTCAAATTTGGTATAGGGTCGTTTTTTGGAACAAAGACAATCGCTATTGGTTCAGATTTAGATATAGCTGTCATAAATATTTATCCCCGATCTGGTCATAATTGGTGTGTTTATCAACCGATGTTCTTCAATATCCGAATATTTGATGAGTCTCGAAAAATATCACCCAAATCGGTTCAGATTTAGATATAGCTTCCATATATATTCTTCGTCCCATTTAGACTCATATGGCAACAGAGGCCAACGTTTACTACCGATTTACGTGAAATTTTGCACAGAGAGTAGAATTGACATTCTATCAATGCTTGGTAAATTTGATTGAAATCGGTTCAGATTTAGTTATAGCTCCCATATATATCTTTAGTCCGATTTGTACTTATATGACCAAAAGCCAGAGTTTTGCCCTGACTTGCTTCCAATTTTGCACGAAAGGTAGGTTTAACAGTGACGTTATGTGGCCAAATTTGGTTAAAATCGGTTCAGATTTAGATATAGCTCCCATATATATCTTTTGTCCGATTTGGACTTATATGACCTCAAAAGCCAGAGTTTTGACCTGAATTGCTTCAAATTTTGCACAAAGAGTACGTTTAATAGTATCGGTAAGTGTGCGAAATTTGGTTGAAATCGGTTCAAATTTAGACATTTAGACATTTCATCCGATCCGGCTGAAATTTGGTACATGGTGTTAGTATATGGTCTCTAACAACCATGCAAAAATTGGTCCATACGGGTCCAAAATTATATATAGCCCCCATGTAAACCGATCACCAGATTTGACCTCCGGAGCCTCTTGGAAGACCAAAATTCATCTGATTCAGTTGAAATTTGGTACGTGATGTTAATATATGGGCTCAAACACCCATGCAAAGATTGGTCGATATCGGTCCATAATTATATATAGGCCCCATATAAACCGATCCCCAGATTTGATCTCCGGAGCACCTTGGAAGAGCAAAATTCATCCGATTCGGTTGAAATTTGGTACGTGATGTTAGTATATGGTATCCAACAACCATGCAGGAATTGGTTCATATCAGTCTATAATTATATATAACCCCCATATAAACCGATCCCCAGATTTGACCTCCGGTGCCGTTTGGAGAAGCAAAATTCGTCCGATCTGGTTGAAATTTGGTACGTGGTGGTGGTATATAATATTTAACAAAAAGTGGTCAATATCAGTCTATAATCATATATAGCACCCATATAAACCGATCCCGAGATTTGGTTTTGGAGCCTCTTGGAGGAGCAAATTTAATCCAAGTCAGTTGAAATTTGGTACATTGTGCTAGTATATGGCCGTTAACAACCATGCCTAACTAGGTCCATATCGGTTTATAGGTATATATAGCCCTCAGACAAATCGATCCCCAATCACACAAAAATTGGTCCATATCAAGTTCATAATTGCATTAAGCCCCAATATAAGCGACCCCCATATTTCAATTCTGGCTCCCTACGTACCGTATAAAAGTCCATATCGATTCGTAATTATTTGTAGACTTACCTACACATACCTTTTTTGTCTAATATATACCACGAATGGTCTAACTCACAATTTAACTCACGATTTAAGATACCACAACCCAAGTAATTCGATTGTGGATGACAGTCTTTCGTAGAAGTTTCTAGGCTATCCATGGTGGAGGGTACATAAGATTCGGCCTGGCCGAACTTACGGCCATATATACTTGTTATACCCTCCACCATAGGATGGGGGTATATTAACTTTGTCATTCTGTTTGTAACACATCGAAATATTGCTCTAAGACCCCATAAAGTATATATATTCCGGGTCGTGGTGAAATTTTGAGTCGATCTAAGCATGTCCGTCCGTCTGTCCGTCTGTCCGGCTGTCCGTCCGTCTGTGGAAATCACGCTAACTTCCGAACGAAACAAGCTATCGACTTGAAACTTGGCACAAGTAGTTGTTATTGATGTAGGTCGGATGGTATTGAAAATGGGCCATATCGGACAACGTTTACGTATAGCCCCCATATAAACCGATCCCCAGATTTGACCTCCGAAGCCGCTTGGAGGGGCAAACTTCATCCGATCCGGTTGAAATTTGGTACGTGGTCTTAGTATACGGTCTTTAACAACCATGCAAAAACTGGTCCATATCGGTCCATAATTATATATAGCTCCCATATAAACCGATCTCTAGATTTGACCTCCGGAGCCTCTTGGAGGAGCAGAATTCATCCGATTCGGTTGAAATTTGATACGTGGTGTCAGCATATGGTCTCTAACATCCATGCAAAAATTGGTCCATATCGGTCCATAATTATATATAGCTCCCATATAAACCGATCCCCAGATTTGACCTCCGGAGCCTCTTGGAGGAGCAAAATTCATCCGATCCAATTGAAATTTGGTACGTGGTGTTAGTTTATGGTCTCTAACAACCATGCAAAAATTGGTCCATATCGGTCCATAATTATATATAGCTCCCATATAAACCGATCTCCAGATTTGACCTCCGGAGCCTCTTGGAGAAGCAGAATTCATCCGATCCGGTTGAAATTTGGTACGTGTTTTAAGCATATGGTCTCTAACAACCATGCGAAAATTGGTCCATATCGGTCCATAAATATATATAGCTCCCATATAAACCGATCCCCACATTTGACCTCCGGAGCATCTTGGAGGAGCAAACTTCATCCTACCCGTTTGAAATTTGGTACGTGGTGTTAGTATATGGTCTCTAACAACCATGCAAAAATTGGTCCATATCGGTCCATAATTATATATAGCTCCCATATAAACCGATCCCAGATTTGACCTCCGGAGCCTCTTGGAGGAGCAAAATTCATCCGATCTGGTTAAAATTTGATACGTGGTGGTAGTATATGATATTTAACAACCATGTGAGTAACATTTGTGGATGACAGTCTTTCGTAGAAGTTTCTACGCAATCCATGGTGGAGGGTACATAAGATTCGGCCTGGCCGAACTTACGGCCGTATATACTTGTTTTCTTCTTATGCTATCAAAGTCCTTTAAAAACGAGTTAACGACAACTTTATTTTCCAAATTAAGACTCGACTTCAAGTAGATATTATGCTATGTTTCAAGTAAAAATCGTCTTTAAAATAAAGTGTTGAAAAACATGTCCTATATTTGAACGATTTTTTGCATTGTAGTCAAGATGCAAAAAGACAACAAATTTAAAGACAATTTCATTAAATTTAAAGAATTTTTCTGAATTATTAAAGTTAAGTTGACCTTAGCCCAAACATTTTTCCTTTCATGTAATGATACCCATTTTTAAGTGAAATCACTTAACTATAAGGAGAATACGACTTCATTGAAGAGTTTATCAACTTTCTGCGTCTTCTATGCTAAGTTAAATTTGCATTCGTGTTTTAAAGACATGAAATCTTTGAGCTCACGACAATATTTTTTTCACTGTTGACTACAAGTCTAAAGAGCGTTCAAAAATAGGAGACGTCTTTGAACACATAATTTTAAGGACGATTTTACTTGAAACATAGCATAATATATACTTAAAGTCGAGTATGAATTCGAACTTTGAAAAAAGTAGAAAAAAGGACAAATTCAATTTTGTCCTTTTTTCTACTTTTCAAATTTAAAGAAGAGTTGGCATTAAAAGTATCCTTATTTCACATTTCCGGTTCTTTGGCTGAGCATCAATACTTCTTTCTTCTAATAATAATTTCGAAATCCCCACAAAAATACCAAAATTTAATGGAATTTCCCACCAAAATCCCCAAGTCCACAATTTAAACATTTCTTCCACATCCACGAATATATCTCCAATTTGGGGTAAATCTTCAATACTTGCAACACTGTATGGAGGTGTAATAAGTTTATGATTTCCGATAACATAAAGAATGCATATTCAGGATCAAGGGGAAATTCTAAGGCAATCTAAGAATGTCCGTTTATCCGTCTGTCTGTCTATTGCTATCACGCTGCAGCATTCAATAAATTAGGCCTTTATTATGCTCAGGGTTGGCCTGTCACAAACTGTGACTTTTGCGACATACATTTGCGACGGTATAATACGTATGTCGCAAAAGTCGTAAACATACTGTAGAAAACCAAATTTTGAATAGAAGAAGTCCTGAACATTTTTTAATTTAGTTTGACAGCATTCGTTGTGAGTTTCTGCAGAATTTTGTGAAAATTTTCCCATGGTCAAGCCTATTTTCTTAGGTGGTATCGAAATTCCCGTTGGTGAGTAAAAAATACCTTGGGGTTATAATGGACAGCTTTCTTGTAGTTTTTTTTTTTTCTTCTGAGAGTATTTTTTGTTCAAAACATTTCGAGTTCATTTACTTGGTAGATCGTCTTGGATATCATCGAATTCGCTGCCTAGCTGACGCGACTAAAGTATTTTGAGTTTGCGACTTTTGTTACTTTTTCTACATTTACGACGCGTATGTGACGTTTACGACGTTTACAACTTTGCGACAGTCGCAAACCTAAAAAGTTTGATACAGACCATCTCTGATTATGCTGCAGATTTATTTTTTGTCTCATATAAACCGACCGCCTAATTTGGTTCCTACAGCAATTTTTATACGGTTTGCTTATGTATTTTTGGCGCACAAGTATGACGTACATCGTCCATGTTTTGGTATAGACCCCATATGGACCAATTCCTCGATTTTACTTCTAGGGCTTTAAGACATCGCATTTTTTATCCAATGTGCCTAAAATTTGAAATCTGGTGTTGTTTTTTAGATCCAAAAAAACATGAGAGTCCATTATATGGTGTATTGAACTATGTTGTTTTTATTCTTTACATTAACAATCTCCTAAACAATTTTGGTTTTTTAAAGGAAATCGATGGGAATTTTCTTCATTTCGGACTGGTTATGACAATAAAACAAAACATCTCACTAAATACCTTTGAATTCAAGTTACCATAATAATAAGCACTTGTGTGACTCATATAACACTAATGGCCGCCTTCAAATCATATCCATATCAAATATTAATTAATAAACCAATTACAATTTCAGGTGTCGGCTGTCAGTTGCTATTTCAGGTTTTTATCGATCTACCAAGTAAATGAACTCGAAATGTTTTGAACAAAAAATACTCTCAGAAGAAACAAAAAAAAAAAAACTACAAGAAAGCGAGAAAAAATCCAAATTTGAATACGGTTAAGAAATCTCACGAACGCAATGTTATACAGTAATTAAAAATAACGCGCATGAGCACTTGTTGAAAACTACAAGCAACAGAAATACAAACAACAACAACAGTAACTAACTACAGCCAACAAAAAGATACAAAACATTGTACATTTTATGGGAATGTCTGCATCGTAACAACTCCATAGCCCAGCATCTCAGATAAAGACAAAAGGCACGCAGCAGCAGCAACAGCAACATCAACAATGAAACAATAACGACCAAAAAATATCTGAAATTCAATTGAACGCAGAAACAATTAATCACCTGTTGTTGTATGATCACCAAGATCAATCACTTGCTGTTTGGCATTTTTATTGGATTTTCTGTGGTCGGCTCATTGAGATCGTTCACATTTTTCGTTTCATTTCGAAAATGAGGATATTCAACCTAATTTGGAAGAAGTGCGTGACATAGGAAAGTTTGGGAAATATTTATGGTGTTTTTTTGGGGTGTTCTCAAAGAGTATGGTAGTACTGAGTAATTGACTACTAGGAAATTATTTTAGAATTGAAAATTAATTCTAAATAAAGATAAATAGATCATACAAGCATAGAAGAATCATGGTTAGGTTAGATAGGTAGTGGCAGCCCCTTATTTCAGGTTCACTTAGACTGTTCAGTCTATGGTGATACCACAGTGCTGAACGTCTCGCTTATCACAGCACGATTCCACGTTTAGTTCGATGACGAGGGACGATGATTCTGAACGGCGTATCACATTACGATGAAACTACTGAGGGATAACCCACCCCTGACAATTATTTTGGTGTTTGGTCGATCTAACCCATGAACCTGTATGCAAGGTGGACAAGCTAACCATTGCACCACGGTGGCTATATGAATTTGTTGTGAAAACTCGGACTGTTCTCGGCCTTTTGCAAACAATGCCGTTTGCCACATAAATTTAGGACGATATAATACGTATGTCGCAAAAGTCGTAAACCTAATTATGAATAAAAGAAATTATAAACATTTTTGGCTTCCCGATACAAGGGATGCAAACGGCGACCGGTCACACCCCCCAACTGATATATCGCCCAAAATGATTTTTAGGCGGTATGACCTGCCTTATGGCGGTCATATTGCCCAATTTTAGTTTGGGCTTTACATCCCTCTTCATCGCGCTCATATGCCCCGAAAAATAGGCGGACATAGCGCTCAATATTTTTTGGGAAAAATTTATGTCGGAATTCAAATCAAAAACTACCCTAAACGAGGTAGTTTCGAATACCAGTTTAGATGTACTGCAATGCCAAAATCTCCACAAAGCCTCCAAGAATTCATGGCATGATACGACGCAAACCTAAAAAAGTTTGATATAGACCATCCCTGGTTAGTTTTCTACCGGGCGCGTCCTCAGGTGGCGTATTGGGAGAAAAGATGGATGGTTTTGGGCATCTATCTCAAGTGGCTCATTAGAGTTTTCCGCGGACCAAAACTGACACAAAAAATCCAATGGAATGTTACACAAAACGATGATACTCTTACCGCACAGTGCACCTCCCCTAGAGATCAATATACGAGTAATGAAGCGTTGATATCAGGCAATCGTAAATCGGATACTTGTGTGAGTGACTAGGCATTTGTCGTTGGGGAAAGAGTTAGAAGCACAGCTTCTATTGGGGCTATATATAGTGGGCTACTGAGCACCGGCTACTGAGCACCTGCAGTTGAAGATAATGCTACAAGAAAGACTAGCCATGTAGCCGTTGGCAAGACGCATGAGGAAGATGAAGAGGCTCAGAGAGGTTGGGTCCTTTCCGGCCTATAAAAGGAGGTAGAGAATCTGATTCCTGCTCGGATACAAATAGAGACATCAATATCATCATCTTACGACGGGGTCAAAAAGAAGGTCGACAAGTTCAGTGACGATTTCACTGACCACGATAATGAAGAGGTTGTCTGGGGCACAGCGACGAAAGTTGAAAGGAATGAACCAGATGATGAACGAAAAGTAAGATGCTCCAAAGGGGAAACTTGAAACTACTCCCAGGCATATGGGCAAGATGATAAGACCTTCGGAAGAGCAGAACACTGATACGCCGGAAATGAAACAAAAAATCACCCCGCTTTCAAGTCTATTGGAAAGACCAAATACTGCCCCCAGGGAATCTGAAGCAAATAGAATCTAATTGAGGACGGAAGTTAGGTTAGATGTAGAGGTAATTAAGTGATGAACTTATCTCTTGTCAATGAGTGCTGCCCGATTTTATGTTAATATATTTATAATATATATACTAACCTGATGGTTAGAAGTGGCCTTACACAGAAAACGCAGCTTGAAGTGTCACATCAAACAGAATACAAAAGAACTTTGCATATGTAAGTCACCATGCAGAAGAACGGTTTGGCGTCCGAATCCAAGGTCCGATATGGATCATTTGCAATACCACCCGAGTTGCATCAATAGAAACTTGTGATAAAAAGTCGATAGCTTGTTTCGTTCGTGTTATCGTGATTTCAATTTATTGTAAACTTGATTTCAACAGACGGATGGACATCGTTAGATTGACTCAGAATTTCAACATGACCAAGAATATATGTACATTAAGGAGGAATGAAAAGTTTAGTATACCCCCCATTTAATGGTGGAGGTTATAATAGAGCCGAGGCACCATTACGGAAAGGTTTTTTTCCACTGACGTACAAATTGGTGTTCAGCAGAAAAATCCGCAATGACTCCCCATCCTTACTAGGCATATACAACCTCACATTTTCATACGACCTTCTCTTTAGTTCGATTAATTCCAGGTCTTCATACAGATTGTAAATTAAAGGAGGCACTTCATACATGTGTCTTTAGCCTGTATGGTTTGGTTTGTCTGAATCTTAACCTACTTGGATATGTTAAACTGCGACACCTATTTTGAAGGGCCTGTGAAGTAGGACAGAGGAAATGAAGCATTGGTTCATTTTATTCCCAATAAAACCCCCCCAAAAAAAGAGTAAAACAAAAACTACAATGGCAAAGAACACAGCAGGGCAACATCATCACCAAAAAAAGGAACAACATCAGGCGCATGTGTCATTGCTGTGGTAGCTCCCCCCAAAAAATAAAACCACATGAGCACAGAAAACAGAAGAAGCAAATACTGCCAGTAACAATAATGCCAATTGGTTGTGGTTTTAATTAATTTTAAGTCAATACAAATTTTCGGTGACATTCTCCTTTGAACCAGGTGAAATGATCTTCACCTAAAGGGGGTGGTGGCTAAGATAGGCCTTCGATCGGTCGGCTGGTTTGATAGGTGGCAATTGGAACAAAAAGCCTTAAGTCACGATTTGTTTAACATGGACCCAATGATGTATGTGAGTTGGATATCTTTCGGCGCTTTCATGGCTTTTTGGACTATTGGCCTGTATAAGTGCGTGTTAACCTGGCTGAGATTTCTTCTTTAGTTTTTATATGGGTTTCTTCGGTTTTTTTTTTGGTGGAAATTTGTTTGGGGCTGATCTTCTTCACTTTGTATGGCATGGAGTTTTTTTATATTCTTTAACCTTTTCCCGTATTTACAGTTTGATTTAAGCAAATGTCCACTATTTGTGCCGAGGTTGTAAGCAAGCAATGTCATTGTTGTAAAATCACCATAGTTCAATGAGTGGGGTTGGCCTTTCAATTCCAAGTAATGTTTTAATGGGAGTGGATGTCAGTAACTTAAATTAGTTAGGCTACTAACCAAAGCCTTTATAATGCGATACACATGTGTATAGGACCCAAATCTTGAACGCTCGTGATTTTTAATATATTCATAATATTACATTTTTAAAATTGTTTATTAGACCAATTCCATTCTATAGAAATAATGTTAACGAAACAGAACAAAAGCGAATATATCCTGACATCTGGGTATCGCTTTATGTGGGGACTATGTATTATTATTGACTGATATGGACCAATTTTCGTATGGTTATTAGCAGACATATGCAAAAATCACAAATTTTAACAGAATTGATGAAATTTACTCCTGGCACCGAAAGTGAAATCTGGGGAATGGTTTATATAATCATGAACCGATATGGACCATTTTTTGAATGGTTGTCAAATGACGTCTACCTACATCGCATACTAAAGTTCAAAGGGATTAGATGAAATGATAGGAATATCATCCGACCTACATACATACATCAAGAAAAATCAAATGTGTCAAGTTTCAAGTCAATGGCTTGTTTCGTTCGAAAGTAAGCGTGATTTCACCAGACGGACGGACATCGCTAGATCCTCTCAGAATTTCGCCCCATCCTATCGGGTATTAAAAATGTTCTTTGACGAGAATAATGAACTAAGCTTTTAAAAAATAGCATCCAGTCACGGCCCTAGTCCCCCTGAGAATGGCTACCTCCTTGCCACCGGCCGTGCTCTGCCTTTTTCTTCCTCGATCGCTCGGCTCGGAAACCTTCAAATTTAACCTTTAGCTGTCCACGTGGTGGTAAAATTTACCACCTCGCCACATGTTGGATAAAGTGCATGTTAATTTTTGGAAGTACATACACGGACGTAAAAGATTGTTTTTCATATGTTTGGATGTAAAAATTATATGTTTGGAACTCAAATTTTTGAACACAATATTTTTAAGTGCAAGCATATAATGTTAATAAAATATCATAACATGTTTGGGACATAAAATATTTGTAAATATAATATGCTTAGATGCAAACATATATTAATTTAGAAATAGCCTATAAACATATATGTGTTTAGAAAGAGATACCTAGAGGGTATGCTGGAAATAAATTAATGGAAGTAAGCAATTGGCGCCTTATAAACAGAAGGGAACCCATTGAACCAGAAAAAGTTTAGAAAGTGTCATCATAGACGTTAAGGGCGCGGAAAACAGGATCATAGAAACAGTAATTGGATGAGCAGGCTACAAAATTTGTATACCCTTCACCACTACTGTGGTACAGGGTATAATAAGTTTGTGCATTTGTATGTAACGCCAAGAAGGAGTAATCATAGACCAACCTTTTAGTAAACGGATCGGCTTAGAATTAAATTCTGAGTCGATTTAGCGATGTCCGTCTGTCTGTCTGTCTGTCTGTCTGTCTGTCCGTCTATCTGTCTGTCTGTTGATGTATTTTTGTGTGCAAAGTACAGCTCGCATTTTTAGTCCGATTGTCCTAAAATTTGGTATAGGGTCCTTTTTCGGCTCAAAGACGATCCCTATTGATTTTGGAAAAAATCGGTTCAGATTTAGATATAGCTGCCATATATATTTTTCACCGATCTGGTCCTAATTGGCGTGTATATCAACCGATCTTCCTCAAATTCCGTACATCCGAATATTTTATGAGTCTCGAAAAACTTGCCAAATATCAGCCAAATCGGTTCAGATTTAGATATAGCTACCATATATAGCTTTCGCCCGATTTACACTCATTTGCCCACAGAGGCCAATTTTCTGCTCCGATTTAGTTGAAATTTTGCATAGGGAGTAGTATTAGCATTGTAACTATGCGTGCCAAATTTGGTTGAAATCGGTTCAGATTTGGATATATCTCCCATATATAGCTTTCGCCCGATTTACACTCATATGACCACAGTGGCCAATTTTTAACCCCGATTTAGTTGAAATTTTGCACAGGGAGTAGAATTGGCATTGTTGCTATGCGTGCCAAATTTGGTTGAAATCGGTTCAGATTTAGATATATCTCCCATATATAGCTTTCGCCCGATTTACACTCATATGACCACAGAGGCCAATTTTTTGCTCCGATTTAGTTGACATTTTGCATAGGGAGTAGAATTAGCATTGTAACTATGCGTGCCAAATTTGGTTGAAATCGGTTCAGATTTAGATATAGCTCCCATATATATGTTTTTCTGATTTCGACAAAAATGGTCAAAATACCAACATTTTCCTTGTAAAATCGCCACTGCTTACTCGAAAAGTTGTAAAAATGACTCTAATTTTCCTAAACTTCTAATACATATATATCGAGCGATAAATCATAAATAAACTTTTGCGACGTTTCCTTAAAATTGCTTCAGATTTAAATGTTTCCCATATTTTTTTACTAACATTGTGTTCCACCCTAGTGCATTAGCCGACTTAAATTTTGAGTCTATAGATTTTGTAGAAGTCTATCAAATTCTGTCCAGATCGAGTGATATTTAAATGTATGTATTTGGGACAAACCTTTATATATAGCACCCAACACATTTGACGGATGTGATATGGTATCGAAAATTTAGATTTACAAAGTGGTGCAGGGTATAATATAGTCGGCCCCGCCCGACTTTAGACTTTCCTTACTTATTTTATAATACAGCTGGAAATTTAGGAAGCAACAACCCTTGGATTAGAAACTCTGTTATTAAGATTAAAAATAATTTCCTTGATGACAGGAATCGAATCAATTAAAGAAATCAATGAATAGACCGAATTAAAATTTTTACACAAAACGCCCATTTTCATGAAGCTCCGTTAGGGTTTAACTGTCAGTTAACAGAAAATAAAATGGAAATATCTTCTCTCCGGTTAATTATAACTGAAACATTTTCAGCGGTTAAGCTCCTAACTGCAATATGGAATATATAGGCAAGGTGGCAGATAATCCATAGCACGGTTTAAAAGTTCGTTAGCTAACGGAACACTAACGGAGCTTCATGAAAATGGGGGTAAGTGAATTAAATAATTCATAGTTATGTCTGCAAAATTCTGTCTTTAAGAATACAAAGTTCCAAGTTATACGATTTGGAACATTATAGCAAATTGTCGATGTTAAGTAGTGTGAATCAGTGTCTCCATTAATAACTTTAGTGATAAACTCAATACCGTGCATAAACCTTCAACGTTCTAGAGATGGAAGATCAATTAACATAAGATGACAAGAATATGGATGTAAATCGTATAAATTATTCCAGCCAAGCCCACTCAAAGCAAAAATAAGAAACTGCTTCTCTACCGATTCAATACGATCAATAGAACAATTTACCCCATGTTCCAAAGTGCGCAAAAAATGTTCACCCCACCAATTAAAGGTTAAGGTAACTCTTAGATAGAAAGTATTTGAGAAATCATTCACAAATAATTTGTGAATGATGTACGAGATGAGTTGCAGCATTAGATGTTGTATTGCTGCCCTATTTCAAAATTTCACCCATCCAGACTGAATATATATCAGTCAGCCCTTTGATCATTGGACTTACATAATAAAATAAAAAAAATCTATAGAAATAAAATTTTGACAAAATTTTCTATAAAAATAAAATTTTGAGAAAATATTCTATAAAAAAATTTGACAAAACTTTCTAAAGAAATAAAATTTTGACAAAATTTTCAATAGAATTAAAATTTTGAAAACATTTTCTATAGAAAGAAAATTTTGCCAAAATTTCCAATAGAAATAAAATTTGAAAAATTTTCTATGGGTATAAAATTTTGACAAAATTTTCTATGGGAATGAAATTTTGACAAAATTTTCTATAGAAATAAAATTTTGACAAAATTTTCTATAGAAATAAAATTTTGGTAGATTATTTTTGGCTCGAGTGGCAACCATGATTATGAACCGATATGGACCAATTTTTGTATGATTGGGGATCGGCTATATATAACTACAGACCAATATGGACCAATTTTGGCATGTTTATTAGCGGCCATATACTAACACTACGTTCCAAGTTTCAACCGGATCGGATGAATTTTGCTTCTCCAAGAGGCTCCGGAGGTCAAATCTGGGGAACGGTTTATATGGGGGCTATATATAATTATTGACCGATATGGACCAATTTTTGGATGATTGTTAGATACCATATACTAACACCACGTACCAAATTTCAACCGAATCGGATTAAGTTTGCCCCTCCAAGGGGTTCCGGAGGTCAAATCTGGGGATCGATTTATATGGGGGCTATATATAATTATGGACCGATATGGACAAATTTTTGCGTGGTTGTTAGAGACCATATACTAACACCATGTTCCAAATTTCAACCGGATCGGATGAATTTTGCTCCTCTAAGAGGCTCCGGAGGTCAAATCTGGGGATCGGTTTATATGGGGACTTATAAAATTATGGACAAATTTTTGCATGGTTATTAGAGACCATATACTAATACCATGTACCAAATTTCAGCCGGATCGGATGAAATTTGCTCCTCTAAGAGGCTTTGAAGGTCAAATCTGGGGATCGGTTTATATGGGGGCTAAATATAATTATGGACCGATATGGACCAATTTTTGCTTGGTTATTAGAGACCATATAGTAATACCATGTACCAAATTTCACCTGGATCGGATGAATTTTGCTTATCTAAGAGGCTCTGGAGGTCAAATCTGGGGATCGGTTTATATGGGGGCTATATATAATTATGGACCGATAAGTACCAATTTGTGCATGGTTGCTAAAGACCATATTCTTACACCATGTACCAAATTTCAGCCCGATCGGATGAAAAATGCTACTCTTAGAGGCTCCGCAAACCAAATCTGGGGGTCCGTTTGTATGGGTGCTATACGTAAAAGTGGACCGATATGGCCCATTTGCATTACCATCCGACGATAGCTTGTTTCGTTCGGAAGTTAGCGTGATTTCAACAGACGGACGGACGGACATGCTAAGATCGACTCAGAATTTCACCGCGACCCAGAATATATATACTTTATGGGGTCTTACAGCAATATTTCGGTGTGTTACAAACGGAATGACAAAGTTAATATACCCCCGATCCTATGGTGGAGGGTATAAAAATACATTAAAATTATAAGCCGTATTCAACGAGGATTTTCGGCTGAAAAGGTCAGATAAACAATATATTGCTCCACGACCATATGAGTGTTATTATCTTCGATGGCGATATGAGACCGGCGTCAACGGCATCAACAAATTGATTCACTGGTGGGAGAAGGTCTTAAATAGACTTTTTTCTGCAAGCAGATCAAGATGAACTATATTGGTCCCCGGACACAGCTATAAAACTTAAACATAGAATCGGAGTACTCTTTGATAACCACTTGTGGTATCACATTGGACTGAAAAGTATAAGTGAATCTAACGGCTCGACTGTCGCAAATCGACTGTCAACGAAATGGCTGAGCAGTACAATATTCACCTAATATGGATGCCTGGCCACAGGAACATACCGGGGAAGTGCGGGGCGGATGTGTTAGCAAGGCTATGGACTACCTTACATATTCAAGGGGAAATATAATCTGTTGGCATGCCTCTGGCTACCTGCAATCTCCTACTGCGTGAGAAGGCTTTTATAATGGCGAATGTCCGAAGGGAGAATTACAAGCGTTGTTTGCAGTTTTTGCAAAAATGTTTAATCTTCCACTCACAATCATTCAGTATCAAGTTGCCATAGTAATGTTGCAAAATTTAGGTCAGAAAATGTGAATAAAATGTTTGAATTTAATTGTAAGATCGGTTGTACAACTTATCTCATTACCAATCGGATAACTTAAAATTGATTTTATAATGGATAATTGTCCGCCGCCGAATAGGCAAATTTATATCGGCTTAGCTGTCAAATCGCTGCCGCTGGAGTCAAAAAATTAGTGTCAGCCGCCGCCGACAAAAATGGATCGCCTTCATTCTCTGGTAATGAAGGTAAAAATCTATAGAATTAAATTTCAAATAATATTAAATTCATTATTTATCGGATTTTCAAAAGTTGATCTTATATATGTAGGTTAGGTTAGGTTAGGTGGCAGCCCGATGTATGAGGCTCACTTAGACTATTCAGTCCATTGTGATACCACATTGGTGAACTTCTCTCTTATATATGTAGAATCTTTTGTAGTCTTCATAGGTACTTTGAATTTAATTTCGGGAACCGTACCTTTAGAACCGATCTTATTTATGGCGTATCAAAATCCTCCTCAAATTTTATATATGTTATCAGGTAACTGGCTACGATGAGGGGTTTTCATAGAAAACAATTATGTTTGATCCATGAGATGGCTATATAAAATTCGCATGGCTATATAAAATTCGCATTGTTAAAATAATTTAATGAACTCAATATTCTAAATGAGCCTTAAACAACAAGCTGCTAATCTAACTTGACAATATTGGAATGAGTCTAATGATGCCTATAACCATCACATCTTGCAGTTCGATCATATTGGATAAGTATTTTATCATCTCCAAGTTACAAGATATCCATCCCCCTATTGCAAAAAGCCAAAACGTTAGCTTGCTGTAGATTTGCTGAATTGAAGGCCATTTTCTTTCCCCCCGAACATCCCGGAAGACACCAATCAAATTGTGGGTTGTTTATTTCGCCAATCAGTCGGCAAAGTCAGAGTTTAGCTGTAATTTCTTGGTATATCCCTTTTTTGTAGCTGGTGTTAATAATGTTGATGTCGCTCTTTTTTCTTCAACTTGGCCGATGCGCAATAATGTCGCATTGTCGATGCCTCTGTCTTTGCTGTCTTCACTTGGAATTGCTACACTGGTCTAGGTCTTGCTACGCTTAACGTGGTAAACGTGGTTTATGGCCTGCCCAGTTTGACTTAAGATTATTTCAATTTTAGCGATGGGTTCACTTAATTTAACCAACATGCAAAATACGTTCGAATGTCCATTTTCATTGCTGACGTAGATGTGGTTGACATTGTTGTTGCTGGTGGCGGTGGCGGCGGCGGCGATGGTGGTGTTGCATTTGTTGCTATTGCAACCAAACATACATATTTTGTGTCTACTAAGTGTTCATATAGCACTTGCTTTACAACCATATTTGGCTAAAATTCAAATGGCATTAACACGTTTCCGTAGTTGCTTGCTTGTATTCATTGAAATTGTGGACTAGGGATGATATTTTTGTAGCACAATGTGGTGTAGTATGAAAGGATATGGATGCAAAGAAATTCAAAACTATTCTATAAAAGCAAACAAAATAAATTAGAATAAGGTTGCGTTCTCAATTTTTTTAGATCCTTTCCTCCATCTTTCAGGATCCCTTTAGTTCAAGAGAACGTATTCCTTTCAAAAAACATATGGGAGCTACATCTAAATCTGAACCGATTTCAATAAAATTTGGCACGCTTGGCTACACTACTAATTGTACTCTTAGGGCAAAATTTCAACCAAATTGGGGTAAAACTCTGGCTTCTGGGACCGTATTAGTCCATATCGGGAGATAGATATATATGGGAGCTATATCTAAATCTGAACCAATTTCAACTAAATTTGGCATGCATAGTAAAAATGTTATTTCCATTTCTTGTTCAAAAATGTTAAGTAAATCGGAAGAAAATTTTGATCTACAGTGGTCATGTCTGTAAATCGGATGACAGATATATATGGGAGCTATATCTAAATTTGAACCGGTTTCAACCAATTTCGGTATGCATATTTATAATGTCAGTTCTACTCCTTGTGCAAAAATGTAACTCGGGGTAAAACTTTGGCCTCTGGGGCCATAGGAGTTTATATCGGGCGAAAGCTATATATGGGAGTGATATCTAAATCTGAACCGATTTCAACCAAGTTCGGTATGCATATTTATAATGTTAATTCTACTCCCTCTGCAAAATTTTAAGTAACTCGAAGTAAATTTTTGGCCTATGGGGCCGTAGGAGTGTAAATCGGGCGAAAGCTATATATGGGAGCTATATCTAAATCTGAACCGATCTTCAACCGATTTCATATTTATAATGTTAATTCAACTCCCTGTGCAAAATTGTACGTCAATCGGAACAAAAGATTGGCCTCTGAGGACGTAGGAGTGTAAATCGGGCGAAAGCTATATGAGAGAGCTATATCTCATTGTCCTCATCTAAAATGTTATTATATTGATAAAAATACAGTCGAAGCTCGGTTTTACGAACGATATATTGTCAGGCCCTTTCGTTATTTAGAAAAATTTGTTAAATCGAACGGGAATTTAAAATGTTAACTTTTATTGTAAATCGTAGTTTTTTTTACAATATTTGAAAAAATTTGCATTTGGCAAAATTAAAGTACTACAGAGGCACTTAAAAATAAACTGTTGAATTTGATATATCTATAATAGGTAAGGGCCTATATACACCCATGTCAATATTCGCCTTGATGTATGCCCGGTTTCAAGCTGGGCCAAGCAAAGTTAGAGTTCATAGTAACATCCTAACATGTCCTATATGTTACACCATTGTGCACTGATTCCTGTGCCGCATAGATTTACTCGTAAATTCCCGGTAGTTTTTTTCAACGGTAGTTTATCCCTCTCAGTAATGATGCTGACATTCATGTGCATTTCATAGTTCCTCCTCTGTTGTAGGAAGGAGGTTCCTTTTCATTGAGCTAAATATAGAATCGCGTAGCTCTCATTAATACGAGAGAAGTTCACCACATTTGGTATCACAATAGACTGAGTAACTCCTTAGACTATTTAGTCCAAATAGCGATCCAACGGAAACTTGGTGCATACTGCCACTAACGAACCTATCACAGGACTAGTAATAGTGCTCAAGTGCTAATTTATCGATTTCTATACTTTCTTGATTTTAAAATCTTATTAGATCAACAGAATCCAAAAGTGATTCCTTTCTGATGCGATTGGAATTGGGCTAAAAAATGGACCCTAAGAGTTTGTCCCAGACAGGTTCATGAGAACCTGTATGGTCCTACTAAGTTCTCCCAGGTCATGTCCATTGAAATGAGTTCAATTTACCTCGTCAATGGCAAGCCCGTGTTACGGTGGTCGTTCGCTTCTGGTTCTGGTCCATTAACACAGTAGTCCTGTACCGGTTCTGGGGTAGATCGATTTCCCGTAGCGGAGATGCCACTCTATCTATCCTACCTACCTACCTAGGTATACGGCCATTGAATATGTGTTTCCAAACACTTGATTCGATCTAAATATCATGGGAATGCCGCACTTTGTGGACGTTTCCGAAGGACTTAAACCATTCTCACAATCGTCAAATATTGCTGATTTTTTCTTGTTTATTTTCTTAAGATTAGAAGCATTTTCGTTAAATCGAACGTAAATTTTGTTCAACCGTTCGTTATTTAGAATACTCAATGTTAAGAATTTGGACGTTCGTTAAATTGGATTTTCGCTAAATGGGGTATTCTTTAAACAGAGCTTCGACTGTAATGTTGTTTGAATCAAAAGACAATGGTCACGATCTAAAATGTTATGGTATTCGTCAACTATGTTTTTCTTCCAGTTAAAAGAACATGGTCATAGCCTAAAATGTTTTGATCTTTATTGAAAAACTTTTTTCGTCGTCGAAAAAAGGACGCCATTTGAGAAAACAAAACACAAAGTTAATTTTATTTATTTGTTTATTTATTCATTCATTGTTTATTTGTATTTATAATGACGTGCAAGCACACATCACACACTCAAAAAAAAGTGAACTATCTATTTCACTAAAGCCAATTTAACTTTATATTAGTTCATAGAATCATTATGTTTGGAAAAAGTTTACTTTACTCAAATAATTTTTTGCGTACGTTAGTTAAATGAACTAAAACACAGGAAAAAATTATACAAAAATAAAGCATAAAGGTTTCCTAATTTCGTATTTCTCACAAAATAGTTCATTATTTCCTTAAATTTGTAAATTTTACCAAAAATGTGTCCATCATGAACTTCGTATGGCACTAAAGACATTCTTGCAATTTTGAACTCCAAGATTTCTCTTAAAACTACAAAATTTTCTTTAACAAGTGCAAAAACTTAGTTATGTCTAATAAATTTTCTTGAATTTGTCGAAAAATATTTACTTATTTTTACCATATCGGAGTGATGCCAGCGCTTGTAATACTGTTTAGTTAAAATTTTCTAAAAAAATTCAAAATTTTCTAAAATTAATCGAAAGTTATCTTTCCTGGTGGGTTCACTGTTTTTTCAGTGCATATTTTTTTACACACTCCATTTTGGTTCAATTTCAATAATAAATAATCATTCCATATTTACTTCGTGCCCATCAAATATTCCAACGCAGACATCATGTGACTGCAAATAAAAATAATATATACCATATATCAAACTGCAGAACAAACAAGTATATACGGCCGTAAGTTCGGCCAGGCCGAAGCTTATATCATGGATTGCGTAGAAACTTCATCTAAACACTGCCATCCACAATCGAATTACTTAAGTTGCGGTAACGCTTGCCGATGACAAGGTACCTTAAAACCTCCTAACACCATCTTCTACATTGTATGTAAGTCCATACGTGGTATATATTAAATCAAAACAGATCGATCCAATACGTATATAATTCAGTTTGACAAAGTAGACATAACATTTTGACAAAATTTTCTACAGAAATAAAATTTTAAAAAAATTTTCTATAGAAATAAAATTTTCACAAAACGTTCTATAGAAATAAAAATTTTGACAAAATTTTCTATAGAAAGAAAATTTTGACAAAAATTTCTACAGAAATAAAATTTTAACAAAATTTTCTATAGAAATAAACTTTTGACAAAATTTTCTATAGAAATAAAATCTTGGTAGATTATTTTTGGCTCGAGTGGCAACCATGATTATGAATCGATATGGACTAATTTTTGTGTGATTGGACCAATTTTGGTATGGTTGTTAGCGACCATATACTGACACCACGTTCCTAATTTGAACCGGATCGGATGAATTTTGCTTCTCCAAGAGGCTCCGGAGGTCAAATCTGGAGAATGTTTTATATGGGGGCTATATATAATTATGGACCGATATGGACCAATTCTGGCACGGTTGTTAAAGATCATGTACTAACACCATGTTCCAAATTACAACCGGATCGGATGAAATTTTCTTCTCTTTGTGGCTCCGCAAGCCAAATCTGGGGATCGGTTTATATGGGGGCTATATATAATTATGGACCGATGTGAACCAATTATTGCATGGTTGTTAGAGACCATATACCAACACCATGTACCAAATTTCAGCCGGATCGGATGAAATTTGCTTCTCTTTTAGGCTCCGCAAGCCAAATCTGGGGATTGGTTTATATGGGGGCTATATATAATTATGGACCGATGTGGACCAATTTTTGCATAGTTGTTAGAGACAATATACTTACACCAAAGTTCAGCCAGATCGGATGAAATATTCTACTCTTAGAGGCTCCGCAAGCCAAATCTGGCGGTTCGTTTGTATGGGGGCTACACCTAAAAGTGGACCGGTATGGTCCATTTGCAATACCATCCGACCTACATCAATAACAACTACTTGTGCCAAGTTTCAAGTCGATAGCTTGTTTCGTTCGGAAGTTAGGGTGATTTCAAGACGGACGGACGAACGGACATGCTCAGATCGACTCAGAATTTCACCACGACCCAGAATATATATACTTTAAGGGGTCTTAGAGCAATATTTCGATGTGTTACAAACGGAATGACAAAGTTAATATACCCCCATTCTATGGTGGAGGGTATAAAAACAGGTACATTTTTTTTAATTACACGTAACCTATACAAATACTTTTTTCTTTACAAAAAAGTCAAACAATTTAATGGTCAGGTACATGATTTTCCCGACCATGTAATCGTCTTAAAATCTATCATTTAAATAATAGAATACATTTGCGGCACTCAAAAATAACCTTTCAGGCTCTGCTGATTAAAGCGGAAGTAAATTTTTTTAAATACAATTTGAAGGATTAGGGATAAAAAATTATTTCTGATCCATCCAATTTCCTAAATATCCTCCACTCAAAAAAAGTGAACTCACTATTTCACTAAAGCCAATTTAACTATATTTTAGTTCATGAACTTATTATATTTGGTGAAAGTTTCATTTACTCTAATAATTTTTTGCGTACGTTAGTTAAATGAACTAAAAGATGGGAAAAAATTGTACACAAGTTAAGGATAGAGATTTACTAAATTCGTATTTGTCATAAAGTAGTTCATTATTTCTTCAAATTTGTAAATTTTACTACAAAAGCGTCCATCATGAACTTCGTATGTCACTAAAGATATTCTTGCAATTTTGAACTCCAATTTTTTCCTTCAAAGTACAATATTTTCTTTAAAAAGTGAAAAAAATTATTTATGTCTAATAAATTTTCTTAAATTTGTCGAAAAATTTTTACTTATTTTGTGATATCGGCGCGATGCCAGCGCTTGTAATACTCTTTAGTTAAACATTTCTAAAATATATTCAAAATTTTCTAAAATTAATCAAAAGTTTTCTTCCTGGTGGGTTCACTGTTTTTTCGATATTGATCCTTTGAAATCCTGTTTCCATTAAGAAAAACTATCCTGTTTTTCGCCATGAGTAGTACAAAATTTTGAATTTCTAAACCATCCTCGACCTCTTAGGACATTTGGATGTGCTATAGTTCATGACGATCAATAGGATATCTGCTGTGGCAGCGGTGGCGGTACGCTATAGTTTTGTTTGGTTTGGCATTTGCACGCATTTGTGTGATCACTTGTAAATTTTGCGGCAAGTTGTTGTTAATTCGTGGCAACTTGAATTATTGTTGTTGTTGTGGTCGTCGTTATTGCAGATATTGTGGTCATGGTGTTGTATGGTTGTTGTGGCCTCTTGGCCAAGGCTTAAATTTGTCAACCGGAGAGTGTTTGTTTGGTTTATGTGCGAGTGTGTTCATACGTATCGTTTAGAGGGTGCTTCATCTTCGTCTCAACAACGATTGTGGCTGGCTACTGCTGCTGTTTTGTGATGGTGAAATGATCACAGCAAGCAATTTGTTGCTGCAAATGCCTGTCCGTTCGTCTTTCCGTCTCTTTTGCCATGATCAGGCGCAGCAATAGTTTTGCTACTAACCTGTCGTAATTCTTGGCTTTTAATTTGTTTCTTACTGTTTCTTATTGTTGTTGTTGCTGATATTCGATTTTGTTTCCCTTGGCCTGATGTTATGGCCTTTGCGTGTTTCCTCATCGCTTGACTTCTTGTGATGCACTCAATGATGTGTGTTGTTGTTCGATTAATTCACAGCGTTGCCATATTGCTTTTGGGAGTAAAATTTGTTGCACTGAAAATAAAGCATTTAAAGACGATTTCATAAATTTTAAAAAAAATTTCAGAACTATTAAAGCTTTCTCTCATGTATAGATATATATCATTTACGTATCTACACTGCCGTGCTAAGCAAGAAGGTCTTATCACCATTTTAGTAGTTTTGAGATATTAAGCTTTTTAGTTTTTTGTCTTTCGAGCTTTTATATTAAATGACATTTACAGTTAAAAATTTGGCTTTTAAGCTTAACACAAAAATCAGAATTTCATACACGGTTCCGAATCTGGCCTTATCTCAATTTTCGATTTTTTGGCGCTTGTGACTTTCTTGCTTAGCACGGCAGTACATGTCTCTAAAGATGATGGAATATTTGACAAAATAAAAAAATCGTTTTGAAAACGTGTATCGAAAACGTTTATCTTTATACCCACCACCATAGAATGGTGACGGGGGCATAATAAGTTTGTCATTCCGTTTGTAACACATCGAAATATCGATTTCCGACTATATAAAGTATATATATTCTTGATCAGGGAGAAATTCTAAGACGATATAACGATGTCCGTCTGTCTGTCTGTTGTAATCACGCTACAGTCTTCAATAATGAAGCAATCGTGCTGAAATTTTTCACAAACTCGTCTTTTGTCTGCAGGCAGGTCAAGTTCGAAGATGGGCTATATCGGTCCAGGTTTTGATATAGTCCCCATATAAACCGACCTCCCGATTTGGGGTCTTGGGCTTATAGAAATCGTAGTTTTTATCCAATATGCCTGAAATTGGAAATCTAGAGGTATTGTAGGACCACAAATACGTGTGCCAAAAATTGCGAGTATCGATCCATATTTTGGTATAGCCCCCATATAGACCGATATACCACTTTTATATCTTGGGCTTATAGAAACCGCAGTTTTTATTCAATTTACCTGAAATTGGAAATCTAGAGGTATTGTAGGACCACAAATACGTGTGCCAAAAATTGTGAGTATCGGTCCATATTTTGGTATAGCCCGATATGGACCGATCTCCCGCAGTTTTTATCCAATTTACCTGAAATTGGAAATCGACAGGTATTTCAGAACCGTTAAGAGGTGTGCCAAACATGGTGAGCATCGGTCCATGTTTTCGTATGGTCCCCCTATAAACCGACCTCCCGAGTTGGGCTTGGGCTTATAGAAATCGTAGTTTTTATCCAATTTGCCTGAAATTGAAAATCTAGAGGTACTTGAGGACCATCAAAAGGTGCGCCGAAAATGGTGAGTATCAGCCCATGTTTTGGTATAGCCCCCATATAGACCGATATCCCGATTTTACTTCTTGGGCTTCTATAATCCGAAGTTTTTATCCAATTTGCCTGAAGTTGGAAATCTAGAGGTATTTTCGGGCCATAAAGACGTGTGCCGAAAACGGTGAATTTTGGTCCATATTTTAGTATAGCCCCCATAAGAACGATCTCCCGATTTAACTCCTTGGGTTTCTAGAAACAGTAGTTTTTATCTGATTTGCCTGAAATTGTAAATATTCTGGTATTTTAGGCACACAAGAACGTGTATCGGATTAAGTTTCTATCGGTCCATTTGGTAATGTCTCCATATAGACCGACTTCACTTCTTGAGGGTGTAGAAGGCGCACTTATCATGAAAATTGCTTGAAATTCAATGTAAAATTTCCAGATTTTACTTCTCGGGTGAAAATCTACAGATTTAAAATTTCAAATCAAGACGTTATTTTATAATTTTCTTGCACACTTACAAGAGATGTTAATGATTCCTCTAAAACTCAAACAAAAATGGTTCTTATAAATCCAGAATCTGATATAGTCCTCATAGGTGTAATTTTAAATGAATCTTCGGGAAGTGTCCTCAAGTCCTCAAGCCCTCCTGAAATTTCAAAGGAAACCCAAATATTTGGTTCATGGTGGTGTGTATTTAAGATTCGGTTTGTTATTTATTATTTTTTTTTTTTGAATTTCTTTGAAAATTTTAAACTTTTATTACAAAAAAAATCGTTTAATTTTTTCAATAAAAAAATTATTTTTGAACCATCAACACAGTCCATTTCATTCTCTTCTGACTTTAAGTCTTTAATTTTGACAACATTTTTTCTAAAAAAAAATGTTCTATACAAAAGTTCAAAATTTTATTTCAATAGAATTTTATTTCTACAGAAAATTTTATCAATATTTCATTTATATATAAAATTTTGTCAAAATTTTATTTCTATAGAAAAATTTGTCAAAACTTCATTTCTATACAAAATTTTGTCAAAATTTTATTTGTATAGAAAAATTTGTCAAAAATTCATTTCGATAGAAAATTTTTTTAAATTTTTAATTCTAAAGAAAATGTTGTCTACAATTTATTTTTATTGAAATTTTTGTCAAAATTTTATTTCTATACAAAATCTTGTCATTATGTGCTATAGGAATTTTTATCAAAATTTTATGTCTATAGGAAATTTTGTCAAAATTTTATTTTTATAGAAAATTTTGTCAAGACTTTATGTCTATCGAGAATTTTGACAAAATTTTTTTTCTTTAGTCAAAATTAGTCAAAATTTTGTTTCTATAGTAAAAATTTGTCAAAATTTTATTTCTATAGAAATTTTTTACAAAATTCTATTTCTGTAGAAAATTTTGCCAAAACTGAATTTCTATAGAAATTTTTGTCAAAACTTTATTTTATTAAATGACTTTAAAGGCATATGAAGAAAAAATCAGAAAAAACGTATAGATTAAAATTTGTTTCCTAGTATCAAGTACGGAAAACTCAAATTTAAAAGGAGAATTGTGTTCAAACTTTACATTACATCAGCTCCGCTTCTGTGGCTCGTTAATCAATACACAGTCATTACCAAGACCAAATCTTTGGAACGGGCAAGCTTTTCGAAAGATAGTCGGTTAAGTCATCTGCATGTTGATTCTTTGAGCCCTTACTCTTGGTTATTGACCAGTA
The DNA here is from genome assembly GCF_050003625.1 of Haematobia irritans. Classification (NCBI taxonomy): domain Eukaryota; kingdom Metazoa; phylum Arthropoda; class Insecta; order Diptera; family Muscidae; genus Haematobia; species Haematobia irritans. The sequence continues at coordinate 136,342,485 of NC_134398.1, read as the reverse complement.
TGGTAACTGAAGAAGAAACTTTTAAACTAGGTTTTTTCTCCACTCTGGCATCACTGGTTAGTAGAATAAATGGTTTCGTTATTTTGCGAATTGAATCAAAGGAATCGTCGTAAGCTATTGCATGATGTTGGTCCAATGTTTTTGCTATGTTTCTGTTGAGTTAATTTCATGTTGTTGCCCTGTTGTCTTTGCCGTCGCCGTCATCGCCGTAGTCGCTGTTGTTATTTCGTTCAATTTTAAGCTGTTTTTTAAGCCTAAATTATTAACCTCTAGTCCTTTAACAAATGTTCCGCAATTATTGTGTTAAGCTCATTAGCGGTATTTTCTGTAAGGTCTTTTTCTGTGGTATTGTGTCCGCCTGCCGTTTCTTTTTGTTGTTGTGCGATTTTCGCCATGATTTCTTCGTTTTTGTGTTTTTTTTTTGTTTCCTTCTACTGAGCTTTTGTGGTGTCGTTGGTAGATTTCGATGTTATTTCTCTTGCCCAAGGATCTTAATGTTTTTGTTTTACTAATTTGTACATTTGTCAGATAATAAATGTTTAGTGGAAAGTTTTATGCAGTTACACCACCATTGTATTCTCATGCATGCATGCATGTGAATAGCAGAGATATGCTATAGAATCCATATCATTATTCCTGATATCCTTTAGGGGCTTTTTCTTATTGTTGTTTTTTTATTTTTCTTGTAAGGTGTGAAATTGTGTTCGTCCATAATTTGGAACATGTTAATTTTTTCCCAGTATTTTAATGGTGTCGCAGTGGTTATTATCTTCTCTCACCCATATAAGCTGTTCTTATCTGAGGTTTTGGCGTTTTTGTCATTAAAAAAAATAATAATCAGCCTCTTTATTTATACAGAGCCTTTTTAAACATGTATAACTAATTGAAGAAATTTAGTTATTCCTTGTTATGGCTATATTATTTTAAAGGACAAAATCATTGGATACAACTGAACTGTTTTTGAGTGTATACTGAAAAATACATTAGCCTAACCTGGAAAATTATTCAACCTAAATTGTAGGACACGTAATTCACGCAATATTTAAAATACAGAAATTTTAATAAACGTTTTTATAATTTTTTTTTTTCAATTAAATTAAAAGAGAGTTCATAAGCTTCGCTTTAAGAATTGTTTTCATTACACTTAGGACGCGTATTTTTGAATTTTGCTTTCCTTCATTAAAATCGTATGTATTTCAAAAGCAGTAAGGCAAATTTTTCTTAACGTAATGAAAAACCTTTTTGATGCAAAGAAATAATTTTTAAAATAACTGAGATAATAAGTCTTTGGATTAAAGATAAAAACGCTCATAGAAGTGAGCCAAATATACCTTAAAACAAGGAAAAGTGTTTTTGATTTAAAGAAATAATTTCTAAATTACCTGAGATATTGAATATTTGGATTAAAGATAAAGAAGCTTGAAGTATTGACAAAAACATATTTGGAGAATTTGGAATCTTTGATTTAAATTTTTTTTAATTAAGAAACCATTTTTTTGCTGTAAAGTCTCTATTGCACTTTGGATTTAAAGTCATATTTATGTGTACATGGGCAACTTTTTAATATTTCTCAAAAAAAGAGCGAAAATTTGATTCAGTTTTATGGGCCCACTACACCCTCAAAAAAGCTCGCTTCTGTAACATATACTCCCAAACTCATTCTGCTTCAAGCTTATTTTTTTGGATTGGTCCAAACAATATATTGTTTTTATTGTTTACCTTAGGCATACACTGGTAGAAAACAACTTGTAATGAAATTTTCTTTGTGTGTATATATTTTGAAGGCGAAAATTGGTTACTTCTATTTTCTTAATTGCAGCATACTCTCTCGGTCTCTTTTTCTAAAAACCTATATTTTTATAGTCATAATGGCATCAGGCAAATTTCTGGACACGATCTCGGATATAATGAGTGAGGCCCTGCAAATTTTATCCGACTGGGCAATGCGGTGCGGATGGGGCGTTAACCCTAGAAAAACGGAGCTAGTGCTCTTCACTAGGGGGACAAAAACGACCGAGTATAAGGTTCCACAAGGGACGAGATTGAGTCTTTCAAAATCGGCTAAGTACCTAGGAGTTGTCCTGGATTCCAAACTAAACTGGCTGGAGAACACGGCAGTTAGACTGAAGAAGACCTACGTGGCACTTTATGCGTGTCAAAGGCTGGTTGACGTGAACAGCCTCTTTCACTGGCTGTTCACGGCAGTTGTGAGACCTGTGGCCACCTACGGATGCCACATCTGGTGGACGATTACGAACCATCAGACTAATATACAGAAGATCAACAGGATAAACAGGATGGCCCTTATTTACATGACTGGCGCAATGAGGACAACGGCCACAGCAGCATTAGAGGTACTGATGGGAGTCACCCCGCTGGATCTGCATATCAGAAGAACAGAGGAGATTATACTCATGAGGCTGAAGAGTCTAGACTCCCTCGGAAATGCGGTAAGCAGACACATGGAACTCGTTGCTTCAGTTGGACGAGATATTAGGACGGACTTTATGGCGACTCAGCATGTATATGAAGGACAGCTGAGATCGATTATACCAAGTATAGAGGAGTGGAGAGAGGGACGCATATATTTTGGAGACCTGAATATACGGACGGCTCGAAGATGGATGAAGGCACGGGCAGTGGTATCTACTGCGAAGATCTGGGTATCAGCGATTCATAAAAGATGGATGACGAATGCAGCATCTTTGAGGCAGAGGTTTGCCATTGCGAAGGCTGCAGAACTACTTTTGATGAGGCCGATATTCAGGAGCGATATCAGCTTATTCATCGACAGTCAGGCAGCAATTAAGGCCTTAGGAAACCCGAACATAACGTCGAAGGTAGTCAGCAGCTGTCGTAGAGAGCTTAGAGTTCTCACTGAACAGCATAATATCACTCTATGCTGGGTACCTGTACATTATGGAATAAGGGGAAAATGAGGAGTAGGATGTGTTGGCTAAAGAAGGCGCTATCCTTATATACTTACAAGATCAATATAAGATACGGTGATTTATGGAAGGAACGTTGGGCTTCCTCTGCGACCTGCGAGCAAACCAAGCTGATTTGGGACGACAAGAGCCGCAAGAACTCTGATTTCCTGATGACGACCAGCAGAGATGATATGAGAGCATTGATAGACATCATAACAGGACACAACACCCTTGGAAAACACATGGTAAGGATTGGCTTAATGACTGACGATATTTGTTGATGGTGTCTGGACCCAGAGGCAACAGAAGACTCCTACCATTTTCTATGCCAGTGTCCAGCATTATCCTTTAGAAAAAGCAAGATACTGGGCTCTTTTTTCTTTCAGCATATAACGGACGTACGGAACTGCAACATGAAGGATATACTTGACCTCGGAATGGAAAACCTAGGAAAACTTTCTTTGGAACTCGCCTGTAAACTCAAATGATTGAGGAGGACGAAGAAGAACAACAATGAGGAAACACAATGGATCAACATGGTCTAAGTGGGAGCCAGCCCTTTTTGTTACGGGCTGGTCTCATCCTCCATAACCTAACCTACAGGCAATTTCTAAATTAACATATGTTTGCATCCACACATATTATATTTAAAAACAAGTCTATACGACCGTAAGTTCGGCCAGGCCGAATCTTATGTACCCTCCACCATGGACTGTCCACAATCGAATTAATTGTGTTTGATATCTTAAAACTTCTTAACATCGTTTTTTAAATTGTAAGTTAGTCCATACGTGGTATATATTAGACAAAAAAGGTATGTATAGGTAAGTCTACAAATAATTACGAATCGATATGGACTTTTGCACGGTACGTAGAGAGCCAGAATTGAAATATGGGGGTCGCTTATAAGACTGTCATCCACAATCGAATTACTTGGGTTGTGGTATCTTAAAACTTCTTAACATCGCTTTCTAAATTGTGAGTTAGTCCATACGTGGTATATATTAGACAAAAAAGTTATGTATAGGTAAGTCTGGCTCTAAATTAGAGAGCCAGAATTGAAATATGGGGGTCACTAATATGTGGGCTATATACAATTATGAAATTGATATGGACCAATTTTTGTGTGATTGGGGATCGATTTATCTGAGGGCTATATATAACTATAGACCGGTGGGGACCTAGTTAGGCATGATTGTTAACGGCAATATACTAGCACAATGTATCAAATTTCAACTGACTCGGATGAAATTTGCTCCTCCAAGTGGCTCCAAAACCATGGACTGATTATGGACTGATATGGACCACTTTTGGCATGGTTGTTAAATATCATATACTACCACCACCTACCAAACTTCAACAAGATCGGATGAATTTTGCTTCTCCAAAAGGCACCGGAGGTCAAATCTAAGGATCGGTTTATATGGGGGCTATATATAATTATGGACTGATATGAACCAATTGTTGCATGGTTGTTGGATACCATATACAAATATCACGTACCAAATTTCAACCGAATCGGATGAATTTTGCTCTTCCAAAGGGCTCCGGATGTCAAATCTGGGAATCGGTTTATATGGGGGCTATATCTAATTATGGACCGATTTCGACCAATTTTTGCATTGGTGTTTGAGGCCATATACTAACAACATGTAAAAAATTTCCGCCGGATAGGATGGAATTTGCTTCTCTTAGAGGCTCCGCAAGCCAAATCGGGGGATCGGTTTATATGGATTGCTATATATAATTATTGACCGATGTGGACCAATTTTTTCACACCATGTACCAAATTTCAGCTGGATCGAATGAAATTTGCTTCTCTTAGAGGCTCTACAAGCCAAATTTGGGGATCGGTTTATAAGGGGGCTATATATAATTATGGACCGACGTGGACCAATTTTTGCATGGTCATTAGAGACCATATATTAACACCATGTACCAAATTCAGGATGAAATTTGCTTCTCTTAGAGGATCGGCAAGCCAAACTTGGGGGTCCGTTTATATGGAAGCTATACGTAAAAGTGGACCGATATGGCCCATATGCAATACCATCCGACCTACATCAATAACAACTACTTGTGCCAAGATTCAAGTCGATAGCTTGTTTCGTTCGGAAGTTAGCGTGATTTCAACAGACGGACGGTCGGACGGACATGCTCAGATCGACTCAGAATTTCACCACGACCCAGAATATATATACTTTATGGGTTCTTAGAGCAATATTTCGATGTGTTACAAACAGAATGACAAAGTTAATATACCCCCATCCTATGGTGGAGGGTATAACAAGTAAGTAAAGTCTAAAGTCGGGCGGGGCCGACTATATTATACCCTTCACCACTATGTAGACCAACATTTGTGTTACTATCTCAACTCCTTCCAATTTGTTGGGAGTTATTATGAATGTTTATATTCCCATATACAAATATTTATATCTTAACCGATTTGGAGACAATTTTTTATACTTCTACAAAATCTCTAGAATTAAAATTTAAAATGGTTAACGTCGTGGGATGAAACACAATGTTAGTAAAAAACAAGTAAGAAAGTCTAAAGTCGGGCGGGGCCGACTATATTATACCCTGCACCACTTTGTAAATCTAAATTTTCGATACCATATCACATCCGTTAAAATGTGTTTGGGGCTATATATAAAGGTTTGTCCCAAATACATACATTTAAATATCACTCGATCTGGACAGAATTTGATAGACTTCTACAAAATCTATAGACTCAAAATTTAAGTCGGCTAATGCACTAGGGTGGAACACAATGTTAGTCAAAAAATATGGGAAACGTTTAAATCTGAAGCAATTTAAAGGAAACTTCAAAAAATTTTATTTATGATTTGTCGCTCGATATATATGTATTAGAAGTTTAGGAAAATTAGAGTCATTTTTACAACTTTTCGACTAAACAGTGGCGATTTTACAAGGAAAATGTTGGTATTTTGACCATTTTTGTCGAAATCAGAAAAACATATATATGGGAGCTATATCTAAATCTGAACCGATTTCAACCAAATTTGGCACGCATAGCAACAATGCTACTTCTACTCCCTGTGTAAAATTTCAACTAAATCGGAGTTAAAAATTGGCCTCTGTGGTCATATGAGTGTAAATCGAGCGAAAGCTATATATGGGAGATATATCTAAATCTGAACCGATTTCAACCAAATTTGGCACGCATAGCTACAATGCTAATTCTACTCCCTGTGCAAAATTTCAACTAAATCGGAGCAAAAAATTGGCCTCTGTGGTCATATGAGTGTAAATCGGCCGAAAGCTATATATTGGAGCTATATCTAAATCTGCACAGATTTCAACCAAATTTGGCACACATAGCTACAATGCTAATTCTACTCCCTGTGCAAAATTTCAACCAAATTGGGCTAAAACTCTGGTTTCTGGGACCGTATTAGTCCATATCGGGCGAAAGATATATATATATATATATGGGAGCTATATCTAAATCTGAACCGATTTCAATAAAATTTGGCACACTTGACTATAGGGTAAAACTCTGGCTTCTGGGGCCATATAAGTCCATATCGGGCGAAATATATATATGGGAGCTATGTCTAAATCTGAACCGATTTCTTCCAAAATCAATAAGGATCTATTCTGAACCAAAACACATACTTGTGCCAAATTTGAAGTCTATTGGACTAAAACTGCGACCTAGACTTTGATTACAAAAATGTGTTCACGGACATGCGGACATGTCTATATCGACTCAGGAGCCCACCCTGAGCATTTTTGCCAAAGACACTATGTGTATATCTCGTCTCCTTCTGGGTGTTGCAAACATATGCACTAACTTATAATACCCTGTTCCACAGTGTGGAGCAGGGTATAACAAGTAAGGAAAGTCTAAAGTCGGGCGGGGCCGACTATATTATACCCTGCATCACTTATAGATCCACATTTTCCATACCATATCAAATCCGTCAAATGTGTTGGGTGCTATATATAAACTTTATGTTCCCATATACATATATTTAAATCTGACTCGATCTGTTAGACTTATGTATACTTAAAATTTAAGTCGGCTAATGCCCTGGATGGAACAAAATGTTAGTAAAAAATATGGGAAACATTTAAATCTGAAGCAATTTTTAGGCAACTTTGCAAAAGTGTATTTATGATTTATCGGTCGATAGATATGTATTAGACGTATAGGAAAATTGGAGTCATTTTTACACTTTTTCGACTTAGCAGTGTCGTTTTTACAGGGAAAATGTGGGTATTTTGGGCCAATTTTGCCGAAATCACAAAAAACATATATATGGGAGTTATATCTAAATTTGAACCGATTTCAACCAAATTTGGCGTGCAAAGCTACAAAGTTAAGTCTACTCCCTGTGACCTCTGTTGTCGTATTAGTGAAAATCGGGGGAAGATATATATGGGAGCTATATATAAATCTGAACCGATTTAAACCAAATTTGACACGCATAGCTACAATGCTAATTCTACTTCCTGTGCAAAATTTAAAGTAAATTAGGACAAAACTCTGGCTTCTGGGGCCATAGGAGTTAATATCGGGCGAAAGATATATTGGAGCTATATCTTAATTTGAACCGATTTCAAAATTTGGCATGCATAGCTACAATATTAATTCTACTCCATGTGCAAAATTTAAAGCAAATTAGTGCACAACTCTGGCTTCTGGGACTGTATAAGTGCATATCGGGCGAAAGATATATATGGAAGCTATATCTAAAACTAAACCGATTTCTTCAAAAATCAATAGGGTTTTATTCTGACTCAAAAGTCATACTTGTTATAAATTTGAAGTCGATTGGACTTAAATTGCGACCTAGACTTTGATTACAAAAATGTGTTCACAGACAGACGGACATGGCTAGATCGACTCAGGGGCCGACTTGAACAATATTGCCAAAGACACCATATGTCTATCTCATCTCCTTCTGAGTGTTGCAAACATATGCACTAACTTATAATAGCCTGTGTGGCCACAGTGTGGCGCAGGGTATAAAAATTATGTCCCAAACATAATATGTTCTAACATATTAACATACACGCAAAAAAAAAAAAAACGTTTGGAAAACGTGTACCGAAAACGTTTTTCTTTTGTTAGAGTTTTTTGAATTGCTTCGAAAATTTTAAACTTTTATCACCAAAAAAAATCTTTTGTTACAAAATTTTTATTTTTTCAATAAAAAAAGTTATTTTTGACACAACAACACAGTCCATTTCGTTTATATCAAACATTGTTCTTTTCTGACTTTAGGTCTTTAATAAGACACATTTTACAGTTCAAAATTTAATATAGTACAATGTAATGTTGAACATTTTTTAGGAATCTTCCGAACATATCTGGAATATATGTAAAAAAATAAAAACAATAAAAAAAAACTTTGGTCGAAGCAGGGATCGAACCCACGACCCTTGGCATGCAAGTCGGACGTAGCAACCACTGCTACACGGTGCCAAACTAAATGTTTGTTTCTGTTAAATAAACTTTGTTTATTCGGTTCTTATATGGATAATTATCTATTGATGACCATAACAGGTACATAGCTCAGTGGTTAGTGTGTTGGCGTACAAAGTGCATGGTCCGCGGTTCGATTCTCCGTCCAGGCGAAAGGTAAAAAAATTTAAAATTAATAAAATCGTATAATTTCTTCTACTTTTTGGTATTATAGGAAAAGGTGTTAAGAACTAAAATACCTCGTGGATGCGAGAAAGATATGAGAGAAAATGCAATTAGCAAGAAAACAATGTTTGTTTGAGTTAGTATTTATGAAATTGTTTTTACATCCTGGAAAAGAATAAACGTTTATCACAAAAAGTATATACTTTTCTTCCAAATACACTTCCTTACAGCGAAAAGCAAATGAGAAACGAACTTTGTTTGTCTAAAATTTCGTTTTGGAGGAAAGAATTATTTTTTTGCGTGTATATGTCGCAAATATGACATGGACATTATATGCTTGCTCTTAAAAATAATGTGTTAAAAATTTTAGTTCCAAACATTTTTACACCCAAGCATATGAAAAACAATTTTTTTCGTCGGCACAAACGTGCAAACTTAGATGAAACACCTCAGCTTTCACACAAAAAAAAATCATCGATTCAAAAGTTGCAGAATTATTTCCCCCCCCCCCCCTCCCCAAAAAAAAAACGATTTGTAACCACTGTGCGATGAACAGTTCATCAGCACCACGTCATCTTATGAAGAGTGATCTAGTTCACAGTTAGAAAATACTCATATTCAAACTTTCATTACTGATGTAAGGTAAATTCACATTAATATATAATATATAAAATTACTATTCAATATATTTAATTATTCAATTTGATATATGTTATGTTACACCAATATAGCCCAAGCGTCTAAACAAGGCATTTTAATTGTTCAAGATTGTCATCAATACAAATTGGAGATGTTATAACATTTATAATTCTGAACTATAATTATAAGATTTTAACGGTGTAGTGTCGGTACTCAATAAAATACAAACAAATAAAAAACAATACAAACATATTATAAAACAAAAACCCACATACGATTTTCCAACCCCTTGGTTATGAATACGTTTGGGTCATTTCGATAGACTTCCATTTGATTTGTGTTAACAAATCGATTTCATTCATTCACACACTAATCATAATATTTAATTCATTAATTTAACAAAGCACTTTATAAACGGATATGATTTAAAATAATTTTAATAAATGCATAAATTGTGCTAAATCCGAATATTAAAATTCAAATTGATTTCGCATTTATAAGAATGGTCGATTTAATGGAAAGACATTAATTTGTAATTTTACATGATCCAAATCAGACAATGTACACAAACCAATACTTTTGTTCTTATGGGAAGTTAATATTACACTTCAAGAAAAAAGGTTGAGGATAATGGGAAATAAGGCAAATTAAAATAAAATTCCTGGAAACCGATTTACAATAAGTTATTTTTAACTTTTAATGACATTAATTTTTTTTTTCTGAAACATATATGAGAAAACATTAACATATAAGTGTGTTTAAAGTTGAAAATTTTCTCTCGATGTTTTGTGATTCTAATGTCGACAATATATATATGATTAACTAAGATATCATGACAGATTTCATTATAACATTTTGATATGCAAATCACCTGAGAAAATTTCTCAAATGGTCTCACATTTCATTCATTCATGATTTGCATGATGTGATTGACTGACTTACTGACTAACTGACTACTAAAACTTCACGTCAACATACAATGAAATCAATTCTTAATGGTTTTCTTTGGGTCAACTGTGGGTCTATGGAAGCTATGGCACGATCATCAACGGATATATGGCTAAAACAATGGTAGATAGGATTAAAGCATTTCACAGCGTATCATTTGTAAAAGTACAACTGACTCTACGTATGTATATGCTTGACTTTTTTCACTTTTGCATTGGCTTTTGTGGTAACAATGGCAATATTTGCAAATTTCCAAAAGCAATTAAAAACCACAAAATACACCCACAACATAAACTAATGCGCCATGGAGATATGGGGAAAAACTTGCACTAACGAACTAAGGAAAAGAACTGAGACAAATTAAAGAGGCGGGAGTAGTCATTTTAGACTATAGTTACGCCCTATAATGGGGTAGTTATTTCCAATACTAGTGTGCGGTCAGTGTATTATGCGTTTTCCTTTAGATCAGTAACTTATGAAAAAGTTTAGCAAAAAATGGCAATTTCTTACTTGACCACATATTGGTCAGGGTATAATAACTTTGATCTGTAAGTAAATATGCCTACCAGAAATATTGGTTTTAGACCCAATAAAATATAGAAACTAGCCCTTGCTGTCCACATAGACAGCCAGATGTCTATGATTTGTAGTACGCAAGATTCCGGTCGCAATTATTAAACGATTTCGCAACGATTGTATCTAATCTTAATTATTTTCTTCTAAAACAAGTAAGTATAGTAGAAAGTCGGGCGGGGCCGACTATATCATACCCTAAACCACTATTACACAATTAGTAATCATAAGCATTTGTGGGGTAACATATAGGTCTGGGAGATAAACCGCAGTTGCATATTTAAGAAAATTAAGGGGTACATGTCTATGGTTGCTTTGTGTCAATCTGACTATAGCTCATAGGGAAAATGTTCGGTTTAGCCTACACAGACAAAAAAAGTTCCCTACTTTTACATACATTCCCAAACAATTTTCCCTACTATATTTTTCGTTGAATTTAAAAAATTTTACAAAACAAAAATGGTTCTATGTACTTTATTACCTTAAAACATGAATATGCAACGTATATAACTTAGAATATAAATTTGTATTACCACCACGGTTGCCACAGTTGGTAGAATTCTATCCAAATTAGTAATCTTTTTTGTTAAATCTCTATAAAAAGAAAATTTTGGAATAAGTTTCTATAAACAAATTTTTGTGAGAAATTTTTCTATAGAAATAAAATTTTGACAATAAATTCTATAGAAATAAAATTTTGAAAAAAAATTCCACAGAAATAAAATTTTGAGAAAATTTTTTATAGAAATAATATTTTGAAAAAACATTCTATAGAAATACAATTTTGACAAAATGTGCTATAAAAATAAAATGTTGAAAAAATTTTCTACAGAAATAAAGTTTACCACACATTGTTAAAGATCAAGCCTTGCCGGCTTCTAATTTCCTCCTCTAGAGCCACCAAAATGTAAAAATTGTTACAAATTGTGTTGAGTGAAAATGTCCTACATTGTGGCCCTACGTCCCTACAAGACGCTAAATATTAGAAAAACCCTACATATAGGGAATTTCCCCTACTTCTAGCAACACTGGCTGTAGTTGATATCGCACCTACGGAGTTAGTATGCCACTTAATTAGTGTGGGTAATAAATCTAAATTTGTAAAAATCGAGCAATATTTTTATGAAAGAGCTACAAGCACGTATAAATACGATCGCCTAGTACATCAAAATTTTAAATTTGAAAATATTATGGCCAAATTTGGGAAAATCGAGCGATGCATATATATGAGAGCTATATCTAAATCTGAACCGATTTGGATGAAATTTTGCAGACTTGAAGGGCGATGGAAAAGATTACCTTTTGCCAAATTTGGTGACGATCCGTTTGAAAAAAAAAGCGCAACGTGACCCCATTTGTCGAAATCGGGCGATACATATATATGGGAGCTATATCTAAATTTGATCCGATTTCTTCCAAATTTAATAGCGTTCGTCCTTGTGCCCAAAAAACTCCCTGTACCAAATTTCATCAAAATCGGTTAATAATTGCGACCGGAATCCTGTGAACAACAAATACATGGACAGACGGACGGACGGACGGACACCAATCGCTAGATCGACTCAGGAAGTGATTCTGAGTCGATCGGTATATATTTTATGGAGTCTAAAATCACTATTTCTGGTAGGCACATTTTTTGGCCGATCAAACTTATTATACCCTGACCACTATGTGGTTTAGAGTATAAATAGGTGAACTCTGCAGGCTAATAAAGCTAATTTATTTTAATTAATTTTTTTCCAATATGAGAAATTTTTCTTGACCTTAATAATTGTTTTTATACGCTGGTTAAATGAACTAAAAACGTAATGTGTATAAAAATGTATACACAATTGAAGCATAAATATTTAATAATTTAATATTTTCAGCAAAATAGTTCAGAATTATTTAAAATGAAAATTTTAATACAAATGCGCCCATCTTGGACTTTGTATGGAACTGAAGACATTCGGCCAGGCTGAATCGTATGGATTGTGTAGAAAGTTTTACTAAAAACTATCATTTAGAATCGAATTACATATCGTAACACTCACCGATGCAAGGTATCTTAGAAGTTCTTAAGATTTTCTTCTAAATTGTAGGTTTGTCCAATTTTAGAAAGCCAAATTTGAATGTGTTTGCATGTTTAGTAGAAAGTATGAACTGACGTCATGTACCATATTTCAACCGTCTAGGAAGTCGCGGAATTGAAATCTGGGGATCGGTTCATACGAGGCTATATATAATTGTGGATCGATATGGACCAATTTTTGAATGATTACTACACTGAAAAAAAAGCATGCCCGGTTCTAAAGATTTTGTCTTTACTTTAAAAATTATGGTATTGATTCCGAGCCAAAGAAGTGGAGAATACAAGTAAGGATACTTTTAAGACACAATGTATATATTTGTTTCTAGGAAGGAAATGTATATTATAGAAATGCGTCTTCTATGCTAAGCAAAATTTGCATTCGACCTTAGACTGATAAGGCTAATCTGCAAAACCACCTAAACTACATCAAATCACTTGTGCAAAGTTTTCAGTCTATAGCGTGATTTCAACAGACGGATCGCCAACATCGTCAGATGGACTCGATATATAACATAGATTTTCGTACACTGAAAGCAAAGAATGTCCGAGTCCAAAGATTTTGTTTCTAATGATTTTGGTATTGATTCGGAGCCAAAGAAGAATTGTTGTAAGGATACGTTTAAGACACAATTTACTTTTAAATTTAAGTTTTTTGTACTTGAATTCTAGGTAACAAATTGTAATATATTAGATTTTTCAGCGTTTTCCATGTGCTACCAAAGTCCTTTAAAAACGTTTTACCGAAAAGTTCAATTTCCAAATTCAGAATCGACTTCAAGTAGAAATTATGCTATGATAGAAGTACAAATCGTCGTTAAAATAAAGTGTTGATAAAACATTTCCTATTATTAAGCGCTTTTTTGATGCAAAAAGTCAACAAATTTAAAGACGATTTCATTAATTTTGAAGCATGTTTTACAATTATTAATACAAGTTGACCTTAGTCAAACAAAATTTTCTTTCATTTTAAGATACCCATTTTTAAGTCGATTCACTTAATTATGAGGACAAGACGACTTTTTTGAAAAATTTATCTCTTTTGGACAAGGAAAAACCTTTATATCAGAAAAATGTGTCTTCTATGCTAAGCAACAAAAGCATTCGTATCTTAAGGACATGAAATATTTGTCCTCACGACAATATTTTTTTCAGTGTATATACAAAGTGTATACAGTGAAACCTATCAGAAGTGGACACCTATGGCAGCCTAAATTTTAACATCATTTAGGAGATGTCCAGTTATGAGAGTTTAATGTTAATGTATTAATACAGCAAAGGTCTCAAGGCAGTTGGGAGTTGTACAGTTTTCAGACTGTCCAAGTTTGCTCTCTTTATTAGACGATATAATGATATCCGTCTGTCTGCCTTTCTGTCTGTCTGTTACGTGTTACATTTTGGCATGGTGAATACGTAACATATTTGTCGCAACCATGTTATTTTCTCGGACATTATGTATCTGATTTCGAAAACTATTTTATTTTTGGTGCAAAAATGTTCCATGGTACCCATCCAAAAATAACATTTTGCTCTAGAAGGCGATTATATTCCTTCTCAGCATGTAGTTCCCATAAAAACCGATACCTCGATTTGATTCTTGAGCATAGAGATGCTCAATATGTTTAGAATTTGAAATCTAGAGGTATTTTAGATTAATAAAGAGCTATGGTATACTTGGCATATATCGACAAATTTATTCCGATTAGCTTCAAATTTTATATCTAGTTATGATATAGCTTCCATATAGACCAACCTACCGATTTAACTTTTAATTAATTTGATTAAAATTACCTATTCCGACCAAACGAAAGGTAATATTTTCATTCTATTTTCTTAAACACTTATACAAAAGTTTAACACTCCCTCTAGAAATTAAACAAACAATTTTACTGCAAATTTAAATTCTTTGTTACAAATCCCAAATTTAACTGTGCCATTTGATCCATAAAATTAACGTGAAATTCTTTGGTAAAGAGTTTCAGGTAAAAAACAGCTTGCCAAGAGAATTTATGCCAGAGAATAATGAGTTACCATCAACTGATAAATTCGTTTAACACACTTCCAGTTAGCGAATATATTTATTATTTATTTCCCATATATTTACTGGTCCGCACTAATAGTTTAGTTCTTGATAATGACACAGAGAAGTAATGGTAATTACTTGTTTGTAATGTACCTGTGTTTAAATTGGCCATATCTGATGGTTGAAAAGAGTAGACTTACCTCCTATTTACTGACGTACACGTATGCCAATATGTAGCTGCTTGGATTCCTTTTTGGAACATAATTTAATTGCATTTTATGTGTTCGAAAATTTCCCCAGTCCAATGCAATTTTCCTTATTCCCAGTAAGTCTCAAAAACTCTATGAACTAAACGTAGGTATTAAATCAATTAGCATAAAAATAAATTCAATGAAAACTTACGACTTAGAAGGAATATTGTATGCCATTTTTTTAGATTTCAGAACAATACTAGAACCTACTACTAGAATTTCTTTAGAAATTAATGGACATAAAGATATACTAATGTATGTCGTTACAAATCATAAGAAATGAATCCTTAATATTTCCGGCGAAAATTAATAATACACTCCCAAGTACTTAGAGCGGCAATACAAAACAAAAGACTTAAGGAACAAACTGGATTATATATACAGTGGATTAGAGGTGTGCACGTGACACGAAATTGTCGTGACTCACGAATATTTTCATGACTTACGCGTGATTCGTGAGTCACGTTTATGGCAACGGCGTGAGTGTGCGTGATTAACAAACCCAATGGCGTGCGTGAGTCACGAAAATAATTTCTTCGTGAGTAACGAATTTCGGAAAAATACGCTCAGAAAAAATAATCCCGCCCTCGGCCAAAAAGCGCTTACGAGTTCAATTCATTTACAATTTTAGTGATACCTGGAATGTTAAGAGTTTAATAACGGTCTCGTTTCTCATGTTTTCAGACGCGTCCTTAAGGTAAATTACTCATAAAATTATTCAGGAGTCACGACATTTTTCGTGAGACACGACATTTTCGTACGTTAGTGTGCGTGAGTACAAATTTTCTTTTGGTGAGTGTGCGTGAGTCCTACCAAACAATATGGTGCGTGAGTAAGATTTTCCCTTCGTGAATTTGCGTGAGCGTGAGAAAAACATTACTCACGTGCACACCTCTACAGTGGATTTTTTACAAGAAAAATATATTACAGTATTGGGATATTTTTTTATAACTTCCAATTCCATGAGATTCTATCTCATTTTGTTATATAAATTCAAACCAGAAACCACAAAACTAACCTTACCCTCAAACATTAACTTTCACATCCTCCTCGTACGTCACAAAACATTTAATCAAACTGACAACACCCGTCACAGCTAAGTACCGTTTATGGTGCTGTTTTATGAATTGAACTGAAATTTAAATTAATTTATAAAAATCAAGAACTTGTCAAGAAGCTAATGTTTCATTATTTCCATATTGACTGGCTGACATAAATGGCTTCAAGCACCTGATGACGGTATTTTGTAACAAAATCCACTATTTGCAGATAACTACGCCTGAATATGATGTTTGGCTAAATGTTGATTGTTTGATTTTTAAGTTGATTGTTGGTTTGCAGACCGCACGAACAAAAAATTTATCATATGTGATTGGAGTTTCTATCATGAAGGCGCTTAAGTTATTTTTTTTTTTTTTTGTTAAGTACGCCAATACATTGGTTTTACCATAGAACATTTGTTGACAGTGTTGGCTTATATGCGGGTATGTTTCCTAAACTGTTAAACTTCAACTTGTCATGTTAGTCAAGTTGCTTGAGTACGTATATTTTTTTATTCAATATATATATATATATATTCATGTGAACACATCCATCTGAACATATGTCTTATGGTATAAAAAAATTAAAAGACAGGAGAAAAAAAATGTTTAAAACAATTGGAAGTAAAAAATACATTAGTGTCTGGCTCAGTTATTGTCTATGTATGGAGAAAAGTCTACGCTCACATTGGTTCCCTAAGAAGCGTTATTATGACTTGAGATTGACAACAACCTGTTCGTTCAACTGATATTATTCGTTGAGACGGATTTAATAGAAATTTACGCCAGACATTTGCATTTATTTGCTTTTCAAGTTGTATTATGTCTATATTTTAAAGGAATTAGATGGAATGCTCAAATAGAATTAAAACTATGGGCATTTCAGAGTATTTTATAGTTGGTTGGTATAACTAAAGTAAAACGAAATAAAATTTGCTATTAAAATTAAAAAAAAATACAATTTAAGGAATGTACTATCAAATTATATTGTATAAAACTAATTTACTTAAAAGAAATAAAATAAAGTAAACTACTAAAGCACATAAACTAAAAGTTTACATTATAAATAAATAAATAAAATTTATTTATATAAATAAAATTATAAAAACTGTATTGAAATAAATAAATTTTAAACTTAACTAAGTTGAATTGACATAAATTGATATATGGTTAATAGTAAATATTTTAATTTGGAAATAAAAATATTTCAATAGTAATGGTAGTAAATTATGTCAAATAAAATTAGTTAAGATTTTTTGTAATTTGATTTAATTCAAATTAAATTTAATTATGCTTAATTAAACTAAACCAACTTACACTTAATTGAATGAAATTAGTTTTACATATGAAAAATTTATATACTATGGTTATTTCAATACATTTAAAAATTTATCTAAAATTAAATTTATTTTATTTTAATTTTAAATTTATTTTATTTTAATAAAAAATTTAAACCATAAAGAATTATATCTTAAACATTTAATTTTATAAAACTTACTTAATTTAATATAAATAAAATAATATAAATAAAATAACTCAAAATAACCTAAGAAGAGAATCATTTTAGAAGTTGCTACCATTGGTCTCCCAAATTATTGTCCACATTCGGGATGGGTCCTTTTATGATAGGTTAAGGTGAAAAGGTAGCAAATCAACTTAAATTTAATTCCTTAAAATTAATAAAATAAAAAAACAAAAAAAAAATAAATTAAAAACAAGTAAGGAAAGTCTAAAGTCGGGCGGGGCCGACTATATTATACCCTGCACCACTTTGCAGATCTAAATTTTCGATACCATATCACATCCGTGTTGGGGGCTATATAAAAAGGGTTGTCCCAAATACATACATTTAAATATCACTCGATTTGGACAGAATTTGATAGACTTTTAAAAATCTATAGACTCAAAATTTAAGTTGGCTAATGCACTAGGGTGGAACACAATTTTAGAAAAAAAAAATATGGGAAACATTTAAATCTGAAGCAATTTTAAGGAAACTTTTCGACTAAGCAGTGGCGATTTAACAAGGAAAATGTTGGTATTTTGACCATTTTTGTCAAAACATATATATAGGGGAGCTATATCTAAATCCGAACCGATGTCATCCAAATTTGACACGCATAGCTACAATGCTAATTCTACTCACTGTGCAAAATTTCAACTAAATCGGAGTTAAAAATTGGTCTCCGTCTATCTAAATCTGAACCGATTCCAACCAAATTTAGCACGCAAGTTACTATGCTAATTCTACTCCCTATGCAAAATTTCAACTAAATCGGAGCAAAAAATTGGCTTCTGTGGGCAAATGAGTGTAAATCGGGCGAAAGCTATATATGGGAGCAATATCTAAATCTGACGGACAGGCAGACAGACAGACATATGGACATCGCTAAATCAACTCAGAATTTAATTCTAAGACGATCGGTATACTAAACGATGGGTCTCAGACTTTTCCTTCTTGGCGTTACATACAAATGCACAAACTTATTATACCCTGTACCACAGAAGTGGTGAAGGGTATAAAAAATAAATTCATGCTATTTCAGTAAGAATTGGAAGGTACCCATTTTTGGTAGGTTTATTTTAAGGTGACAATATAACAAGTGTCTCACAAAAATTGTCTGCTAGTTACAGTTGTCGCCTTGAAGAGTTGGAGAGGTTTCACTGCAATTAAGTTATAATAATTTTATTGATTTAAATTAATTTGACATTATATTAAAATAGTGAAGTAGAAAGTAAAAAGTGGTAGTAAATTTTAATGTTCCTTGTTAAAAAATGTATATTATAATATTTATTGGGTACTTCGTTCTGCAAAAATACGAGCCTAACATAAATATTGGCTTCACAAATTTGTCTATAGTACTCACACTAATTGAGCGATTTGATCGTTTTCTTAAAAATGGTTTCAATATTAGTGGGGTACTAATTCTATAGGTGTACAATCAAGTATAGCTCACTCTTGTACATACGCCGGTATAACAAGATTTGCATCAAATTTCCCACATTAACGATCTTAATACAAATATGGTTTCGCCTGTTAAACGATGTAAATCAGAATTTATATAGACATCCTTATAAAATATCGTTCATATCGCATCGAATATAAATATGATATATGTGTCACCAAATTATCGAGAAATTTTTTAAAATACCCACTTGTATCAGCAGGGCAATACGTCTCTTGGATTTGATTTCAGATTTAGGTAAAATCCCCATAAATATGTACCGCTTAATTTTCTTAAGTGCGGACATAAAATAAAAGTGTGTAGCATCAAAAAACCGCAAATCTCCAGGTTTATTAATTCAGTAGCGGTGGTTTTGGGTATGATGTAGTAGGCCTCGTTTGAACTTAGACATTACTCAGTTGTTTATTTTAACCCTTTCACTGCCGATGTCCACTTAGAAGGACATTCGAAAAAGACACCAAATTCTATTTTGCCACTTAGTTTCGATTTATTTCGCGATGTTATTTTAAAGTAGAGGCTTTAATCTAAATAAGCTATAAATATTTTCCATATTGGTGAAGTCTAAAATACATTTTTAAAAACTTCTTTAGCAATAAACGAAAAATACGAAAGTTTGAGACAATTTTCCTATTGTATGGTTCTAGTAAATGGACATTCATACAAAAACTATAGCAGATACTTTTTCTCACACTTTGAAGGATATTATAGGCTAAAAAGCGCTTATTTTCGTGAGGCCATTTGGTCACAAGCATCAACCAACCGCAAATCTCCAGGTTTACTAATTCAGTAGCGGTGATTTTTGGTATGATGTAGTAGGCCTCGTTTGAACTTAGACATTACTCAAATGTTTATTTTAACCCTTTCACAGCCGATGTCCACTTAGAAGGACATTCGAAAAAGACACCAAGTTCTATTTTGTCACTTAGTTTCGATTTATTTCGCGATGTTATTTTAAAGTAGAGGCTTTAATCTAAATAAGCTATAAATATTTTCCATATTGGTGAAGTCTAAAATACTTCTTTAGCAATAAACGAAAAATACGAAAGTTTGAGACAATTTTCCTATTGTATGTTTCTAGTAAATGGACATTCATACAAAAACTATAGCTGATACTTTTTCGTTTTTTTTTTTTGTATTTTTTCTCATACTTTGAAGGATATTATAGGCCAAATAGCGTAAGGCCATTTGGTCACAATTAAAGAATCAAGTTTTCAGAAGTAATTGAGGTTGGTTTTCCTAATAGAAATTTTTGTTCTACATGCTATTAGTACAAGTAAAAACAGAAGAAAAATTGAAGTTTTTAACATTAGGTTTATTTCGGTAGTGAAATGGTTAATATTATTTTTAAACACAATAATTTTTATACCCTCCAACATAGGATGGGTGTATATTAACTTTGTCATTCCGTTTGTAACACATCGAAATATTGCTCTAAGACCCCATGAAGTATATATATTCTTGGTCGTGGTGAAATTCTGAGTCGATCTAAGCATTTCCGTCCGTCCTTCCGTCTGTTGAAATCACGCTAACTTCCGCACGAAACAAGCTATCGACTTCAAACTTGGCGCAAGTAGTTGTTATTGATGTAGGACGGATGGAATTGCAAATGGACCATATCGGTCCACTTTTACGTATAGCCCCCATATCAACGGACCCCCAAATTTGGCTTGCGGAGCCTATAAGAGTAGCATATTTCATCCGATCTGGCTGAAATTTGGTACATGGTGTACGTATATGGCCTCTAACAACCATGCAAAATTGGTCCATTATTATATATAGCCCACATATAAACCGATCCCCAGATTTGGTTTGCGGACCCTCTAAGAGAAGCAAATTTCATCCGATCCGGCTGAAATTTGGTACATGATATTAGCATATGGTCTGTATTAGACATTGGTGGTATATATTAGACAAAAATGGTATGTGTAGGTAAGTCTACAAATAATTAGGAATCGATATACAATTATGAGCTTGATAAGGACCAATTTTTGTGTGATTGGGCATCGATTTATCTGAGGGCTATATAGAACTATAGACCGGAATGGACCTAGTTAGGCATGGTTGTTAACGGCCATATACTAGCACAATGTACCAAATTTCAACTGACTCGGATGAAATTTGCTCCTCCAAGAGGCTCCTAAACCAAATCTCGGGATCGGTTTACATGGGGCTATATATGATTATGGACTGATATTGACCACTTTTTGTTAAATATGATATACTACCACCACGTACCAAATTTCAACCAGATCGGATGAATTTTGTTTCTCCAAACGGCACCGGAGGTCAAATCTGGGGATCGGTTTATATAGGGGTTATATATAATTATAGACCGATTTCGACCAATTTTTGCATGGGTGTTTGAGGCCATATATTAACACCACGTACCAAATATCAACTGAATCAGATGAATTTTGGTCTTCCAAGAGGCTCCGGAAGTCAAATCTGGTGATCGGTTTATATGGGGGCTATATATAATTATGGACCGATTTCGACCAATTTTTGCATGGGGGTTTGAGGCCATATATTAACACCACGTACCAAATATCAACTAAATCAGATGAATTTTGGTCTTCCAAGAGGCTCCGGAGGTCAAATCTGGGGATCGGTTTATATGGGGGGTATATATAATTATGCACCGATGTGGACCAATTTTGGCATGGTCATTAGAGACCATATACTAACACCATGTACTAAATTTCAGCCGGATCGGATGACATTTGCTTCTCTTAGAGGCTCCGAAAGCCAAATCGGGGGATCGGTTTATATGGGGGCTACATATAATTATGGACCGTTGTGGACCAATTTTTGCATGGTTGTTAGAGACCACCACTTACACCACGTTCCAAATTTCAGCCGGATCGGATGAATTTTGCTTCTCTTAGAGGGTCTGCAAATCAAATTTGGGGGTCCGTTTATATGGGGGCTATACGTAAATTGGAGAGCAATATTTCGATGTGTTACAAACGGAATGGCAAAGTTAATATACCCCCATCCTATGATGGAGGGTATAATAAATGCTAAATTAACGTTATACTTACTTGATATTAAATAAGTTAGGTCTTATTAAATGAAATTAAATTGAATTAATTCAAATCAAATTACTTTAAACGAAATGAAACAAAATTAAATTTAATTTAGCTAAATTAAATAAAGTCAAATTAAATTACTTTAATTTGATTGTACTAAAATATAAATATTTGTTATGCTAATTAGTTAAAAGTATCATGGAATCGCCCCTATCCACAAACGATTGCATCTTAATTATAATGCTTCAATATTGGCAAAAACTGTTACAAATGTCTTGATTTGATTTAAATTTTGTTCTTAGTGTTTATTTTTTACCAATAGTCTTCGCTCTATTGTTTCGAAGTAATTCTATAAACTCGTTTTTTAATATTTAAAAATTTTTTTTATGCAAACAGCAGTCATAGAGGGCGTTACAGGCGTCACAAGTCTTTTGCGCATTTTTATTTACTTCAAACTATCGCAAACAAATTCAAAACTTAATTATCTCAAAAACTATAGTGCCATTAAATCAATTCTTGGCTTTCGTGGTTGGCATACACTCGCTTGTATATTTCATTTATTTGATATACTTTATCCATTCACAAAATTTTATGATTTCATTTTATGATGGAAAGGGAAAACTGTGAAATTACTATGATACAGATTTTCAATTTTTAATTAAATGATTACTATATTTTGTAACGAAAACCAAGATTAGTATGATATGGTAATAAAGGACTACCATCAGGGAATGAAGCTTATGGAAAGAGATTTGGGAGACGCTAGTTCAGAGTGATAAAATGATACCCTACTCCTGTAGACATATTTCCATGACAGTTTTTAGAAGGTAGTTGTGAGATGCATAATCCGGGGCTTTGGAAACGTTACTGCCCTCAAAACAACATTGCCAGTTCGAAACAATTTGTCTTTAGACTAATGATTTTTATATTTAATCCGAGCCAAAGAAGCGGAGAATTGAAGTTTGCACAAATTTAAGACACAATTCTCTTTTAAAGTTGAGTTTTGCGTACTTGATTCTGGGAAACAATTTTTAATCGTTTTTCAGCTTCTTCTTCCTGTGCTATCAAATTCCTTTAAAAACGTGTTAACGACGACATACATTTTCAAACTCATACTCGACTTTTATGCTATGTTTCAAGCAAGAAAAGGTCTTTAAAATAAAGTTTTGATAGACATCCCCTCTTTTTGAACGATTTTTGCTTTGTAGTAAAGATACAAAAAATCAAAAAAAATTTGCTGCTTCCATGTAAAAATATCCAGTTTTAACTCGAATCATTTAACTATAAGGGCAAAACGACATCATTTAAAAGTTTGTCGACTTACGGACAATGATAAACACTTTATATCAGAGAAATGTGTCTTCTATTCTATGCAAAATTCGCATTCGTATTTTAAGGACTATAGACCCATCTCCCCTGTTTAACTTCTTGAAAACCTAGAAGAAAATGGTCCTTCGAGATCTAGAATCAACAGTAGTCTCCGTGTATACATATTTCGAACTATTTGAATTTCAGCAGATCCACGTCAGACACTCATAACTGATAAAGGATTTTCTTTTGTTTACTTCTTTGGCCTCAACTATAGAGATTATGTGAAGTACAGAGGAAACCCTTTTTATACCCTTCACCACTACTTTGGTACAGGGTATAATAAGTTTGTCCATTTGTATGTAACGCCAAGAAGGAAAAGTCTGAGACCCATCGTTTAGTATACCGATCGTCTTAGAATTAAATTCTTCGATTTAGCGATGTCCGTCTGTCTGTCTGTTCATGTATTTTTGTGTGCAAAGTACAGGTCGCAGTTTACAGTCATCGGCAAAAGTATTTTGACAATTTTTTTTTTTATGAAATATTGAACATCGATTGGTTCTATAATTATATAAAAAATTCGTAATGCCTTCTAAAGTTTCTATGGTTGTAGTAATTTAAAAAGACGAGGGTTATTTTATTCATCCTTTATTTATGTGGATAATACAAAGGGAATAGTCAAAATGTTGGGTGACAAAAGTATTTTGACAAATTCCCCGAAACACTAGAAAGAATTTGAATGTTACGATATACTGAATGATACATAAAAATTAATAAAATATATACTCTCCTCGCGCGTCAATGACTTTTTGCAATCTTCTTGGAACCGAATTCACCAATGTTTGAACGAAATCTATAGGAATTTCTCTCCAAATATCCTTAATTTCAGAAATCGTATCCTCGCGAGTCCTTGTCAATGATGTGTTTCGTTTTTTGCTTCATATAGGCCCAGACATTTTCTATAATATTTAAATCAGGACTTTGGGGTGGCCAATCCAAAGTATTTACCCCAATATCGTCAAGGAACTTGGTAATTACTTTGGCTTTGTGACATGGAGCGTTATCCTGCTGAAAAATAAAGGACTCTCGGATAAGTTTGTCGCCTGACGGGAATGCATTTTCGTTCAGAACTTGTAAATATTTTTCCTTATCCATTGTTCCATCAACAGGAACTATAACACCGACCCCCTTGTATGCAATACATCCCCAGAACATTACAGAGCCGCCACCATGATTTGTTCTCTCACAAACTGGAGCTTTCGTTTCTTACGTAAACTTTATTTTTTGATGCGTGATATTGGAAAGTACTTTTGTCCGGATCGGATGAAATTAGCTTCTCTTAGAAGTTCCGCAAGCCAAATCTGGGGATCGAATTATATGGGGCCTATATATAATTATGGACCGATGTGGACCAATTTTTGCATGGTTGTTAGAGACCAAATACTAACACCATGTACCAAATTTCAGCCGGATCGGATGAAATTTTCTACTCTTAGAGGCTCCGCAAGCCAAACCTGGGGATCGGTTTATATTGGGGCTATATATAATTATGGACCGATGTGGACCAAGTTTTGCATGGTTGTTAGAGACCATATACTAACACCATGTACCAAATTTCAGCCAGATCGGATGAAATTGGCTTCTCTTAGGGGATTCGCAAGCCAAATTTGGGGGTCCGTTTATATGGGGGCTATACGTAAAAGTGGACCGATAGGGCCCATTTGCAATACCATCCGACCTATGTACATCAATAACAACTACATGTGCCAAGTTTTAAGTCGATAGCTTGTTTCGTTCGGAAGTTAGCGTGATTTCAACGGACGGACATGCTCAAATCGACTCAGAATTTCACCACGACCCAGAATATATATACTTTATGGGGTCTTAGACAAATATTTCGATGTGTTACAAACGGAATGACAAAGTTAATATACCCCCCATCCTATGGTGGAGGGTATAAAAATAGTTTACATGTTTTTTTCCAAATGCACTCTTACTTTGTATTCATATACGAAAGTACCGTTACTTTGAAACAACCCTGTTAAATATAAAGCAAAACATTAGTAACAGGTATGTCAAAATACTTATGCCGATGACTGTAAGTCCGATCGTCCTCAAATTTTGCATAGGGTGGTTTTTTGGCACAGAGACAATCGCTATGGATTTTAAAAAAATCGGTTCAGATTTAGATATAGATAGCTGCCATATATATTCATCCCCGATCTGGCCATAGTTGGCGTGTTTATCAACCGATTTTCTTCAAATTCCGTACATCCGAATATTTTATGAGTCTCGAAAAACTTGCAATCGGTTCAGATTTAGATATAGCTCCCATATATATCTTTCGTCCGATTTGAACTTATGTGACTTCAAAAGCCAGAGTTTTGGCCTGACATACTTCAAATTTCGCACAAGGAGTACGTTTAATAGTATCGGTAAGTGTACCAAATTTGAATGAAATCGGGTCTAATTTAGATATAGCTCTCATATATATCTTTCGCCCGATTTGCACTTATATGGCCTCAAAAACCAGAGTTTTGCCGTGATTTTCTTCAAATTTCTCACGAGAGGTACGTTTGATGGCATCGTCATGTGTGCTAAATTTGGTTGAAATCGGTTCAGATTTAGATATAGCTCCCATATATGTCTTTCGTCCGATTTGAACTTATATGACTTCAAAAGCCAGAGTTTTGCCTGATAAATATGTAAGCAGTTTAGTATTTATTAGTGGATGGATTAGTAATTACAGGAACAACCTAATAACTTATGATGGAATTAGAAACTCTTGGTGTATCTCTGGCCTCCTAATACCGAACGGGAAGGATACTAGATGGCAAATAACCAATGAGAGAGCGCTGCAATAATTACTAAATTCCGATCTAAGCTTGATCGTAAAAAAGATTTGCTAATGTTCTCAAGATTCCAATGGCTTCAGAAACGATTGGATGTCATGTTCTGAAAAAATCAAGAGGCTATCAATCATATTGATCGAGAGTCCGCATTCAAGTGTGAAGCGTATGTGAAAAGCTTTCTAGGAACTGAAAAATATAAATCCACTACAGTAATCCCTCGATTTACGTCGTGATTGGTTCCGGAATTTGACGACGTTAATCGAAACGACGTAAACCGAATTAAAAATTGCTCATACTTATTCCAAAGTCCATTTATGTATGTATGTGTGTGTACATAATAAAAAATCTTCAAAAATAAAGGCAATTCAGTAAGAATTTCAGAAAAAAAATGTTTCGATGTCATCATCGTTGATACTTATTGTACTTATGGAAGGCCTTTTTTTATAATGTGGGTAAAAAAGTCGACGACGTAAATCGAATGGCGTCGTAAATCGAAGTTTGAAGGAACAAAAAATTTGACGACGTAAATTGAAACAACGTAAACCGAGACGACGTAAATCGAGGGATTACTGTATGTACTCACAGTACTTAAAATTGACTCCATTGATTCATTTATCTGGAATTAAATTTATATAACTTAAGATATTTTTCCCAACAGAACCAACATTTTGTTATGCCCTCATGCATTTGGATTTATGCCCTGCTTCTGTATATCGTATGAAACCCCATTCGAAAGAAAAGCAATCGCTCCAATTCAAATCCATTTTTGGTTTTTCTATTTGTTGCTACGTCTGCATTGATTTTCAAAAAGTATTTTTTGTATTTCTTGACTCATTTTGAATTTAAGATACTCAACATTTTTCCACACTCTACCATCTGTAGCGTATCTATTTTTTCACCAGAATTAAATATCGCTACTAAAATGATTATAAAATGTTAACAAGATTATAAAATGTTGTCTTTGATATCATACCATATACCTATACTATTATCTATGGAAAATGCTTAATTTAATTAAAGGGTTTCATATGCATGTTAACAACATCGCCAACACAGATAAATCATCAACATTAAAAAGAGTTGGTAGTTGGGGAGACTACCTTATCTACCCCCCTTCAATATTTAATACCTTATTGCCGAACAATCAACTTTGGGCCCAGTAGATCAGTTGTTTCACAGGAGGCAATATTTAGGTTTGTTTTTGCAACTTTAGTGCTTCTAGTAATACTTACGTGTGACTGATACTCATGTTTATCGTGTGCAGGTCGGCATATCTTGAAACAGTATCTCACTACACGTCTTCATGCTCTAGAGAGGGTTGTTTTATCGGCCAATGTTTAAACATTGAAAAATCCAACAGCAATAATAGCCCATTCTGTATGGTGTCTGGATGAAGCTGCGTCTGCGCAATAGCAATTATTATGATTATGGTGTTGTCGCGCTCTTGTTGTACCTGACAAAATGACATTAATTGAGTAATTTATATTGATGGCGTCAATGTGTTATAGTTTGGTGTCCTTTCATCTTTGCTCAACGTTAATGGGATGTGACAGCGTATAATGTGATTTGGACTAGTATAGACTATCATTATGATGACTAAAGAAACATTGTTATTGTAATCACTTTGGGGTAAATCATTAAAGGGTATCATTGATGTCGTTGTCATCATAATCAAAGTCATCGTAAGCTTCATCTTCATTAAGAAGTCATGTTGAGTACTAAACAGTGGAACTAGTGGATCTAAATTTGTAATTTAGTAAAGTAAAACAAGTATAAACGGCCGTAAGTTCGGCCAGGCCGAAGCTTATGTACCCTCCATCATGGATTGCGTAGAAAATTCTTCTAAACACTGCCATCCACAAGCGAATTACTTAAGTTGCGGTAACGCTTGCCGATGGCAAGATATCTTAAAACCTCCTAACACCATCTTCTAAATTGTATGTAAGTCCATACGTGGTATATATTAAATCAAAAAGATCGATCCAATACGTATATAATTCAGTTTAACAAAGTAAAGAGATAAAATTTTAACAAAATTTTCTATAGAAATAAAATTTTCACAAAATTTTCTATAGAAATAAACTTTTGACAAAATTTTCTATAAAAATAAAATCTTGGTAGATTATTTTTGGCTCGAGTGGCAACCATGATTATGAACCGAATAAAATTTGAACAACATTTTCTATAGAAATAAAATTTTGACAATGATGAAAATTTTATTATGAACCGAATAAAATTTTAACAAAATTTTCTCTAGAAATAAAATTTTGACAAAATTTTGTATAGAAATAAAATTTTGACAAAATTTTCTATAGAAATAAAATTTTGACAAAATTTTCTATAGAAATAAAATTTTGACAAAATTTTTTATAGAAATAAAATTTTGATAGACTATTTTTGGCTCTAGTGGCAACCATGATTATGAACCGATATGGACCAATTTTTGTGTGATTGGACCAATTTTGGTATGGTTGTTAGCGACCATATACTAACACCACGTTCCCAATTTGAACCGGATCGGATGAATTTTGCTCCTCCAAGAGGCTCCGGAGGTCAAATCTGGAGAACGTTTTATATGGGGGCTATATATAATTATGGACCGATATGGACCAATTCTGGCACGCTTGTTAAAGATCATATATTAACACCATGTTCCAAATTACAACCGGATTGGGTGAAATTTGCTTCTCTTTGAGGCTTCGCAAGCCAAATCTGGAGATCGGTTTATATGGGTCTATATATAATTATGAACCGATGTGGACCAATTTTTGCATGGTTGTTAGAGACCATATACCAACATCATGTACCGAATTTCAGCCGGATCGGATGAAATTTGCTTCTCTTTGAGGCTCCGCAAGCCAAATCTGGGGATCGGTTTATATGGGGGCTATATATAATTATGGACCGATGTGGACCAATTTTTGCATAATTGTTAGAGACCATATACCAACACCATGTACCAAATTTCAGCCGGATCGGATGAACTATGCTTCTCTTAGAGGCTCCACAAGCCAAATCTGGGGATCGGTTTATATGGGGGCTATATATAATTAAGGACCGATATGGACCAATTTTTGCATGGTTGTTAGAGACCATATACCAACATCATGTACCAAATTTCAGCCGGATCTGATGAAATTTTCTTCTCTTTGAGGCTCCGCAAGCCAAATCTGGGGATCGGTTTATATGGGGGCTATATATAATTATGGACCGATGTGGACCAATTTTTGCATGGTTGTTAGAGACCATATACTAACACTATGTACCAAATTTCAGCCGGATCGGATGAAATTTGCTTCTCTTTTAGGCTCCGCAAGCCAAATCTGGGGATCGGTTTATATGGGGGCTATATATAATTATGGACCGATGTGGACCAATTTTAGCATGGTTGTTAGAGACCATATACCAACACCATGTACCAAATATCAGCCGGATCGGATGAAATATGCTTCTGTTAGAGGCTCCACAAGCCAAATCTGAGGGTCCCTTTATATGGGGGCTATACGTAAAAGTGGACCGATATGGCCCATTTTCAATACCGTCCGACCTACATCGATAACAACTACTTGTGCCAAGTTTCAAGTCGATAGCTTGTTTCGTTCGGAAGTTAGCGTGATTTCAACAGACGGACGGACGGACGGACGGACGGACGGACGGACGGACATGCTTAGATCGACTCAGAATTTCACCACGACCCAGAATATATATACTTTATGGGGTCTTAGAGCAATATTTCGATGTGTTACAAACGGAATGACAAAGTTAATATACCCCCATCCTATGATGGAGGGTATAAAAAACGTTTTAGTGGATGTACTAAAAATATGTAGCATAAGTCCAATGATCTTAAATGTTTCCTAAATTACGGATAACATGTTGTTGTTGGATGGAAGAAATTCCCGATAAATTATAAGAAATGAAAATGCTGTTGGTAGATTATATAATAAGTATAACTTTCCATTTTTAGCATATTGGAACGCAGTGAATAATTATTTAAATTTCGTAACTCTTCTCTCAAAAAAATGTTTACTTGGATCCAAAGATTTTGACCTTCTCTTAAGTATTTTGGTATTGATTCCGAGCCACAGATGCGGCTTCTTTAAAATAAAGAAATTTTTTAGCGCCCTATATGGCCTTAAATCTAGGATCAATAAAATTAAAATTAAGATTCAGATCTCATTTATCGAATTATCATTTTCTTTTCGCGGTATATTAATAGAGCTTTTCACATACAAACAAATGCCAGTTTAAAAATCCAAATTATAGCGGATACACTGAAAAAAATATTGTCGTGAGGTCAAAGATTTCATGTCATGATAAATCAGATCAGATTTATCGAATTTTCATTTTCTTTTCGCGGTATATTAAGAGAGCTTTTCACATACAAACAAATGCCAGTTTAAAAATCCAAATTATAGCGGATACACTGAAAAAAATATTGTCGTGAGGTCAAAGATTTCATGTCTTTAAAATACGAATGCAAATTTTGCTTATCATAGAAGTCGTATTTCTCTAATATAAAGTTTTTTTCCTTGTCCAATAGTGGATAAACTTTTCAATGAAGTCGTATTGTCCTTATAATTAAGTGATTTAACTTAAAAATGGGTATCATAACATGAAAGAAAAATTTTTTGGTCTAATGTCAACTTGACTTTAATAATTCAGAAAAATTCTTTAAATTTAATGAAATTTTCTTTAAATTTTTTGTCTTTTTGCATCTTAACTACAAAGCAAAAAATCGTTCAAAGAGAGGACATGTTTTTCAACACTTTATTTTAAAGACGTTTTTAATTGAAAAATTGCATAATTTCTACTGGAAGTCGAGTCTTAATTTGGAAAATAAAGTTGTCGTTAACTCGTTTTTAAAGGACTTTGATAGCATATGAAGAAAAAAAGCTGAAAAAGCGAACAATTAAAATTTGCTTCCTAAAAGGAAGAATACAAAACCCAAATTTAAAAGAGAATTGTGTCTTAAAAGTATCCTCACTTGTATTATCCGCTTCTTTGGCTCGGAATCAATACCAAAATTTTTAAAGTAAAGACAAAAACTTTGGAATAGGCATGCTTTTTTTCAGTGCGCCTCAAAGTAAAAATGTTTTCTTAATTCCACAAAAACTTTAAACCAAAAGATGCTAACTACTCAAAATAAATCTTAGCCTATATTTGAAGCCTTTTTACTTTAAATATAAAGTTTTAACATTTCAGTTAATTTAAGGACGATTTCTTTAAATCAAAAAGGCGTTTTTTTATTTTAAGGAAACTTTTCCGTAGTCCAAAGACATGCGACTTTAACGGAGGGATGCACATTTACAAAATTTGTGTTCTAAATTTAATGAAAAAATTTTTTGAAGTAAAGATTATAAACTTTGTTTTAAATAAAATGTCATTATTTTACAGAAATTTGTCCTTAATATTTTGTAAATTGCGCATCCTAAAATTTATCTTACATAATCTTTAATATCGCATAAATATTTTTTTTAGTGTAGTTACCATTCTGCTTCCACATACGATTAATTTATCAAAGAATGAGACTTTCAAAACGAATTCTTTGGTACCGAGAAAGCAAGTAGTTCAAAAGATCATATTGCAAAATCCATGCCAATAAATTTAAATAGGACACTATATGGCATATGACAACATCTATCTCGTCTCCTTCTGGGTGTTGCAGAGATATGCACCAACTTATAATACACTGTTCCACAGAGTGGTACAGGGTATAATGGTGCTAGGGTCCAGAGGGATGGCTGCTGCCCGTCTGTTTAGTTTAAAGCAACTTTTGTTATTGTGAAAAAAAAATGAAAAAAGGAATTTCGTGGTTTGATAAAATACTGT
Source organism: Haematobia irritans (assembly GCF_050003625.1). Classification (NCBI taxonomy): domain Eukaryota; kingdom Metazoa; phylum Arthropoda; class Insecta; order Diptera; family Muscidae; genus Haematobia; species Haematobia irritans. The sequence goes on along the minus strand of NC_134398.1, from coordinate 136,310,403 downwards.
TTTCTGAAGGGAAAAAATACGGTGGAAGCAAAAACTTGGCTTGATAATGAGTTTCCGGACTCTGCCCCATGGAAATCAACAATAATTGATTGGTATGCAAAATTCAAGCGTAGTGAAATGAGCACGGAGGACGGTGAACGCAGTGGACGCCCGAAAGAGGGCGTCCACAAAATGATTTTGAATGACCGTAAAATGAAGTTGATCGAGATAGCAGAGGCCTGGCAAAGTAATGGCCTCTGCTTTTTGGGATGCACATGGAATAATTTTTATCGATTATCTTGAGAAGGGAAAAACCATCAACAGTGACTATTACATGGCTTTATTGGAGCGTTTGAAGGTCGAAATCGCGGCAAAACGGCCCCATATGAAGAAGAAAAAAAAGTGTGGTTCCACCAAGACAACGCACCGTGCCACAAGTCATTGAGAACGATGGCAAAAATTCATGAATTGGGCTTTGAATTGCTTCCCCACCCACCGTATTCTCCACATCTGGCCCCCAGCGACTTTTTCTTGTTCTCAGAGCTCAAAAGGATGCTCGCAGGGAAAAAAATTGGCTGCACTGAAGAGGTGATCGCCGAAACTGAGGCCTATTTTGAGGCAAAACTGAAGGATTACTACCAAAATGGTATCAAAAATTGGAAAGTCGTTATAACCGTTGTATCGCTCTTGAAGGGAACTATGTAGAATAATAAAAACGAATTTTGACGAAAAAATGTGTTTTTCTTTGTTAGACCGGGGACTTATCAGCCAACCTGTTATATATAGGTAAGTCTACAAATAATTACGAATCGATATGGATTTTTACACGGTACGTAGAGAGCCAGAATTGAAATATGGGGGGTCGCTTATATGGGGGCTACATACAATTATGAACTTGATATGGACCAATTTTTGTGTGATTGGGGATCGTTTTATCTGAGGGCTATATATAACTATAGACCGATATGGGCCTAGTTAGGCATGGTTGTTAACGGCCATATATTACCACAATGTACCAAATTTCGACTGACTCGGATGAAATTTGCTCCTCCAAGAGGATCTGAAACCAAACCTCGGGATCGGTTTATATGCGGGATCGGTTTATATGATTATAGACTGATATGGACCACTTTTGGTATGGTTGTTAAATATCATATACTAACACCACGTACCAACTTTCAAACGAATCGGATGAATTTTGCTCTTCCACGAGACTCCGGAGGGCAAATATGGGGATCGGTTTATATGGGGGCTATATATAATTATGGACCGATGTGGACCAATTTTTGCATGGTTGTTAGAGACAATATACTAACACCACGTTCCAAATTTCAACCGGATCGGATGAAATTTGCTTCTCTTAGAGGCTCCGCAAGCCAACTCGGGGAATCGGTTTATATGGGGGCTATATATAATTATGGACTTATGTGGATCACTTTTTGCGTATTTATTAGATACCATATAGTTACCAATTTTTGCACGATTGTTAGAGACCATATACTAACACCATGTACCAAATTACAGCCGGATGGGATGAAATTTGCTTCTCTTAGAGGCTCCGCAAGCTAAATATGGGGATCGGTTCATATTGTGGCTATACGCAAAAGTGGACCGATATGGCAATACCATCCGACATAAATCAATAACAACTACTTGTGCCAAGTTTCAAGTCGATAGCTTGTTTCGTTCGGAAGTTAGCGTGATTTCAACAGATGGACGGACGTACATGCTTAGATCGTCTCATAATTTCACCAGGACCCAGAATATAAATACTTTATGGGGTCTTAGAGCAATATTTCGATGTGTTACAAGCGGAATGACAAAGTTAATATATCCCCATCCTATGTTATGGTGGAGGGTATACAAATTGGCCCATAATTACCCAGCAGAGAGGCGTCGCCAGAAAGGAGTGAACATTTTCTTTGGATCTGGAAGTGGTGCAAAATTGGCGCAAAAGCGATGAATTTAATAAGGGCTTTTCATGTGACGGATGTCGACCGATTGAACAGCCGTTGCACTAAATTTGCTTCACTTCTTAAGGTTTGACCCGAATGCAGTGTTTTGGATGTGAATTAAAAAAAATTTTGTGATATTTTGCCAAATAAAAAATTTTTATAATTTTTTATGTCCATCCGCTGAAATAATACTAACTTCCGAATGGATGAAATTTCAATAATTTCAATAACTTAACAATAAACATTAAAATTACCCATTAAATTTTTTCAAAAAGTTAGTTATAAAAATTATATTAAAAGAACTTCCAGTGTAGCTTAAATAAAGAACATCTTTGGGAGGATATTTTTGGAAGTGATTTTAATGTTGTGCCTTTAGAATAAGTTACAACATTTTTTCCTGTGTATATGTAGCACTCTTATATAAACCGATCCCCAGATTTGACTTCCAGAGCCTCTTTGAGGAGTAAATTTCATTCGATTCGGTTGATATTTGGTACGCGACTTTAGTAAAGTGGTCCATATGGGTCCTTAATTATAAGTGGTACCCATATAAACAGATTCCTGGATTTGTCTTCCGGAGCTTTGCGGAGGTTTCATTTCATCTGATCCGGTTGAATTTTGGTACGTGATTTCAATATATGCCCTCTAACAACCATATATACTACACTCAAAAAAAAGTGAACTCTCTATTTCACTAAAGCCATATTGACTTTATATTAGTTCATAGAATCATTATGTTTGGAAAAAGTTTATTGTAGTCAAATAATTTTTTGCGTATGTTAGTTAAATGAACTAAAAAACGGGAAAAAGTTATACACAAATAAAGCATAAAGATTTCCTAATTTCGTATTTCTTACAAAATAGTTCATTATTTCTTTAAATTTGTAAATTTTACCAAAAATGTGTCCATCGTGAACTTCGTATGTCACTAAAGACATTCTTGCAATTTTGAACTCCAAGATTTCTCTTAAAACTACAAAATTTTCTTTAACTACTGAAAAAATTTAGTTATGTCTAATAAATTTTCTTGAATTTGTCGAAAAATATTTACTTATTTTTGCCATATCGGAGTGATGCCAGCGCTTATAATACCGTTTAGTTAAAATTTTCTAAAAAAGTTCCAAATTTTCTAAAATTAATCGAAAGTTATCTTTCCTGGTGGGTTCACTATTTTTTTAGTGTAATGTCACGTACCAAATTTGAAACGGAACGGACGCAATTTGTGTTCTTCCAAGAGGCTCCGTGGGAGCTATTTATAATTATGGACCGATATGCTTCTAAGTAGCTCCAGAAGTCAAAGTAAAAAGTTTTAAAATGTTTGAAATGAACCTCTTTTTATTTGCGCTCCCAATATCTCAACATTACAATAGCAGAGCTAAGTATTCACGCAGTCTTCTTTCGTCCTTCAAGGTTCCGCTATTTTATTTTGTTTGTCTAAAATTTCGGTTCAAATTCGCATAATATTTTGAGAATTTAGTTAAAATTTTTGTAGAATATTATAATTAATTCAGATTTCTTTAAAACCACTATGCAAATATCTTTGCCTTAATTCAGATAACATTTAGAATGTCTTCATTGTCAACGATCATAAACTATTGGACAGTTATTATTATGATTACCACCGCTCAACATGAATTCAATTAACACTTGTCAGTTGTCTTGTTTCCTATGGATTTCTTTTTTGCTGTTGCCACCATCTTAGTTCTGTATGGATGCTATTCTGCCACCTTAGTCAGCAACTGTGGAACTATTCCCAAATAAACAACGTAATGATTGCATATGAAAGAAGAAACACGAAGACTGACTAACCAATGATCATCTTAATGTTATAGTTTAGATGAAATTTTATTTTATGGGACAACAAGAAGTCGTAATCACGTTTTTATTGTAACAGTGATCTCATAGTAAATTTAAATGTGAAAGATTTCGTTTAACATGAGATAGAATTGCATATGTCATTTATTTAGTAAATTGTCTATTACGTTTAAACTACATAAATGATTATATAGTTGGGTAGCAAATGTGGCTATAGCCCTATAATACAATGAAATTTCAATATACTTGAAATTATTATTCACAGGAAAATATGACTAAAATTTTATTTAGGATAAAATTCTATCCGATGAAATTTTTTCGAAATGAAGATATTTCACCATATATGTATCGTGGAAAGGATATTGATATTGAAGGAAAAATGATCGAATATTTACTTCATAATAAAGGCTACACTGAAAAAGTGGACTCAAAAGTGGATCTCCCGGTCCATTCCCGGCAAAGCACAGTCTTGAGATGATCGACATCTTGATATTTTTTAATGGCGACCTTACACCTTAGGCGCAAAAGCCCAATAGATTAAGATCAGGATATTTTGGTTACAACTATGTAATGGAACTATGTGATGGAACTGTGTGATGGAATTATGTGATGGAAACTATTTTGGTTGAAACCCGCTGAGTGCGATGGTGCTGTGTTGGAATTTTCACAGTCGGCGACCGAAATGCTTGTCTGCCCAGGGCTTCAATACTGTTTTAAGGATATTTACCCCAAAATATTCGGCATATATATTGACCCCATCTTGGCCGTTACGGTGGACTACACAATTACCATAAGCTGCGCTTGAGTTCTGGTGGCCAATCGGAACAGTCTCTGATTGGAGAAAACCAAATTATGTACACTCAAAAAAAAGTTTACTTTGATCCAAGGATTATAACCTTCTCTTAAGTATTTTGGTATTAAATAGGTTAGGTTAGGTGGCAGCCCGATGTATCAGGCTCACTTAGACTATTCAGTCCATTGTGATAAGGACTACACAATTACACAATTATTGATTCCGAACCAAAGATGCGGCTTCTTTAAAATAAAGAAATTTTTTCCGACCTATCTGGCTTTAAATCTAGGACCAATAAAATTAAAATTAAGATACAGATTTCATTTATCAATTTTTCATTCCCTTTTCGCTGTTCATTAATAAAGGTACTGACGTACAAAAAAATCTAAATTATATGGGTACTTCAAAACAAAAAAATGTTTTCTTAATTCCAAAAAAAACTTTAAACCAAAGATGCTAAATCCTTAAAATAAGTCTTAGCCTATATTTGAAGCGTTTTTATATTAAATCTAAAGTTTCAATATTTCAGTTAATTTAAGTGTAATTTCTTTAAATCGAAAATGTGTTTCTTTACTTTAAGGAAAATTAGCCTTAGCTCAAAGACATGCGACTTTAACGGAGGGACGCAAATTTTGTAAATTAATGGAAAAAATTTTTAATGCAAAAATTATAAACTTTAATTTAATTAAATTGTCATTATTTTAAAGAAATTTGTTCTTAATATTTTGTAGATTTCGCATTCTAAAATTTAAGTTGCATCATCTTCAATATCATGTAAATATTTTTTCAGTGTAACTTTCGTGCAATCAAAGCAACCAACTATACATCATGAAGACTTACTTTATTTATCAATGCCTTAGCTTGTAAATCATAAAATTAATTTTAACTGGAATAAATCTGTCAGCTGTCAGACGAGCGATTTAGAAATGATCAGCAAACCTTTAGATATGTCCGTCCGTCTGTTGAAGACAAGCTAACATCTACATTAAAAAAAATGTTGTCGTGAGGCCAAAGATATGATATCCTTAAAATACGAATGAGAAGACGCATTTCTCGATTTTGGAAGATCAGTCAGAAGCATTACAAAAGCTAGGTTAGGTTAGGTTAGGTTAAAGTGGCAGCCCGATTAAGATTCAGGCTCACTTAGACTATTCAGTCCATTGTGATACCACATTAACTAAAAGTACCTATTACATATGGGCACTTCTAGTTTTAACCGCTGAACCTTCACTATTATTTTCTTCGGTTGAACCAACCATATTGTTCAAAAAACATTAGCAGACTGCTTAAGTTAACGTTTTCCAGATCCGCCAGTAATCTGAAGCTATATGATCCTAAAAGTTGCTTGCGCTTTACACAAAATGCACAAAATACACTCACACAAGAGGTGTTTAATTGATTCCTTTTCCTCCGCATCATGACAGCTCATACAATAGTCATTATACTTCGCGCCTATAGTTTCTGCAAAATCGCCTATCAGGCAGCGACCCGTTATAGCCGATATCAGGAGTGATATCTGACGTCTCGAGAACACTAGCATATCTAGTGTGCGGTTTAAGTTGAAATGGGGCCATATTTGCTTGGTGTCGTTACAACCCTTGCAATTTTCCCATCGAACATTTGCCATCATAACAGCCTTCTCACGCATCATGAGCTTGCAGGTGGTCAGGGGCATACCAACAGATTCTAGTTCCCCTGGAATATGTAAGGTAGTCCCTAGCCTTGCCAACTCATCCGCTTTGCAGTTCCCCGTATGTTCCTAAGGCCGGGCACCGATATTAGGTGAATATTGTACTGATCAGCCATCATTGATCATTGAGAGATTTGCGGCAGTCGTTGGCCGTTTTCGAGTTGAGGAACACAGAGTCCAAGGATTTTATTGCAGGTTGACTGTCTGAGTTTATATTAAAGCCCACATTTTTTGGAACATTACTTCTCAGCCAATTCGCCACCTCTCTTATTGCTAATATTTCAGCCTGAAAAACACTACAGTGATTAGGTAATTTTTCGCTATTCGAAGTTCCAGATCATTAGAATTGATGTGAATCGTAACGTAACTGTGAATGGTGAGCTCTACAGTGAATTTTTTTGACCATACAGACAAGCCCGCTGCAATTCACGCATTGAAAACTGCCAATGTTGAACTAATCGCAGGACTGGTACCGATGCTATAATTTATCGCAAGTCCTAAAATTTCCATGTAATTTTTCTACTTTCTATTTTTTCTAATTTTTTATACCCTCCACCATAGGATGGGGCTATACTAACTTTGTCATTCCGTTTATAACACATCGAAATATTGCTCTAAGACCCCATAGTGTATATATATTCTGGGTCGTGGCGAAATTCTGAGTCGATCTGAGCATGTCCGTCCGTCTGTTGAAATCACGCTAACTTCCTAACGAAACAAGCTATCGACTTGAAACTTGGCACAAGTAATTGTTATTGATGTAGGTCGGAGGGTATTGCAAATGGGCCATATCGGTCCACTTTTACGTATAGCCCCCATATAAACGGACCCCCAAATTTGGCTTGCGATTGCTCTAAGAGAAGCAAATTTGATCCGATCCGGCTGAAATTTGGTACGTGGTGCTAGTATATGGTCATTAACAACCGTACTAAAATTGGTCCATATCGGTCCACTTTTACGTATAGCCCCCATATAAACAAACCCCCAAATTTGGCTTGTGATCGCTCTAAGAGAAGCAAATTTCATCCGATCCGGCTGAAATTTGGTACATGATGTTAGTATATGGTCTCTAAGAACCATGCCAAAATTGGTCCACATCGGAAATTTAGGCTCCGCTAAATTTGGTTAGCGGAGCCTCTAAGAGAAACAAATTTCATCCGATCCGGCTGAAATTTGGTACAAGGTATTGGTATATGTTCTCTAATGACCATGCAAAAATTGGTCCACATCGGTCCATAATTATATATAGCCCCCATATAAACCGATCCCCCGATTTGGCTTGCGGAGCCTCTAAGAAACGAAAATTTCATCCGATGCGGCTGAAATTTGGTACATGGTGTTGGTATATATTCTCTAATGACCATGCAAAAATTGTTCCATATCGGCCCATAATTATATATAGCCCCCATATAAATCGATTCCCAGATTTGTCCTTCAGCGCCTCTTGGAGGAGCAAAATTTTTCCACAACATTCTCCAATTTTATATGGCTTGTACTACATACCTGATGTAGTCTTCCTCAAATGGTTGCAAATTAAAATTTCTCTCTAAATCTAATTGAAAAAATCAGTAGATGTGCTTCTACACTAACTGCACGATATTGCAAAAGCAAACTCTTCTCCTTAAACTTGGATTTAATTCCATGGTCATTAAGATAAACATTGACTATATAAAATTTTATTTATAAATATTTATAAAGTTGACATGGATTACAATCACTGCTGCTTTACATATTAACTAAATTCTCACAAAAAAAAGAGAAGACAGTATACTGTTAGTCCGGATAAAAAGAAGAACAAAGCCAAAGATCGCCAAGAAACCAATGACCAGAAATGGAAGAAGAAGAACACCCATTCAAACTTCGCTGTAGTTGGTTTTCTATTGTGAATTGATATCGATGGCATTTAAAATAACTCTAGCCACATTATCTAATGAAGTCTTCTCTTTATTTCAAAGGGGACAATCTGTTTCTCTTGGCGGATTAGCTTGAACAGAACCAAAAATTCCCAAAATGCAAATATTTGCATTGAACTTGTAGCCAAAAAATCCAAGATCGTGGGCTTAATTTACATGAGATCTTAACTTGGTTTCAACTCTGTGTGCCTTTGTCATCTATGAATATATGTGTGTGTTTTTGTTTGCCTGCCTATATGTCTGTCCATTTGACTTTTAGTCTTCTAGAACAACAGAATTACAACGTAACCGCGTTTAGCCATTGAACCAGAGTAACAGAAAAAGGCCAAAAATTAAATCAAAATACCCTGAAATTAACATATCTTGGATTTGCAACTAAAGGCTAAATACGAAATGGCCATATGGCTATGTTGTCTCTATAACACATCTGTATAAATACATGCATGCACGTGTGTGTGTGTGTGGGTAGCTAGATTTCCAGAAAACCTACTTAGGAAATATCCATCCTGATGTTAAAGTAAGTTAAGGTTTCAACTTATAGTGCTTAGGTGAAAAACAACCATATCATAGTTTCAAAAATCAAAGCATCATTTCTTAAAGGCGTTTTGGTTAAAACACATATACACATCGACGGCTTTATCGATACTATAAAAAAGTAAAATAAAAGTATAGGGAATTTGTTAGGCCGAGCAAATATCACTGTTTAAACTTCTAAAAAGGAGATCGTCTCTTACAAGGGTTACATTTTATTTGACGGGATTGGGCAATCCACACCTAGAAAAAAAGTTGACCCCTTCGTTAAGTTAACATAAACAAATTTTTAAGATAGTTGAACTTCGTATAGCGGACAAGGAAGTGTTTATTTGAATGATGTGATTTTCGTAAAAATTAGTAAGAATCCATAATATTATATGTGAGTTAAAATTTTGCTTTATTTATATATGTACCACTGTACTACAGAATAAAACAAATTGAACTGAATTGAATTCATATATGGAATGGATTTTATTGAACATTCATGTAGACAAATCCTACGTATTTGGGGTAACCCTTTTACTTCATAATTACTCGTAGAACTGCTCACTTACGTTTTTAAATACAGTTTTATATAACAAATATTTTATTAATATATTAAATATATTTATTACGAAACAGCAGCATCGACTCTCCTTGAAATATTAGTTTATTAATACATTATTTCCAATTTCCATGTAATGTTACTTTTTATACCCTCCATCATAGGATGGGGGTATATTAACTTTGTCATTCCGTTTGTAACACATCGAAATATTGCTCTAAGACCCCATAAAGTATATATATTCTGGGTCGTGGTGAAATTCTGAGTCGATCTAAGCATGTCCGTCCGTCCGTCCGTCCGTCCGTCCGTCCGTCCGTCTGTTGAAATCACGCTAACTTCCGAACGAAACAAGCTATCGACTTGAAACTTGGCACAAGTAGTTGTTATCGATGTAGGTCGGATGGTATTGATATCCGACCATATCGATATGGACCATATCGGTCCACTTTTACGTATAGCCCCCATATAAAGGGACCCTCAGATTTGGCTTGTGGAGCCTCTAACAGAAGCATATTTCATCCGAACCGGCTGAAATTTGGTATATGGTCTCTAACAACCATGCCAAAATTGGTCCACATCGGTCCATAATTATATATAGCCCCCATATAAACCGATCCCCAGATTTGGCTTGCGGAGCCTAATAGAGAAGCAAATGTCATCCGATCCGGCTGAAATTTGGTACACGGTGTTAGTATATGGTCTCTAACAACCGTGCAAAAATTGGTTTACATCGGTCCATAATTATATATAGCCCCCATATAAACCGATCCCCAGATTTGGCTTGTGGAGCCTCTAAGAGAAGCATATTTCATCCCATCCGGCTGAAATTTTGTACATAGTGTTGGTATATGGTCTCTAACAATCGTGCAAAAATTTGTCGAAATCGGTTCATAATTATATATAGCCCCCATATAAACCGATCCCCAGATTTGGCTATCGGAGCCTCAAAGAGAAGCAAATTTCATCCGATCCGGATGAAATTTGGTACATAATGTTGGTATATGGTCTCTAACAACCGTGCAAAAATTGGTTTACATCGGTCCATAATTATGTATAGCCCCCATATAAACCGATCCCCAGATTTGGCTTGTGGAGCCTCTAAGAGAAGCATATTTCATCCGATCCGGCTGAAATTTTGTACATAGTGTTGGTATATGGTCTCTAACAATCATGCAAAAATTGGTCCACATCGGTCCATAATTATATATAGCCCCCATATAAACCGATCCCCAATTTTGGCTTGCGGAGCCTCAAAGAGAAGCAAATTTCATCCGATCCGGCTGAAATTTTGTACATAGTGTTGGTATATGGTCTCTTACAACCATGCAAAAATTGGTCCACATCGGTCCATAATTATATATAGACCCCATATAAACCGGTCTCCAGATTTGGCTTGCGAAGCCTCAAAGAGAAGCAAATTGCATCCGATCCGGTTCAAATTAGGAACGTGGTGTTAGTATATGGTCGCTAACCACCATACCAAAATTGGTCCAATCACACAAAAATTGGTCCATATCGGTTCATAATCATGGTTGCCACTAGAGCCAAAAATAATCTACCAAAATTTTATTTCTATAGAAAATTTTGTTAAAATTTTATTCGGTTCATAATAAAATTTTCATCATTGTCAAAATTTTATTTCTATAGAAAATTTTGTCAAAATTTTATTTCTATAGAAAATTTTGTTCAAATTTTATTCGGTTCATAATCATGGTTGCCACTAGAGCCAAAAATTTTATTTCTATAGAAAATTTTGTCAAAATTTTATTTCTATAGAAAATTTTGTTCAAATTTTATTCGGTTCATAATAATGGTTGCCACTCGAGCCAAAAATAATCTACCAAGATTTTATTTCTATAGAAAATTTTGTCAAAATTTATTCCTATAGAAAATTTTGTTAAAATTTTATTTCTGTAGAAATTTTTGTCAAAATTTTCTTTCTATAGAAAATTTTGTCAAAATTTTTATTTCTATAGAAAATTTTGTGAAAATTTTATTTCTATAGAAAATTTTGCTAAAATTTTATTTCTGTAGAAAATTTTGTCAAAATTGTATGTCTACTTTGTCAAACTGAATTATATACGTATTGGATCGATCTTTTTTGATTTAATATATACCACGTATGGACTTACATACAATTTAGAAGATGGTGTTAGGAGGTTTTAAGATACCTTGCCATCGCAAGCGTTACCGCAACTTAAGTAATTCGATTCTGGATGGCAGTGTTTAGATGAAGTTTCTACGCAATCCATGATGGAGGGTACATAAGCTTCGGCCTGGCCGAACTTACGGCCGTATATACTTGTTCTTAACTGTAAAAAATAATTTTTACAACTTCTACCTTCCAGTTTTAATAAGTTGCGTCTAGCTATTTTGTCTATATTAAAATCACTTCCAAAAATGTCCTCCCAATGATGTTCTTTATTTTAGCTACACAGGAAGTTCTATTTATTAAATTCTTTATAACTGGATTTTTATCCGTCCGTCCGTTCGTCTGTTGAAATCACACTAACTTCCGAAAGAAACAAGCTATCGACTTGAAACTTGGCACAAGTAGTTGTTAATGATGAAGGTCGGATGGTATTGCAAATGGGCATATCGGTCCATTTTTACGTATAGCCCCCATATAAACGGACCCCCAAATTTGGCTTGCCGTTCCTCTAAGAGAAGCAAATTTCATCCGATCCGATTGAAATTTGGTACATGGTGTTAGTATATGGTATCTAACAACTATGCAAAAATTGGTCCATATCGGTCTACAATTATATATAGCCCTCATATAAACCGATCCTCAGGTTTGTCTTGCGGAGCCTCTAAGAGAAGCAAATTTCATCCCATCCGGTTTAAATTTGGTACATGGTGTAAGTATGTGGTCTCTAACAACTACGTAAAAAATTCCCCCGATCCGGTTGAAATTTGGTACGTGGTGTTAGTATATGATCTCTAACAACCATGCAAAAATATGTTAATGCCGGTCTTAATTATATATAAACCCCATTTAAATCGATCCCCAGATTTGACCTCCGGAGCTCTTGGAGGAGGAAAATTCATCCGATCCAGTTAAAATTTGGTACGTGGTGAAATTTGGTACATTGCGCTAGTATATGTCCTCCAGCGTTGCCAGAATTGTTTCACAAAAAACCGCTAGATTTGTCCAAAAAACTAGCCAAAAAAAGCTAAAAAAATTTAAAAAATAGCTAGAAAAAAGCTAAAATTTTTTGTATCAAAAGTCACATTTTTGATTGAAATTTAACAAACTTAAAGGCTTTATTTCACTTAAAATGCATATTATTTTAATTGTATTCTTTTTAATTCAATTTCTGTGAGACTGTAAGAAAATCTAAGTAATATTAGCTCTGTTTGCGTACTCGATACATTTTGATTACTATCACAAATTTTTACTGGAAGTCCTTCGTTTATATTTCCTAGTAAGAACATTTTTCCCAGTAAACTTGCAATTGTCAGCTGGTTAATCATCAACAAGTCCAATGTGCGATATATTGCAGAATGTCACATAGAACTACATTAGAAATTATCAATATATTTCGTTTTAACTGAATTAATGATAAATTCTATGTTCGGTTCCAAAGATTTTGTACACTAATGATTTTGGTATTGATTCCAAGTCAAATTTGAATTTATTCGTTTTTTCAGCTTTTTCTTCATGAGCTATCACAGTGCTTTAAAAACGAGCTAACGACAACTTAAATTTCCAAATTCAGACTTGACTTTAAGTAGAAATTATTCTATGTATACGTTTTTAAAATAAAATGTTGAAAAACCTCTTCTATTTTTGAACGCTATTTTGGTTTATGGTCAAGATACAAAAACTCCACAAATTTAAAGACTATTTCATTAATTTTAATAATTTTTTAGAATTAACCCTAGCCTTCTTTAATGAAAAGATACCCATTTTTAAGTTGAATCACTTAACTATAAGGACAAAATGACTTTATCGGCTTTTGGACAAGGAAAACAGTTTATATAAGAGAAATTCACAAATGCTATTATAACCAATATTCGCGTTCGTATTTTAAGGACATGAAATCTTTGGCCTCACCACAATATTTTTTCAGTGTTCAAAGCAATTCACATCTACTATTTTAATTTAGTAATATCATAATAACTTTAGAATAATATGAAAAGGATAAACGAGTCAAATGCTAATATTCCTAATAATTTACTGACAGTTTATATAAGGAATTTGGATGGTAATAGTAGATTTAAAGTTTACGATAGCTTTTATAAATACGAGGAAAAAAACTTTACAACAAGGTGTATTTGCTGCAAAAATGCCCGCATAATGGCTGGAATAATTATTAATGTTTCAATTGAGATTTGAAATATGTGGAAACCCTTATTCTGGCAGCAAGGCTTAGATAAAAACGAAATTATATCCATATTTAAATAGGAACATGTCGAAAATAAAAAGCCAAAAATAGCTAAAAGGGTCATGAAAAAAAGCCAGAAAAAAAGCAAAAAGCTAAATGCATTTTTTTCCCGCTAAACGTCTTCAAAAAAAGCCAAATCTAGCGGGAAAAAAGCTAAATTGGCAACGCTGATGTCCTCTAACAACCATACCAAAATTTTATTACTATACAAAATATTGTCAAGATTTTTTTCTATAGAAAATTTTGTAAAATGTTATTTCTATAGAACATTTTCTCAAAATTTTATTGATATAGAAAATTTTGTTAAAATTTTATTTCTTTAGAAAATATTGTCAAAATTTTATTTCTATAGAAAATATTGTCAAAATTTTATTTCTATAGAAAATATTGTCAAAATTTTATTTCTATAGAAAATTTTGTCAAACTGAATTCTATACGTACTTAATCGGCCTTTTTGTTTTGTTTAATATGTACCACGTATGGACTAACTTACAATTGAGACGAAGGTGTTAAGAAGTTTTAAGATAACTTGCCATCGGCAAGTGTTACCGCAACCCAAGTAATTGGATTGTGGATGACAGTCTGTAGTAGAAGTTTCTACGCAACCCATGGTGGAGAGTCCATAAGATTCGGTCTGGCCGAACTTACGGCCGTATATACTTGTTTCGTTTCACTTTTTTATACCCTCCATAGGATGGGGGTATATTAACATTGTCATTCCGTTTGTAACACATCGAAATTTTGCGCCAAGAAATTCTTAGTCGATCCCAGCATGTTCGCGCGTCCGTCTATTGAAATCGCGCTAACTTTCGAACGAAACAACCTATCGACTGGAAACTTGGAAAATTCTGAGTCGATCCAAGCATGTTCACCCGTCCGTCTGTTGAAATCGCGCCAACTTTCGAACGAAACAAGCTATCGACATGAAACTTGGTACAAGTAGTTGTTATATATGTAGGTCAGATGGTACGTAGTGTTAGTATATGGTATCTAACTACCAAGCAAGAAATGGTCCACATCGGTCCGTAGTTATATATAGCCCCATATATAAAGAGATCCCCAGATTTGACTTCCGGGGCCTCTTGGACGAGCAAAATTCATTCAATCCGTTTGAATTTTGGTACGAAGTGTTATTATTTGTTCTCTAACTACCATGCGAGAATTGGTCCACATCGTTCCATAATTATATATAGCCCCCATATAAACCGATCCCCAGATTTGACCTCCGGAGTCTCTTGGAGGAGCAACATTCATCCGATCCGGTTAAAATTTGGTACATAGTGTTAGTATATGGTGTCTAACTACCAAGCAAGAATTGGTCCACATCGGTCCATAATTATATATAGCCCCCATATAAAACGATTCCCAGATTTGACCTCCGGAGCCTCTTGGACGAGCAAAATTCATCCAATCCGTTTGAATTTTGGTACGTAGTGTTATTATATTGTCTCTAACTACCATGCGAGAATTGGTTCACTTCGTTCCATAATTATATATAGCTCCCATATAAAACGATCCCCAGATTTGACATCCGGAGCCTCTTGAAGGAGCAAAATTCATCTATAAATAGCCCCCCATAATTATAAATAGCCCCCATATAAACCGATCCCCAGATTTGGTTTGCGGAGACTCTAAGAGAATCACATTTCATCCGATACCGTTGAAATTTAGAACATGGTGTTAGTATATGGTCTCTAACATCCGATCCGGTTCAAATTTGGAACGTGGTGTTAGTATACGTCGCTAACAACCAAACCAAAATTGGTCCATATCGGTCTATAGTTATATATAGCCGATCCCCAATCACACAAAAATTGGTCCATATCGGTTGATAATCATGGTTGCCACTCGAGCCAAAAATTATCTACCAAAATTGTATTTCTATAGAAAATTTTGTCAAAATTTTATTTCTATAGAAAATTTTGTCAAAATTTTATTTCTATAGAAAATTTTGTTAAAATTTAATTTCTATACAAAATTTTGTCAAACTGAATTATACATATACGTATTTGATCGGTCTTTTTTAATTTGATATATATACCACGTATGGACTTACTTACAAATCAGAAGACGATGTTAGGAGGTTTTAAGATACCTTGCCATCGGCAAGCGTTACCGCAACCCAAGTAATTCGATTAAGGATGGCTGTGTTTAGAAGAAGTTTCTACGCAATCCATGGTGGAGGGTACATGGTGGAGGGTGCCAGGCCGAAGCGTAGCCTGGCCGAACTTACGGCCGTATATACTTGTTATACATAAAAATATAAAGTAACGATATCTTGAAATGGTGTATTTCAATATTCATTGCGATCTTTAAACATTCTTCAATTCATAAATTTTACTCCCAAAATTATTCGTAATATTCGAGTGTATGAAATATTTCGAAAACTTTTTGTATTAACTATTTCGACAACAGCAAGTGGCACAAGTGCAGATTGTTAACATTAGATGGAACTCTGTTATATTTATATGAATTGACCGAATGACTGAGGGGATAACTGTGGCACTTTTTGGGCAACATTCACTCACCACCAAAATAGCTGGTATTGCATATGGGCTACTAATGTGCCAAAGAATACGTTGTTCATGTGGACATACTATGAACTAAGATCTCAAATAAAAATAAAAGAACTTTTAAAAGCTCAGCAGGATGTCAACGGCATATTAACGAATGGCCATAACCACCATCGAGGAACTCCTCCGCGTTTCAATCCATTTTTGTGGGGGCTGGGAGGGAGGGAGAGCGAGCGTACGATGTGGCGCAATCGCTTGGCCTATTATGGTATCAGGTAGCCATGGCACAAGTGTCCAGCAACGGCAGAATTACGATACCCACCATTGGTTTGCATACATAGATGATGACAATGATGGCGGCTACCCCAATGTCGCTCCAGATGACGATGATGAAGATGGCAATGATGGCTCTTAGCCCCATACAACTGTTTCATAGAAGTTTTGTTTGTGGTCTTTTAAGTCACGTTTTTATTTAAATTTTCCAGATATTAACCATCTATGAGGAGATTTTATGTGGTTGTTCCAAAACCAAAATTCACAGTTTTGTTGTTCTGCTGTGGTCATCCAATGTCGCTATCGCCATGCTAGACAGCTTCCAGTTGCCACCGCCGATTTGCTACCCTGTCATCAAAATGAAATAAGAGAGTTGAGTAGCAATTTAGATACTCTTCATCATAGCTTGAGATGGAACCAATATAAACTCCTGGCATCGATAAAAATTGGCAAATAGAAAATAATAACAGAATAATCCCCATTATTCCCAGCAATACATTTTGCTTGGAAATAATGACTTAAAAATTCTCGTCCATATGTTGGATTGCTGGTGTGCAAGATAACTGAGCATTTCGAAAGATCGCGTAATTGTTGTCCATAACAATTTTAGTCTATATTGGCATCTCTATTTGTTAACAATTAATTGTGCATGTGAAAGAATGATTGTTTTAATTGCAACTATTTTGAACGAAACAATATGTCTTGTCAAGAAGCGTTTTAATGCACCATTTTGTAGTCCTTGCTTAGTAGAAATAATTGCCTAATTGTGCAGTTTTTAGAAGAAATCGAGTATTTAGGAATTGTTGTTTTTGTACTAAAAAGTATGTTTTCTCATCAAACTTTTCGTACTTTAATTCCGCGGAAATTGCTAGCTAGACCAGTTTGCTGTCGACAGCAATGTCAAGATTGTATTTCTATAGAAAATTTTCTCAAAATTTTATTTCTATAGACAATTTTCTCAAAATTTTATTTCTTTAGAAAATTTTGCTAAAATTTTATTTCTTTAGAAAATTTTGTCAGTTTTATTTCTATTGATATTTTTATCACAATTTTATTTCTATTGAAAAATATTCAAAATTTTATTTCTATAGCAAATTTTGTCAACATTTTAGTACTGCATAATATTTTGTAAAAATTTTCTTCCTATATAAATTTTTGTTAAAATTTTATTTTATTTCTCAAAATTTTATTTCTTTAGAAAATTTTGTCAGAGATTTATTTCTATAGATTTTTTTTTATCAAAATTTTTTTCTATAGAACATTTTTCAAAATTGTATTTCTATAGCAAATTTTGTGGACATTTTAGTACTACAGAATATTTTCTCAAAATTTTATTTCTATAGAAAATTTTGTTAAAATTTTATTTCTATAGAAAAATTGGTGACAATTTTATTTCTGTAGAAAATTTTGAGAAAATTTTATTTCTATAGAAAATTTGATTTTTATAGAAACTTTTGTTAAAATTTTATTTCTATAGAAAATTTTGTCACAATTTTATTTCTGTAGAAAATATTGAAAAAAAAAATATGTCTATTCAAAATTTTGACATAATTTTCTTTTTTTGAAAATTTTGTAAAAATTTTATTTCTATAGAAAATTTTGTCAAAATTTTATTTCTATAGAAATTTTTGTCAAAATTTTTTTTTCAATGAAAATTTTGTCAAAATTTTTTTTCTATAGAAAATTTTGTCAAAACTTTATTTCTATAGAAAATTTTGTTAAAATTTTATGTCTATAGAAGATTTTGTCAAAATTTTATTTCTATAGAAAAATTTTTCAACATTTTATTTCTATAACAAATTTTGTCAACATTTTAGTGCTACAGAATATTTTGTCAAAATTTTATTTCTATATAACATTTTGTTAAAATTTCATTTCTATAGAAAATTTTGTTAAAATTTTATTTCTTTAGAGAAATTTGTCACAATTTTATTTCTATAGAAAATTTTATTTCTATAGAAAATTTTATTTTTATAGAAAATTTTATTTTTATAGAAAATTTTATTTCTATAGAAAATTTTGTCACAATTTTATTTCTGTAGAAATTTTTGAAAAAAAATTATTTCTATAGAAAATGTTGACAAAATTTTATTTCTATAGGAAATTTTATCAAAATTTTATTTCTATAGAAAATTTTGTCAAAATTTTGTTTCTATAGAAAATTTTGTCAAAATTTTATTTCTATAGAAAATTTTATCAAAATTTTATTTCTATAGAAAATTTTGACAAAATTGTATTTCTATAGAAAATTTTATCAAAATTTTATTTCTATAGAAAATTTTGTCAAAATTTTGTTTCTATAGAAATTTTTGTCAAAATTGTATTTCTATAGAAAATTTTATCAAAATTTTATTTCTATAGAAAATTTTGTCAAAATTTTGTCAAAATTTTGTTTCTATATAAAATGTTGTCAAAATTTTATTTCTATAGCAAATTTTGTCAACATATTAGTACTACAGAATATTTTGTCACAATTTTATTTCTGTAGAAAATTTTGTCACAATTTTATTTCTATAGAAAATTTTATTTTTATTGAAAATTGTGTTAAAATTTTATATCATTTTATATCTATAGAAAGATTTGTCACAATTTTATTTCTGTAGAAAATTAAAAAAAATATTTCTTTAGGAAATTTTGACAAAATTTTATTTCTATAGAAAATTTTGTAATTTTTTTTGTTTTCAATAGAAAATTTTGTCAAAATTTTTTTATATCAAATTTTGTCAACCTTTTTTATACAGAAAATTATGTGAATTTTTTTCTATAAAAATTTTATCAAAATAGTATTTCTATAGAAAATTTTATCAAAATTTTATTTCTATAGAATATTTTGTCAAAATTGTATTTCTATAGAAAATTTTGTCAACATTTTATTTATATTGATAAACATAGTTTCTATAAAGGGTTTGTCAAAATTTTATTGCTATAGAAAACTTTATCAAAATTTTATTTATATAGAAAAAATTTTGTCAGAATTTTATTCCTATAAAAAATATTGTCAAAATGTTATTACTATAGAAAATTTTGGCATAATTTGATTTCTATAGAAAATTTTGTCAAAATGTTATTACTATAGAAAATTTTTCAAAATTTTATTTCTGTAGAAAATTTTGTCCATATTTTAGTACTATAGATAATTTTATTTCTAAAGAAATTTTGTGAAAATTTTATTTCTATGAAAAATTTTGTCAACATTTTATTTCTACAGAAAATATTGTCAAAATTTTGTTTCTAGAGAAAATTTTGTTAAAATTTTATTTCTATAGAAAACTAAAGTACCTCTTATCGGGAAAGGAATAGTTTGTTAAATCTGTCAAAACATCAAGAATTCTTGTGGTCGGAAAATCTGAATTCGTCTGGCTGGGGGACGGGTGAATCATTGCTGGTTACTTGTAGTTGAGAAAAAAATATTTTCAAGAAATTAAATAATCCTGTTCATTTTAAATTTATATTGCTTCAATAACATAATATATTTGACCAAACAATAATGTCATATAAAAAATCTGATTCAGCTTGTTACAAAGTGCATGACGAACCTCATATAGCCTTAGCTTCATAGGGATCATCTAACAGTAGCCTCAACACGAAATGTTTGCCGTATGTGCATTACGAACGAACAGTAGTAAAATATTTTGATATTAGAACATTAGTCAAAGTGGCAAGGTGTACATTGGTACCGCTGTGTTGGTGACATGGTCCAGCGGCGGTGGCGGCGGCTTCACAGTGATGTGGTTAGCTACCAGTTAGCAGGCCAAGAACCATAGCACATCAACATTGTCTAGGCCAAAGCGATCGCTAGGCATGGACTATTCTGCATTGCAGAATTTTTGTGGCATGTGTATATTTTACCACCCATTAACATATTGCGGTGACAAGTTCTGAAATAGTTTTCTTATCGCCTGGAATGTGAAGAAAAATCTCAGTTGAGCCAGAACTGTATATGATTTATATACGGATACGGTCAATGGAGTGACTTGGCATAACAGCCATCGCTTGAAACCGATTTCTATTGAAAAATCTCCTTGCCAAGAATAAATCTGAAACATTTAAATCATACAACGATTATGAGGGCGTTGTCAATAGTGTGTTTTATGTGAAGAATTCCATGAAATTTAACTACTTCTAGAAGGAATAGATTTTAGCTATGAAGGTTTGTTGTGTATGATTGCAAATTTTTTTATATGGAATTGAAAGCAAAACAAAATTTAGAATCCTTCATAGAAATGAGTGAACTATGCCATAGCTTAGATAACTAAGTAGAATATTATTACAAACATAGTTCATAAATTTAAATTAAATTACTCGAACTAATTTACTAAATGGTTCAATGATGCTTTGATTGTAATATTAATTTTCAAAAGGCAATTTAAATTTTTGGGGGTATTTTAACTTTGTCATTCCGTTTGTAACACATCGAAATATTGCTCTATGACCCCATAAAGTATATATATTCTGGGTCGTGGTGAAATTCTGAGTCGATCTTAGCATGTACGTCCGTCCGTCTGTTGAAATCACGCTAACTTCCGAACGAAACAAGCTATCGACTTGAAATTTGGTATAAGTAGTTGTTATTTATGTAGGTCGGATGGTATTGCAAATGGGCCATATTGGTGCATTATTACGTATAGCCCCCATATAAACGGACCCCCAGATTTGGCTTGCGGAACCTCTAAGAGAAGCAAATTTCATCCATTCCGGCTGAAATTTGGTACGTGGTGTTAGTATATGGCCTCTAACAACCGTGCAAAAATTGGTCCTTATCGGTCCATAATTATATATAGCCCCCATATAAACCGATCCCTCGATTTGGCTTGCGGAGCCTCTAACAGAAGCAAATTTCTTCCGATCCGGCTGAAATTTCGTACATAGTGTTGGTATATCGTCTCTAACAACCATACAAAAATTGGTCTACATCGGTCCATAATTATATGTAGCCCCCATATAAACCGATCCCCCGATTTGACCTCCGGAGCCTCTTGGAAGAGCAAAATTCATCTGATTCAGTTGAAATTTGGTACATGGTGTTAATATAAGTCCTCAAACACCCATGCAAAAATTGGACGAAATCGGTCCTTAATTATTTATAGCCCCCATATAAACCGATCCCTAGATTTGACCTACGGAGCCCCTTGGAAGAACAAAATTCACCCGATACGTGGTTCGTGGTGTACGTGTATGGTCTCTAACAACCATGCAAAAATTTATCCATATCGGACCATAATTGTATATAACCCCATAAAAACCGATCCCCAGATTTGACCTCCGGACACGGTTGCCATTCGAACCAAAACTAATCTACCAAAATTTGGAGTAAATTCTACCAAAAAATTACCGAACAAAAAAAATGGTCAAAATTGTATTTCTATAGAAAATTTTGGCAAAATTTTATTTCTAAAGCAAGTTTTGTCGAGATTTTATTTCTATAGAAAATTTTGCCAAAATTTTATTTCTATACAAAAATTTGCCAAACTTTTATTTCTATAGAAAATGTTCCCAAAATTTTATTTCCATATAAAACTTTGCCAAAATTTTACTTCCTTAGAAAATTTTGCCAAACGTTTATTTCTGTAGAAAATTTTGCCAAAAGTTTATCTCCATAGAAAAATTTGGTAAAATTTTATTTCTATAGAACATTTTGGCAAAATTGTATTTCTATAGAAAAAAGAATTCTACCAATCTACCAAGCGGTAAAAAATTTACCATTTTTGGTAGAATTCTTTCAAGTGTGGTAACCGTTCCTCCGAAACCTCTTGGAAGAGCAAAATTCATCCGATTCGGTTGAAATTTGGTACATTGTGCTAGTATGAATCATGCCAAAATTGGTGTATATCGGTCTATATTTACATATAGCTCCCAGATAAACCGATCCCCAATCACACAAAAATTTGTTTATATCGGTTCATAAGTATATAGCCCCATATTTAAATTCTGCCTCGTAATTATTTGTAAACTTTTCATATATTTACCGGTCAAGAACTGCATTATATATGTACGTATTTAATCGGCCTTGTTTTGTCAAATATATATCCGATATGGACTAGCTTAGGATATCTAGGCAAGTGTTACCGAAACCCAAGTAATTCGATTGCGGATGACAGTCTTTAATAGAAGTTTCTACGCAATCCATGGTGGAGGGTACATAAGATTCGGCCTGGCCGAACTTACGGCTGTATATACTTATTTTTTATACCCACTACCATAGGTTGATGATGGTTACACCTCCATCAGCACAAAGTTTGCTTCTCCTTTCGTACCACATCGAATTATCGATTTCGGGCTCTATAATGTATATAGATTCTTGATGAAACGATCTAACGATGTCCGTCTGTATGTCTGTTGTAATCAAAATATGAGCCCGAAAGTGAACAGCACTTACAAGCAATCGTACCACTTCACTAATAGAAACAATTACGTTCCACAATCGTGAACGGACGGTGACAAATTTAAACCGAAACGTTCACAAAAAATGAAAACAGAATTTCGTTCACGGGCGTTCACGATTTCGTGAACGGCATTGTTTTTTATACATTTTTAAACATAACTTTTTCAGATAAAAGGCGATGGTGTTTTTTTTTTTTTTTTTTTTTTTT